>NC_062558.1:7132677-7482392 GCF_016906955.1 Phacochoerus africanus
GTGTTAGCTCTACAGCTGGGAGGGCTCCTCCACAGCCTGTGGCCATGGTGGGCTTTGCATCTCTCCTTTTCTAGACCCTGAGGACACCAGCACGTTTCACCTATTGTTATCTCACAGCCTACCACAGTGCTTAACACCCAAGGGAGTATTAATAGCCACAGGAGCAGTGGACATATACAGGTGGAATCATGGCAGGCGCTATTCTTGAGGAAGTGCTCTCACCTCACACCACAGATCGGGGTCGCCAGCTTCCTGGCCTAACCTGACGGACCCCCTACATATATATACCCTCTTCCTTTGGAAGGCCATGCCTCCATTCCTGGAGTCAGGCCTTCCTCACCCTTGCCCTGGGTCTTTGCCCAGTCCTGTGACTGCAAGGCCACCTGGTGATGAGGACGTCCTTGCCAGAGTCAGGAAGACCAGGCCACACACCTCTGAGGGACTGACAGGCAGGTGCCATGCCAAGCAGAAAAGCACCCAGGACATGCCAGGCAGAGTGGGAGATGCTGGCAGTAGGTGACACCCTGTAGAGATGTGATCTCTGCCCTCATGGAGTTTGCAGCCTTGTGGCAATGCACTCAACTGTCTGAGCACTGGCTTTCTCATTTACAAATGGGGCCTCAGAATACTGATGCCCCAGGGTTGCTGTATAGACTGAAATTCTTCACGCAGGGTGCCAGGCATGGAGTTAATGCTCCAGGAAGTTTCCAGCTGGGCCTTCTCCTGTGCCCTAGGAGGGACATGAGGAAACTGGCCCTTCTGAGTCAGGAAGGCCTGTGCACATCTCTGTATGAGTGTGACCTGGTGCCTGTGACACATCCTTTGAGGGTCCTCAAGAACGGAAAAGGTGTGGGGTCACCTGGTGGTGGTCAGTTTGCCTTAATGGCTCTGGGGCAGTGGCAGGGAGAGCGTGGATTCCACTGTGAAGTCTCCTCTTCCTCTGACACTTTGGTTTACAGCCCCATTGTCACTGTTCTCCTCGGCAGTGTCTGGCCCTTCTCTTCTCCATGTCCTTCTCTCTCCTTGCTCATAAATACCTGGTATGTCCTAGCCACCCAGCTGGGTCTCAGCATGGGCTCTGGAGGAGGCTAAACTGGGTCTGAGGGATTGCTTCTGCAACCTAAGAATTGTATGGCTAGTTTAGGCTAGCTATTTCATCTCCCCAAGCCTCAGTTTCCTCATTTGTAAAATGGGCCTAAGAAGACCATCCTCCTGACCTCACTGTTGGGTGGGGAGAGGAGGTGTGGGCAAAGGCCCTGCAGAGCTCCCGGTGCACAGCCCCCGGTGCACAGCCAGCCCTCAGAACGCGTGCTTTTGGGTGCCCCTGGAAGCCACGTGACGGTACTGTGGGCTTAGTGGATTCTCTCCCCTCAGGAGCTCTTGCATTTTGAAAGAGGACGCTGGGACCGTGTGATACAGCACAGTAAATTAACTACGTGAAACTTGAAGAGAAGCAGTGGGGTAGGGGAGAGAGATATTTTGGGGGCAGGAAATGGCCTTCCTTTCCTTCTGAAAACACACCGCTTAGACTAGCAGTTCTCAGCCTAAAAGCTGTGACATGCTGGTGTGGTACCAGCAGTTGTGAGATGTATCACAAACAAATAATGTTTCTAATAATAAAGTGCCGCAGTTTTCGAATAATCTCCCCCCTCTTTGCAGGGATAGATTAGAGGGAATTCAAGGTTATGGCCAGGACCGGGTCATGCCCATTCATGCGGGCCCCGATGTGACTTCTCAGTGGGGTAGAGAAGGGCACACCTGGGATTGAGCACAACCGGGGTCCCTGGTCACCTGCGGCCTGGTGGAAGGAACAGCTGCAGGTCAGGGACCTGGGGAAGAACACACATTTGAAAGGCTTGAGACCTGCAGAAGCACTAGGTACACTGCACAGAAGAAAGAAAAAGAACGAGCCCCTGACTTTGGTGACAACGTGCTTGACTCCTAAGACAGAATGCCATGCAGGAGCCAGGCACAAGGGAGCACGTACTCTAGATGATTCTATTTACCAAAGCCAACAATGAGCCAAATGACTGTGACAGCAGTCAGAATACTGTCACCTTCGGGGGTGGGGGGTGGGTGGGGGTGAATATGGATTGGGAAGAGGGAGCCTTTGCGTGGAAATAGTCCACGCCTTGATCTTGGCGGTGGTTACATGGTGTGGACCAATTGCCTGTATCTCCCTAAAACGCATACATTGAAACTCTACCCTCCAATGTACTGGGAGGCGGGGTTTGGTGGAGGTAGTCAGGATTAGGTGAGGTCAGGAGGGTGGGGCCCCGTTTTGGGATTAGTGCCCTTTGGGGACTCAGGGAGAGCCGGCTTCCCCTCCTCCTTACTCTCCAAGTAAGCACACTTTGAGAAGTGGGCTGTCTGCAACCTAGAGGAAGGCCCTCACCAGAACCTGCCATGCCGCACCTTCAGCTCAGACTTCTGGCCTTCAGGACCTGAGAAATAAGTGTCTGTGGTTTATAAGTCACCCAGTCTATGGTCTGTCATGGCAGCCCAGATTTAGACAATAGGTTAAAAAAAAAAAAAAAAAGAGGTTTTACACTTAAGATCTGGGTATTTGATGGATATATTTAGAACCTAACAAAAATTTTTTTGAAAAGCACATTGGACTCTCAGGCACACACCTGTCAGGGTTTTCCTTCAGTGGACCTTGGAAGATCTTTGCTGTAGGAACCCTGGGAGCGCCCAGGTTGCATCAGGCCAGTTCGGGCAGGCGGTGGCTGGCTGAGAGCGCTCCCCGGTGCTCTGCACTCCTCCTGACTGACAACTTTTCAGGGCTGACATCTTAGTCTCATTAGCGCCCAGTGCTCACAGAAGTGGGACCCTCACCAGATAATCTCATTTTTCCTGGCAAGACAGCTCTCAGCAGAGGGAGAGCAGGTCTGTGGCTGTGGCCTGTTGTGAAGTGCTCCTTGACTGGGTTTTGGGATGGGGGGCTCTCAGGTGCCTCCCCCACTGGCCAGCCTCAGCAAGAGGAGTCTGGCAGACACCCCCTGTAATCCGTGGCCCCAGGATGCTAAGCTGACTCTCGGCCACCCGTGTGGAGCTCATTTTGTTTGCTTTGTGTGTTACTTTTCACCCACCCCTTTGGTTGCCAAGGAAACAGTGACGCAGCCTCGGGTGGGGCCTCAGGCTCAGTCAATGTGAAGTCTTTTAAGGCAATGGTGGTTCAGTGAGGCGGCCCGGTGCCCAGAGGGCTGGTGCAGGAGGTGCAGGGGGGGCGGGGGGCGGGCAGGGAGTCGGGGTGATCCTGGTGGAAGAGGCAGCAGCTTTGTGGCTGGCCCGCTGGCCAGCACTAGTCAGGATGCAAACTTCACACTCAGAGTCTCAGGAGACCCACCCCTGCCGAGTTACCAGCAGATACAGATAGTTTTAGAGGCCAGAGTGAAGAGTCTTTGCCTATCCTGGGTGTTCCTGTGACCTGGAACAGCCAGTCGCTGAGGCTCTGGTAGGTCCAAAGCCTCTGCAGACTAGTCAACCAGGAGCAGCAGAAAGGGTTTCTCGGTACTAACAGTGCGCTTGTGGACAACTGGAGGTGAAGGGGGTTGGCTGTGAACTAAGATTCAGGGAGACCCTTCCTAATGTGAGGAGTGGCTCCTATATTGTCCAGAGATGAGATCCCCTGCTTTCCATCCCTACATGGCCATCACAGTGACACAGGGACTCTTGGGGACTTCCCGGCAAGCATGCTCAGCGTGCTCTGCAGCCTCCATCCTCACGCCACAGCCCTGCTCCCTGTCGTGCATTAAGCTCCTGCCCAGGTGAAAGGCAGGGAGGGCCGGCTGGTCACCACCGGGTCTGCCACAGGGTCCTGACTGGGTGCCTCTCTTCTAAAGGTCCTGCCAAGAAAGGCAGGTCTGTGTGCAGCTTAGGGCTGGGCGCTGGGGTAAGGGTGTGCCCAGGGCAGCATGCAGTCTGGAGAGCCTGCTCCTCTTGGCATGCCCCCTGTTCTGCTTCATGAATGAGTGCCCTCCACGGTCTCACCCACGATCCAACTCCCCCCGCCACTTCTCCTTCCCTGTCATTCTCCGCATCACCCAGTCTCAAAACCTCCAAGTTATTTTTGATTTATCTTTCTTCTTTATCACCCTTATCTAGTCACTTATCAAATTCTGTCAGTTCTTCCTTCAAAATGTCTCCAACATATGTCCCTTCCTTTTTTAAAAATAAGCTTCATTGTTTTTCTTAGTATGAAAGAGAACTATGCTCAATGTAGAAAATTTAGAAAATACCGACACCAAAATTTGGAAAATACCAGGAAGAAGACAATTAAAATTACCCGTCACCCTCCAGTCATAGCTAATTGCTATTATTATGTTGATAACGCCCAGTGAGTCCCTTGTTCATTCTTACATCCCTGCACCCTTTTCTTTCTTTCCATGTCTCCCCATTCCAGCCATGGTCGCCTCGGAGACACTCTCCTCCCCTCAGGCTCTCCGGCCTCTCTTCTGTCCACCCTGCCACCTCGACCAGCCTCACCTTCTCAAGCACCGCCTTTGAAACAAGTCAAACTTAGGGTGGCCGCAAGCCCACAGGGAAGAGATGTCCCTCTGGGTAAAAGCCCAGAGCATGGTGTGACCTCTGAGTGACTGGGACGAAGGCTCCGCTTCCTCAGGGCGAGGCGGCCCCTGTGTGAGTGAGCGGCTGGTGGGCAGGGTGCTCCTTACGTTGAAAGCCCTGCTTGCGCTTTCTGTGGGAACGGTGGCGGCCCTGGCCGCACTCACCCTCTGCCATGTGATGGCCAATTCTCCCTCCCCAACCGCGGCCCCCTCCCCCCAGCACTTCCCCTCCTGAGCTGGTGTGTTTGGCCCCTCCTGGGGTCTTTGCAGACCCCACACCCCCTACACCCTCCTCCCTTTCCCACCTCACAGTTGCTGTCCTCAGAGGCCCAGCCCAGGGGGCACACTCATACGCCTGCAGGGTCCAGGCAGATCCCCTGAATGGGTGGGATGGGATCGGTGACAACAGGAGACAGCCTGGGTGGCCGGATCTTCACCCCAGATCTTTAAATGCAGTCTCCCAAGTTTTTACTGTCGCCTACTAATTCCATATGTTAAGAAGCCTCGTCCAGGCTGAGCAAAGCTGTCCAGCCCGGCCATGGCCCCTGGCGCCTCTGACTTCCGTGCTTCCGTCTCACTTCTCCTTGGCAGCCTGGCTCCTCACCCAGGGGAATGCGACACCCTTCGGCAGCTTAGGCTGCGTGGTTTAGGGGAAAGCACACGTGCCCATTCAACAAGCATCTGGTGAGTCGTGCCTAGGCAGATTTTGCAGCCGGCAGCCTGGGTTTGGATTCTGATTCTACCATGTTCTTGAGCAACTCACTCGAATCCTCTGAGACGTGTGAAAAGGCACTGGAATCAGATCTGTGAAGGCACTATGTAACCTGGGAAGCTCTGTGAAATGCCATTATTCTCCCATCTTCTGTCGTTCAGGGTGTGCTAGCTTTATGTTTTGAAATGGTGTGAGCAGGCCTGCTCTAGTAGTGAGTATGTATCACACATTTGATAAGTCCTTGAGGATTAGTTAATAAAATGTATTTATAGTGCCATATCTCTCAATAGAGGATTTGTGTAGAGGACAACAAGACTATATGCAATGAAACAACGATTTAATACTGATAATGATAAGGGGGCCTCTGTTAAGAGCTTTTAGAATCACTGTTTCCTTTAATCTTCAGAATAAGTCTCTCAGGAAGGAACTGTTATGACCCCTCTTACACAGATGAGGAAACTGAGGCTTAGTGAGATTACTAATATCTCCTGAATCACACGGCTGGTGAAAGGTATGGACAGGAGAGGGGACAGGGAAATACACTAACAAGCACAGTGAGCTGGCCCATGGTTTTGCAGGGTTAGAGATGATAATATACACGAAGTCATCTAGCAGAGTCCCAGACAAATGGTTAGCACTCAACAATTCCTATCTAGTATTACTGGGTTCTAGGCTCAGTATAAACTTTATTTGATTTAATTTAAACAACAACCCTGTGAGACAGGTGTTATTCTGTCCATTTGGTAAACGGGGAACCCAACGTCCAGAGAGGTTTAGTGCCTCCATCCAGGCCACACAGCTGGAGACTGAGAGGCTGGCCTGGGACCCAGGCCCCAGTGTCCCCTTTCCTCTGTGGTCAGCTTAGATTGGGGGCTCACAAGCATTTCCCTGGAAATGCTCTGCTTCTTATAAGCTGTTGGTGGTACGTCTATGAGCCTATTAGCTGGAGGCTCCTTGTTAAGGCCTTCAGCGCAGCCTCCGCCAGAGCTCACCTGCCTCTCAGAAATACCTGTACAGTTGGGATGCTGAGAACTGGGATCTCAGAGCCAATGCGGGCCCTCCCTTTAAACTCCAAGGGAACAAAGACTTACAGAACCTATCTCGGCCTTCCCCACCCCCACCATTTTTTTTTTCCCCAAAGAAAAATGAAAGAATCTGATAATTACTTCTATCTACCACCCAACTGTACTAATTACCAACCTATTTCTTCACAGTGTGACAGACACCAGCTCTGGAAAACACATAGAGATAAATTAGCACTAATTGGTTTTCCTCTGGCTGTTTGAATTAGTATTTAAAGCTCCAATTACAAAGCAGAATAATTGCTATTAATGTCCTATTGCCGTACAAAAGGCAGTTCGCTGGAGAACCAGCCCAGGTGTATTATTACTCTGATTGCAGCATATTTAACCTGGCTCGTTAAGAGGGAGGCACGGGGACAGTTTCAATATGGCGGACAGGCCACGTCCTGCAGGGTGGAAAGCTGGAAGACAGAACAGTGAGTCAAGAGAGAGGCGGGAACAGAAGGAGGGTGAGGAGAGAAGCAAGGAAAGCTGGGCCTGGAAGCTTGTGGGGTTTCTGGGCAGGGCACCTGGGGTCTCTTCCTGCTTCCCTCATTCCCTCTCTGGGGATCTTCCCGGGTCCAGCCTACCCCCTTCTGTCCACAACCTCCTCAAACCCAAGGCCAGCAAAGCCTTCCGCAGGCCTTCCTGGCCCCTGCATGGATGCTTGGGGAGCAAGGCTGCCAACTCCATGATCCGTGGGCTGTTCTGGATGCTGGCCTCAGATTGTCACCAGTGAGCAAGTGGGGAGCTGTGCCCTCTACAGCTCTGTTCCTGTTCGGGGCGAGGGCTTTAGGGCCTGGAGTGTGCTCGCTGCTCCCACTGTGGAGGGCCTTGCCTTTGCTCATTCCATCCCCTGCCCCTTCCTGGCACCAGTTTTTTTTTTTTTTTTTTCATTCTTATTTCTCTACTGGGACCTTTCCTGTTGTGACCAGAGGCCTGGTTTCTGTACAAAGCAGGCAGAGTCCTGCTCTCCTGCTCATTGGCTAAGTGGCAGGTCCTCCAAAGTCCAAGAGCCTCAGTCTCTTCAACTGTAAAAGGGGCACAACAACCTCCCTGTTTCTGGTTTCCCAGAGCTGTGAGGATGGACTGGGGATGGGTGTGGATGTCCTTTGTAAATCACAGATGGTCCACCTAAATAAAGGGGCTTCTTTAATTCGCTATGGAACTGGGTTGGCTTGTGAAAAAGGCACTCAAGGTAGAACTGAGCTGCTTCTGGCCGTTCCTTTTTTTGGTCTCTCCTTGCCTTTCAATAGCTTCCCTTCCCTCCTCTTTGTCTCCTTCTTCACTTCCTCTTCCCTTCCTCGCAGACTCCTAGATCTCATCTATATCCCCATTCACGCTAGGATGTTAAGAACTCAATGAGTTACCCTTTCCTAGAGCAGCTGCATTTAAAAAGGGAGGGCTATGTTTAACCCAAAGAAATGAGTCACTAATGGTGAACTTTCAGCAAACTGAGATGATATTTTGTGGGGGAGAACGAGGATGTCACAGCGCTCCTCAGAGCCCCATAGGCAGCTGTCTGCTCACTGACACACAGGTTTGGTGGGGCCCTGCGCCAGGCTCACTGTGACAGGAAGCAGTAACTGGTAACCGGGGAGGAAGGAGCCCTGCAGGGGACAGGTGCCAAGAGAAAGATCACCAATGGAGAGGAGGCCCTGCAAGCCTGGTTGAGGCTGCTGACCCTGAATGCGCGGGGCGGGGCGGGGCGGGGCGGGGCGGCGATTCCCATTCTGGAGGCGCTGGCATTGAGCTTCTCAGGCCCATCTGTCCCCACCAGGATGCGGTTCCTGGGCAGGGCTCGGGTTGAGCATCCCTGGGGCGGTCCAGAGGAGCGCAGCCTCCCCAGGTGCCTCCACATTTACCTTCCTCTGCTGCCATTTGGGAAATAAGCCGAGCAGGATGCACCCCCATAGGAACTCCTGGGGGTCTTTCACCCCTCCTCTGTCCCCTGCCCTTCTGGGCCCTCCGGTCTGTCACCTGCTCCTCCCCTGGACCCCTTCTTCCTTGGTCTTGCCTCCACCCTCCCTGTTTGGGAGAGATGCCAGAGAGAAAGGGGCAAAGTGGTGTCCTTAGAATGGGGAACTGGGTCTCTTCTAGGTAATGTTCTCAGGTTTCAGGGCTCTACTTCCTTCTCCCCCTCATCTCAGCTCCCATACCCAAGCAGCCAGCACCTCTCAGCACATTCAAGGACCCCAGAGCCCCAAGAGCTTAGGCCAGGGGTTCCCGAGGTGGGCGATGAGAAGGCAGCCAGGGCCCATGTGCCAGGGAGAAGCCTCTGGGTGGTCTCTGCCGGGTGGGCCCAGCTGGAGCAGCCCAGGAAAGGAGCGTCACTGCCAATGAATCCTTCCTTTACAACCATGCTGGGAGGGACGTGCAAGGGCCCGTGGGTGGGTGTTCACGTATGGGGGGGGGGATTTCTTTTTAAGAGACAAGGTGGGTGGAATGGGGGAAGCCAGCTGGCTGTGGGCTCTATTTCTACTGACAAGGCTTTACCCTGTAGGTGTGAGGAATTCCAATTAAATATGCAGCCTATTTGTCTGTGTGTGGGAGAGGGTTTGCTGGGAAGGAGGGGAACGGAGGCAGCAGCGTCTCTGCGGCATACCAGCAAACCAGAAATTAGCTCCGTTCATCACAGGCACACGGGGCTTCCCTCAGCCCTCCTGTGCACTCACAGGAGTCGCGGGAAGGAGACAGACAGAGGAAGCGCGAGAGAGGTTGGGGAGGCGGGTTCTCCAGACTTGAAGGGCTTCCGGAATCTCTGAGTGGGCAGGGAGGATTGCCTGACTCCTAGGCTCTTGGGGGGTTTCCCGTTCTGGAGGCGCTGGCGGTAGCTTCTCTGGCCCATCTGTCCCCACCAGGGACAGCGGGGGTCATCTGGGCTCACCCCCAAAACAACAGCGGTTCATAGACACATCCGAGGGTGTCTCCAACCGGGCAGGCAGGTGGGTCTGCGGCCAGGGCTGCCCAGGACAGATGCCATCACCTCTGCAGGGCCTGGGGCCACTTGGACCCTCCCCTTCTTCACCCCTGTGCCAGAATAGCACATGGAAAGCCTCACGGGTAGTCCTTTCTCTGAAGAACAGAATCCTGAAATACCGAAGCTGAAGTTCATGTGTTGGGTGCTAGGATCACGCCAAGGAGTTCGGGGTGGGGTACCTGGGCCTCCAGAAGCCATTTCAAACCTTTTGCTATCTCTTCATTCCTCCTTTTACTCATAGATGGGAGAAAAGATGAAAGTTCTCTAAGGTACAAAGAGCAATCCATCTTGAAGCTGATAGATACAGTCTTGCAGGGGACTTTCGGGGACTTCCTATGCGTGCCCCACAGGACATGCTTTGAATCGCAGCTGGGCTGGTTGCATGCAAGCCGCCTTGCCCTTAGCCTTCAAACCACTGGCCTCTCATCTAGGCAGATGCTCTATCCTCTCCCACCCTTCTCCGCCACTGATTTTCCCATCAGTCCTCCCTGTACTTTTCCTTAGCTTTTCTTGATGCTATTTCTTGCTTGCTTGCTTTTTTTTTTTTTTTTTTTTGCCACACCCACAGCATACAGAAGTTCCCAGGCCAGCAATCAAGCCCACAGCACTGAAGTGGCAATGCTGAGTCCTTAACCACTAAGCCACCAGGGAACTCCCTGATGCTACTTCTCTCCCTATCTGCAAACACCAATTCCACCCTAACTCTGATCCCACCATCTATTTCCCAACTGGTTCAAACTCAATCACTTGGCAACCAACTTAGGAGCAGGGTATAGAATGGGAGACAGAGAAGGTGTGAGAGCATTTTTCTGATCCAGGCACCCAGGGTGGGGGCTAAGAAAGCCCAGCCTCTGCCTTTCTTCTCAAAGCACCAGGAGGTGCTAGACTCAGGAGCCAGGCCTACCTGAAGACGGGCTTGGGGGCACAGACTGGCTCCGGGTGGGTGGGGAAAATGGGTCTCAGGGGAAGGCAGGCTTGGGTGGAGAGATGGGGGAGGGATCAGCACCGGCTGAGGTCTAAAGGGGAGGGGGACGAGCAGGAAGCCACTGTGCAGACAAGCGCTACGGGCCAGAGAGAAGGAGGGAAAGGCTGGGAGACGAGTTCGGGTTCTGAGTTCCGCAGGGCAGGCGCACCTCCTTCCTGTTTCCTCGGATTTTCTTCAGCCTTTTGCTTCCAGCTCTGATCCAGCCCCCTTCTTCCTCCATCCTCCCCACTCCCTCAGCCCCAACATCTCTCACTTTCAGGATGGAAGGGGTGCAGCTGCTCCAGGACAGCTTCCCAGATAGAGAAGGGGGACAAGACCTGCCACCCAGCTGGGAAAACGCGCTTTCAGAGTTTGACGCCAAAACAGAGAAAGCTCAGGGTTTGCACAGGAGGACAGGATGGCTGCTGCAGCCCCGTGCCTCTCTCTCCTCTGCTTCCCCGTCCTTCACAGAAAATGGAAGGGAGACAATAGCTTCAGGCACAGGGCTAGAGGGGGAGGGCAGCGGGGAGGTGAGGGGATCAGAGGAGAAGAAAGGGAGGAGAGAAGGTGCAAGGCAGAGGATTGGGGATGTTAAAATGGTAAATTCAGGCCTTAAGTAAGTTTTTTTTTTTTTTTAAATGATATTTGCTTAAATTAGGTGTAAGGCAAGGAGTATGGAGACCAAAGTATGGGGCAAACTTAGCACAAAGGGTACTTCTGAGCGTCCACATTGTAAATCAAACCTTTTGCTGCCAGAGGCACTGGGGGCTCAGACAGGTGAGAACCTCGCCCAAGTTCCACAGCCAGAGCTGGTGGCAGAGCTGAGACAGGGGATGATGGTGTGGCCTGGGCCACGTCTGGCACCTGTGCCTGACCCTTTTATCTGGACCTGAGACTGCAGATGACCCAGATGAGGCAGATGATGGGCTCCTCCCTGCTGAGCCCAGGGGGTTGGTAGGGACACAGCACTGGGCTATAATGGGGGACAGGTAAGCATGGCCAGAGGCTTGGCTGAGGTTGGCTATCCTCCTGGACAGCAGTCACACTGCAAGGACCACAAGGTGAGGGGCAGCGATATGGCACCTTCTCTGTGTTGAGCACGTGTAACATGTGACATCGGGTGTGGTATTGATCGATCCCTTAGGGCACCAACCTTGCCTTCTATGGATTCCCGTGGGCAGAAAGAAGTTCCTCTCTGTGCTCCCTGAGATACGGGGGGTTAAGCAGACCCTTTGGACAGAAGCCTTGGGTTCAGAATGTACACCTGACGGATTACGTAGCTGTTCCCCTGAGCCCAGGCTCTGGAGGGGTCTGAGAACTGCAGGACCTGGCCTCATCCTCAGGGTAACTCTAGCTGGGGCCACATGAAGCCCAGAGAATGACCAAGGGCTAAGCTGCTGTGGGACACTCCACCAGAACAGCCTCGGTCAGGGTGCTGTGGGTTCCAGAGAGGGGCAAGCCCCAAGGGACGAGTAGATTAGGGAGGATGAAGCGTGGGTGGGATCCCTTTAGGCTGTGGGAGTTGCCTGAGCCAGGGTGGCCTTGGCCTGGGGTGGAAGAGGGGCAGGGAGGAGAGTAGGGGCAGCCCCGGGTCTGCCCTGAAGTTGTGGGGCTCCTTGCCTCACCTCCCCGCAGGGCACTCCTGTCACCCTCACAGCCGAGGGCGGCGACTGGGGCTGGGGGGGTCGGGGTGGGGGAATGCTGTGAATGGCAGAGCTGCTCCAAGCCCCAGACTTCCTCTTGGGGGTGGGGAAGGGGGGAGAATCCAACTGTGAGGCATTTTCCTGGCGCAAAGGATAACCTTGTGGGAGGCCGAGGAAATCCAATTAGATGGGAAGGCTGGGAGGCTGAGGGTGTGTGGGAGAAGGTTTCTTTCTGGCTTCCCCAGGCCCTAAATGAGAAATCACAGCCTGCTCCTCATTCTGGTCCCTCACGCCACTTCCCAGGGCCAGCACACTGATTCTTCCCATCCCCCATCCCCTCCTAACTCGGGGAGGGGGGCAGTTCCCCCATGAGGGAGACAGAGTCCCACCATGGCAGGTCCCTAATTGGCAGCACCCCTGAGCTGGTGCCCACCTGAACCTGGGCTCTCCTGCTTGATCTGAGCTCACCTGTGCTCCCCAGCGAGTGTCCATCTCACTCAGGTCAGTACTGATAAGGTGACAAGTGACCTCACTCCCCGGGGACCAACAGCCTCTAACTATCCCGGGCAGACAAACCAGTGAGCCCAGGTCCTGCTGCCTCTGGGATGCCTCTCTCAGCCTCTCTGGAGACAGATATGGGGCACACAGGAGCATGTGTGTAGGGGGACACAGCGTGGGTGTGTCCTCGGCCACCTGCAGCCTCACCCAGGGGCCCTGCCCGGTGGAGGAGCTCCTCTACCCAATGGCCTCTCCCGCCTTCCTGTGCCCCCGTTTCTCTCTTGTGATCTCAGGAGGGGAAGAGAGGCCTCTGCTGATGCCCTTTCTGCTGAGATGAGCAGGCCCCAGGTGGAGAACTTCCCAGCAAGCCTCTTAGGAGAAGGTTCTGGAAGCCCTGTCTTGCCGGGGTGCTGGGTACTGAGACAGGCTCCCAGCCTTCTTTCTCTGCTCTGCTGAGGTCATGGGAAGGGTGCCTTCTGGGGACAGCAAAGTCCTCGGCCCATTGTCAGCCCCACTCCAGGGTCAGGGCCTGCACCAGCTCTGCATCCCTGCCGTCTTGTGGGAGGCTGTCCTTGGAGGTGTGAGGAACTCCAATTAAGCATTCAGCCCGTCTGCCTGTGCGGGGGGCCTGGGCTGTGGGGGAGGCAGCCTTGCGCTGGCATGGTGACTAATCCTCACAACACCAATTATGAGCTTCTGGGGAGGAGGTGGTGGGAAGGTGGGCGGGGGAGGAGGGGGAGGTGGGGGCCGGGGTTTCCTCACCAAGTCAGCTGCCTGGCTCCAGGTGCCGTCTGATCCCAAGAAAGGAAACCCAGGGGACCCAGACTCCCCGCAGGAGAACTCTACGCCCCTGTGGGGTCCACGGTGCCCCACCTCGGACTCACCTGATGTTTTCTGAGGCCCTCTGGTGTCCCAGGCACCCCTTTTCTCCCCACAACCCTGAGGTCACTGCTATCGGCCTCGATGTACAGATAATGAATCTGAGGTGCAGACACGTAAGGGACTTGTTGCCGGAGGTCCCCCAGCTAAGAGGGGTCGGGCTAGATGTGTGTGTGTCTCTGGCTGCAAGGCCTGTGCTCCTCATGGGTGTCTCAGAAGCCAGGCACGGAGCCCTAAGATCATGGAGGGCACAGGCTTCAAGCCTCCACCATTATCTGAGGGGGACTGAAAGCCCCAGGGTGGGGTCTGGGACGGCACTCTGGCCCCCCAAGGCCTCTCCACTGCAGGAAGAGTGGTTTGGGAGGTCGGGCAGAGTCCCCCCCTGGGATCTTTCACTGGCCCAGCAAACACCTATCCATTACTTGTGGAAGGCCTCGCACTTAGCCTTGGGAAGCATGGGGAAGGCCTGGTCTTCGAGGAGAGGTTCAGCTGAAGTTCAACAGCCAATAGAAGAGGTTCTGAGGATCCTGGGAGGAAACCTCCAGTCCACCTCACTGGGCCTGGGAGAAGGTGGATTTGAACTAGAGTCTAGAGCGTGAGTACAGCATGGGGCAGAGCAAAATAGGACCTGCCGGTGGGCAGTGGGAGGGAGGGTCCGAGGTTGCCGTGGCCTCTGCTGAGGGGGTCTCTGCTCTTCTCCCTGGGCCTCTGCTGCTGTGGGGTCAGCGCAGTTGCTCCAGAGGCCTGGCAAGTCCATCCAGGTGACCTAGGGGAGCCTTTTAAGGGTCATTCCAAGAGAAGTGCTGGGGATGGTGCTTAAAATGGAATGAAAGGCTTTTCCAAACCCTTGGGCTTCTGGGAAAATGTTAGGTTTCAAGCTTTGAGCCCTAAACACTATTTTTCTTCATATTTGGGGCTTATGAAATATAAGCATACAGAAGGGATGAGCTGTTTTTATTGTCCAAGGAGGATACATGGGAGGAAATAGGGCTTAAACTATAGCCTGGGGAATTCTGATTGGACATGAAACCCTCCTGGGAGAGGGGGAGGCACAGAAGTCTGCTGGGTGCAGTTCAAAGTGGGGTCAATTCCCAGTATCCTGTGGCAGGTGATGGATTAAGGTTTCTTTCCTCACTCAGGCCTGGTCACTTACACCGGTGACAGAGGCCCTTGTTCCCAAGACCTTTTTATAGCTTTCTGAGAGGACCAGGGAGGACACCTGGGGTGGGAAATGTGAAGCCTGGAGGCACAGGCTCACCTTGCCACAGGCCCTCCAGGCAGAGAAGGTGCTGGGATCAGCTGGAGGAGACTAGGCAGAGGTACCCAGGGATGGCCGGACTCCTTGGATCCCCAGCACGTCTAATGATCAGCAACACACTCCCTTCCATAAAAGGATCAGAGGGTCTCTAGGGTTCCTGGCTGAGGGGAAAGGAAACAACACGTGTCACGTGCCTGCCCTGCATCAGCCTTGTGCCTGAAACTGCTCAGGAGGTGTCTTCGTTCATTATTCCAATGACCTTGTGGGGTAGATGTTAGCGCCCATCTACGGCTCAGGAAACTGGCTCAAAGAGGTTCAATAACTTGCTCAGGCTCACAGTTAGCAAGCAGCTGTGTTGAGGCTCAAATCTGGAACTCCTGTCTTCGGAATGGAACAGCCCCCCCTTCCGGATTGGCAAACGACCCTTTGCCACCTATTGGGCAGACCCTTGGTGCTCTCTTCTGAGCAGAGGTCCCAGAATAGCTCCAAGGGGTCCCCTTTGGGTCAGGGAAGGCATTCCTTCTTCCACACCTGCCCATCACCTTTGGTTGCTCTGGGGAATGAGAGCCCCACCCTAGGGATTGGGGCCTGCCTCCTGGAGGTCCTGGGGAGGAGAAGGGAGTTCCGGGGAGAAGGGGAGGGGGCAGGGGCTGGTGGAAACTCCCCAAGGCAGCAGGAACCAGGCTGGGAATGGGGAGGAGGGACACGGGGGTGGGTTCCAGGCTTTTCCCCACACTTCCTCAGGGATCGCTTTACATAACCAGGGCTGCTTAGTCACCGCTTTTTACTTTTTTTTTGGAAACAATTTTCTCAGCATCACAGCTCCCATCTCCATCCCTTACTAGTCACCGGTGCTAGGGAAGTCCCTTTTCTTCCGTTCCCTAGGCAACCCAGCACATTTGCCTTTCAAATGATCCAAGGCCTGGGCGGGGGTAGGAGTTCCCTCCCCCTGTACCCAGGCCTCCCACACAGCCACTCCCCGCCTCAGTTGGCGATGTCAGGTGGCCCAGCCACTGGGGGAATATGGGAGACCAAACACCTTGCCTGGCATCAGTCCGTTCTAGACCCTCACATTTTCAGGCTTGGAGTTTGGCTCTGGCTCCAGCTCCCAGCTTATGTCTGGAGGTGTCATGTTGGACCTTAGACATGGCAGGCTCCTGTCACTGCCTTGCTTCGGGGGGAGGCGGCATAGCCGGGCCTTCCGCAGCCAGGCCCAGGACACCTGGGCCTAGGAAGACCATGCCCTAAGAACAGGGCCTGCGGGTCTGCTCGATCTGTGTCTTCTGTGGGGGAGGATTTGGGATGTCATATCCTTCCTCCCATCCCCTCCCGGTCCCTCCATATTGTCTGTGTCAGCTTGGACTGGAGCGAGGTGCCCAACTGCTTGGGGAACAGATTTGGTGTGTGTGCGCTGGGGGGGGATTGAGGTAGGGGGTGGTGCCCAGCACACCCTCCCACATTCCCACTCAAAGGTCCCGATGTCAGTCCTGATGACATGAGGCACTTTCCAGTGGGTTCAACACCACCTCTGAAGGATGACTGTGTAAATTACAAAAACAACGTGGCACCAAATCACAGAGCAGGTAGGAACCTCTCGCTCATTCACTCAACACGAATCTGTAGAGAATGCAGCACGTGCTAAGCATTGTGCAAACTATCCAGTCCAGACCTCTGCCTTTGAGGCATGAAAATACTCAAACCATCCTTCAGATAGTTCTAGAGCACTTCAATTGTCAGACAGGGTCTGTGGATCACCTACGGAAAATCTTATCTGGACACACGGGAGTTCTAATTAGGAGAAAAGTCTCTTAGGACCTTTTTAAGCAAGAGTTCAGAACCTAGGATTCATGAACAGACTTCAAGGGGGTCTGTAAATGGTCAGAGATTGCAAAACCGTGTACATTTGTGCATGCCTGCTTTTCTATTTCTCTTGAGACAGGCCCATGATCCTCCAAGGGTTAAGGACCCTTCCTGTTCTCAGAGGCTGGCCCAGCTGTGGGAGCAGCCTGCCTCAGGATGTCTGAGAGTGAAGCTGCCCCCACACCCCCTCCTCTCTCCCCCAGCACACCTTGGGGTCAGTGTGGAATGCTGGGACCTAGTGATTAGCTTTCTGGGACCCTAGTGCTCACCTCTGCTAGGGCTACAGGAAGCCCCCTTGGTGTCCCCAGCCTTTCTGCTCAGACTCCAGTCCAACCTCCACCAGAGGTGCTGGATGGGTGGTCCACACACAGCCATGCCTGGCCTTTCCACTGAGCTGGGCTTGCCCAGGTTTGGGTCCAGGGATGTGGGCTTGGCCTCCTGCTTCTTTGGGGAAGGGCTGGGCAACCTGGGGCTTCTTAAGGCTCTGTCTCCCCTATTCCCACCTCACTTGATTTCCTTTCTATATTTAGATCCTTTCTCAGTCCTTTCCTGAGAATGAGGGAATGATGCCTAGCAATTCTCTTTGTGCTTTTAATCCTCCTTCCCTGCAGGGAGAGATGGGTGTGGCAGTTCAATCGAGAGGGGCAGGAGTCTACAGAAAGCAGGCTCCTTCTGGCCTTGGCCTCACATGAGCTCAGCTTCCTCACTAGGCCAAGGTGCCCAGGGCTGCCCTGGAGGGCCTCACGAGGGGCCAGCCACCCCAAGAGTGCTTTCTTGCTGTTCCCCTGGGCTCCCTCAGCTTTCCTGTGGCTGGTGGTCACGGGCCCGGGAGAGGCCTGAAGGCTCTGGGTAGAATCAGACTCCAGGATTCAACCAAGGTCATTGTGCTCCCCAAGATGTCAGGGGAGGGATCACTGTGAGGCAGCAATGAGAAGCACTAACTTCAAGGCCTGTTTTTGTTTGTTTGTTTGTTGGCTGCTAACGTAGTCAGCTGGCCAGGGATCGAACCACAGCCACAGCCTGCGCCACGGCTGAGGCAATGCCAGATCCTTAACCTCCTGCACCACAAGGACAGCAGGCGAAGGATCCTTCACCGCCTGTTGATTGAGCACTTCATGTGCATCACGAGTGGAGAGGACAGAAGGCAGAGCCGGGCTGGGAGGGTGAGGCCCAGAGCGACTCCTACTGCTGAGTGAACCTGGGAAGGCTACATGACCTCTCTGAGCCCCAGGGGGCCAAGGACACCTTATCTCTAGGCCGATGTGAGGATGACAGAGGTGGGTCAGGCCAAGTGCCCTCCTGGACCCTGGCATGCAGCAGGCACTCCAGCCTTGTCGGTTTTCTTCTGTCCCATCACTGATACCCCACTACCGAAACTGAGTACCTAGTGACATGGGAGGGGAGCTGGGGGCCAGAGAAGGGGGAAGACTCAGAAGACGATATGGGGACCACATAGAACAGCAACACACTTGAAGGGGAGGAGGCACTCAGGACACAAAGGCAGGAAAAAGGACCAGGGCCGGCAGGAAGAGGCAGACTGTGACTGTCTTGCAGTTGTTTTTAAAGATTTGTTATCAGTACCTTGTTTTTAAGGAAACTGAGGCAGTGGGGTGGCCAGGACAGGCCTCCCAGCCTTGAATTCTGACCCTGCTGCAGCCACTGGACGTGACCCCCCAGCCAACCTCACATCCTGGGAGACGTGCCAGGCTTGGGTGCTGCCAGCCGGGTGCCTGATTTAGCACACGCCTTGTTAAGAGAAGCTAATTAACAAACCTGCATTTAAATAAGCAGCCGCCTGGGTGTTTGTAACCACCGCCTTATTGAATTGTGACAAGTTATTAGCCCTTGCATGTTAAATGAAACAGAAGCATCCAGGAAAAAACCCTAAATCCAGTCTGCATGGAGCAGATTCCTGCTGAGAAAATGACGGCAGCAAGAACAGATTCACTCGCCGCTTTGGGGAGCACTCCAGGCCTCCTTTCCTCGGAGGTTACATAATTCTCTGTCAACAGGGATGACACGCGGAGAAAGGCAGGGAGCCGGGTGGAGTGGGGCATCAGAGACCTCTGAGCTCCCTCCGGGGCTCTGCCACCTTTGGTTGGGGAGGGGGGATGTGGAGACACAGCCTAGGCCAGGGGGCCAAGGTAGGCCATGCAGTGCCTGCCCATGGCCACAAACAGGCCCTGTATAGGCTTGTGAGCTGTGGCCAGGCCTGCTTCAGGGCCCCAGTGTGCTCAGAACACTTTGTTACCCTTCCTGGCTCTGCTTCAGGACAAAAGACAGTTTAGCATAGACCATGGGAGACTCAGCCTCCCCATGGAGTCAGCTTTAAATAGGGAAGGTCTCTCGGCATTTCCTTCAAACTGTGAGAAGACACAGCAAGGGCCAGGTTCAGTGATGTCTTTTTTTTTTTTTTTAAATGTTTTTAGAGGAGTTTATTTTGGAGATTGTTTCCAGAAAAATGGACTATAAACTGAAAATGTTCAGTGATGTCTTGATTACTCTTCTTTTTTCTTTCTTTCTTTTTTTTTTAAAGAAAAAAGCCATTGGCCCTCAAAGGCCCACCACGAAGGTCACTAGGCCTTAGGCAATGGAACTGTTATACTCCCTGAACTTCTGAGACATCTGTGGGAGCCTGACCCAGACCTTTCCTCAGCACCTCCTGCCCAGCAGCCCAGGTCAGCATTCCAGCCTTGTAGGGTCCCAAGCATCCTCCAGGCATTTCAGAGAAGGCCACATTTCCAGGGTTGGGGCGGGGCGGGGAGGGGGGGGCAGTCAGAGACTAAAAAGGCAAGGATGATGGTGGAGGAGTCTCGACACAAAGCCTGGTTTGGGACAGGACCGCTGCATGATGCTGCACCATGGATGCTGCTCCGTGTATCAGGCAGGGGATGGAGAGGAAAGGCCTGTTAGGGAGCCAGGGCTGGCAGGGTAACCTGGGGAATCTGGTATCCTCTCTGAGCCTGCCTCCTCGCTTTCAGTGGGAACACTAGCTGCCACACAGGGTCCTGTGAGGAGTCCAAGAGATCACATCTACAAATTCTGTCTGGCATCTGGTAAGTTGTTAATGAGACCACAGAGGGGGCAGCGACAGGATGGACGAACGTGGAGCAGAGTTTGCTGGGTTCATCGCTACTCCAAGGTGACCTGGAGCTGAGCTTAAATGTCTGCTCTGCTCTTTACTAGCTATGTGACCCAGAAGAAGAGAATAAATGTCTCCAAACCCCAGTCTCCTCACAGGCCCATTAGTGCTCATGTTCATCTTGCAATGCAGAGTGAGGATGGAATGAGATAACGGATGTGCAGAAAGTGCCCAGTGCAGACTAGAAACTGAATAAATCCTTGCTCTCTCTCCCACCCATGTCATCCATATCTTTGTCTCCCAGCAGGAGAACCTCTAAACTGTCCATTCTGGAGCGTTCTGGATTAGAAGTACCAAGAAAAGAGTCCTCTAATTCATTATAGTACTGGGGGCATGTTTTCCCCAGAATTAGGATGGGACCTTTGGGAAAATGCTAGCTTTATTTCTGGACCTGAAAACCCATCTCTTGGTGGTTTTTGAAAAGTTGCCATGGCAGGAGTTCCTGCTGTGGCGCAACGGGATCTATGGGATCTGCATCATCTCTGAAGCTCTGGGACGCAGGTTTGATCCCTGGCTGGCACAGTGGGTTGAGGACCTGGTGGTGTCGCAGCTGCAGAATAGGTTGGTTCTGATCCCTGGCCTGGGAACTCCACACGCCGCGGGCGGCCAAAAAAGGAAAAAAAAAGTTGCCACAGCAGTTTTGAGAGTGAAGAAAGCAAACAATCTCTCTTCTGTCCCCCCTAACAGTCAGATTTTCAACCGACTGATCAAAGGTTATTCATCAGAGCCGACACTCCTTACACAGCTCTATGGCGGGCAGCGTGGGAAAGAGAGCCGATGGGGAGAGCTGGTGACCGATGCCCCAGGAGTCATACAAAGGGAAGATGGCTGCTCCCTCTAATTCAGGGGTGGGTTCCTTCAAGAACACTTCCCAAATGCCTATCCTGGCAGGGGTGCAGGATTTGCTAGATTGCAAGAGGGGCAGTATTCAAGCGAGTGAACTTGAAGAGTTGGCATCTGTTTTTAGATGTGTCAGTTAAGTCGGCGGGCAGAGTTTGTACTGCAGACGTGGTCAGGAGGACAAGAATCACACAGGGTCTTGAAATCTCAAACTGATTTTGCCTGGTGGCTGTTCTCCAGGTCTGGGAACTGCAGAGGTGGATGAGGCCAGGATACCAGCATTTTGTCTGGCAGGTCACTTAATTTTATTTTATTTATTTTTCTTCTTTTTATGGCCACACCTGCGGCATACGGAAGTTCCGGGGCTAGAGGTCAAATTGGAACTGCAGCTGCCGGCCTACACCACAGGCATAGCAACACCAGATCTGAGCTGTGTCTGTGGCCTACACCACAGCTCACGGCAGTGCAGGATCCTTAAGCCACTGAGCAAGGCCAGGGATCAATCTACATCCTCACAGAGACAACACTGGATTCTTAACCTGCTGAGCCACAATGGGAACTCCAGGTGGGTCACTTTTGTTTCAGTAATACTCATATCCTCTCCTTTCAGCCAGAAACTACAGATTTCTAGTTGGCCAGTAATAGCAAAGAGGTGTTAACTAGTAATGGTAACATCTGCTCTTTTCTGCCCCTGCTATTCAATCAACAAACATGAGCTGGAAATGAGGATTAACCACAGCGTATACTCCCAAGTACATGAGTCTAGCTGGGGAGTGAGAAAGATAAAGTCCTGCTACGATTGCTGCTGCTACATGCACTCCGGTGCTAAGTTCCCCGATGGAGTAACATCTGAGCCATGGTGGTTTCCTGGGGAAGATGGGCTCAAGGCCTCTTGAAAGAAGGCTGGCCACAGGAAGGCCTGGCGCAGGGCGAGATGTCTAAGCTCAGCCTTAGAAGACCATCTAGCAGATGTTGGGGTTGAGCTGAGGGCTGGGAAGGGGGGACCCGTAGATCTGCCAGGGAGCAGCATGGGAAGGCTGTTACTGCTGGGGCGGTAATAGGAGACGGGGGGGGGGGGCAGGACTGGTGGGAAATGAGGCCAGGGCAGGTCAGGGAGGGCCCTATAGGCCATGTGTTGGGTGTACCTGTGTGGGAAGTGTTCAGGGGTTAAGTTGGGGAGTGGTCTGCTGAGAGCAGCCCCTCTTAGGAAGATTCTCTGGTGACAGGCTGGAGGACAGACTTGGGAGTATCCAGAAGCAGGTGACCAGTTAGGAAGTCCCCTGTCCCGCTCCAGACACTCCGGGGGTGTGAGGCAGTGGCTGGAGAGTGAGAGAGGTGGGGAGAAGGGAGGCTCCAGGTGAGTGGCAGGTTCGGGGAAGGGTGGGGTGGCTGCGATGCTGCAGAGGGGGAGGGGCCGGGAGGAGGGCAGTGGAGGAGGGGAAGGTGCTCAGCTCATGCTGAATGCGTTGAGAGTGGGCTTGCGGAGCACCAGAGAGACACACGGGTAATGGACACCCAGGTCTGGGCTCAGGAAGGGATGGCAGAGTGTGTTGGAAGCAGGGGGAATGAACGAGCTCATCCCGGGAAAGCCTAACGGGAAAGGGATGCCAGGAGAACCCGAGAGGAAAATCATGGCAGAAGCACCACGGTAGAAGCATTTCAAGATGGGAGATGTCATTTAACGGTCACAGAGATGCGGCTGGGATTCGAAATGACAAGCCTCTGCCAGATGTGGCAGTGAGAGGGGCAAAGCCAGGACCATTTCAATGAGGGCAAAGATGAACACGGGGTGAAGCGGGAAAGAGGGCATGGCAGGCTGCTCTGAGGAGCAGCGTGGCTGGGAAAGGTGGGGTGGCTGTGCTGGAGTTGGGGGGCCTTGGGGTCCTCTTGTTTCTAGCAGTGAGGACTGGGGTTGACAGGGTCGGGCACACGCAGCATCTGCTGCTTCCCAGCTGGGTTCGAAGTCTCATACACACACCAGGGGGCCTGGGACACACGTCTAGTCCCACAGCAACCTCACCTCCTCACCTGGGAGAGGAAGGACCTGGACCACTGCATGGCTTAGTCTCCCTTCAGCTCTAAAACCCGATCGTCCTCTGATGCTTGTTCATCTGCTACTATGTTAGATGGATTTCAAATTGAGAGAAACTCGAAATTCTGAGTAGCATTTTAGAAATATGTACCTCAAAGCCTTTGAATGTGTGAAACCTCTGACCTGAAAATTTATTCTAACAAAGTCATGACAGAGGTGAATAAAGAGTGGTTATTCACAACTTGGTTCATTGTAGCGTTCGTAATAATATATATAAAAAAAATAGATACAACCTAATGTCCAATAGTAAGGAATTGGCTGAGTAAATTATAGTACATCCATATGGTAAACTACTTCTGCACTAAAAATCATGGTTTAGAAGAATATGTGTTGACATGGGAAAATGTTAATGATATATTGCTAAGTAAAAAAGCAGGCTATGTTACAGAATGTACAGTATGATACATTCATTTTTTAAATTTTTGATTAGGACACAGACCAAATCTTTAATTAATGTCATTTTTTCCCTTCTCTTGGCAAGCAAGTAGAGTATTATCTGGAATAATGTAACTAAAAAACTAAACAGAAAGACAGAGTTATACACCAAGCATGTTCATGTGAGTTTTGAAGTCATTAGGATGGAACGTAAGCTGTCATGGAGTCAACCAAGTGGAGACGTTCTGAAAGCAGAGGATTTTAGAAGTGGAATTCACCCTGGAGATCACGGCGCCCAAACTCCTCACCTTTCAAATGAAGCACTTCAAGCTTCGCAGGACGTCTAGGGCAGTCACTTGTGGGGGATGGGGTTGGAGGGCCATGCCTAGAACAAGTCCTGGTTTTATGCCAACACGCTGCCTTCAGAGAGACCCACTGACCCACTCCTAGGCCTTCTGGGGCGGGGGGTCATGGGCTCCTCCCTGCCCTGCAAGCCCTAGGGCCTGGGCACCTCAAGGCTGGGTTGGGCTACTGTAGCATTTCATTGTCACCCAGATGAACTTGGGGGAGGTGGCTGCGCATGCCATTTTGTTCATGTTAACGCAGTAACACTGCACTCTCTTTCTAATGCAGAATAGAGGGTGTCAGGCTTGGCCTTTTCTCTGGCTCTCTGACCCGTCAGCTGCCACAGCCACTCTGTCATCTCTTGCCCAGGCTACTGCCTAGCCTCCTGATAGGTCTCCCTGCTCCTGCCTTCTCCCCGGAAGCAGCCAGAGGGATCCTGCTCGAACCCATGTAAGACACCCTCCTCCTCTGCTCACAGGACCCATTCACTGCCGCCCCACATACTGCACACAGAGCAAGCCTGGCCCTGCGCGGCTGGTCCCCTCGCCTCCCGAAACTCCTCTCCACGCTTTCTCTCTTGCTTCCCTTGAAGCCACACTGGCCTCTGAGCTCTTTCCTGAACACAGCAGACGTGCACCTGCCCCAGGCTCTTTGCACTGCTCCTCCCTCTCCCTGGAGGGCTCTCCTCCCAAGTTTCTGTGTGCTTTGTCCCTCACCTCTCCCAAGTCTTCAAATCTCATGTTCTCAGTGAGCCCCTTCCTGAGCACAGTTTTAATTCTGCAAACTGTGTGTGCCCCCCTACCTCTTCTAATGCTTCAGATTTTTTTGTTGTTGTTGTCTTTTTGCCTTTTCGAGGGCCACTTCCCACGGCATATGGAGGTTCCCAGGCTAGGGGTCAAATCAGAGCTGTAGTCACCAGCCTACGCCAGAGCCACAGCAACGCCAGATCCGAGCCGCGTCTGCAACCTGAACCACAGCTCACGGCAACGCCGGATCCTTAACCCACTGAGAAAGGCCAGGGATCGAACCCGCAACCTCATGGTTCCTGGTCAGATTTGTTAACCACTGCGCCACGATGGGAACTCGCAGATTATTTTTTTATTATGCTCTTGTGGCTTGTTTGTCTCCCTCCTCTAGAAGGTAAGTTCCATGAGGAGAGGGATCTTAGTTTGGTGCACTGATGCATTCATCCATAGTGCCTAGAATAGAGGGACACAGAGTGACCGCTTAAAATATATTTGTCAAATGAAAGCAAAAAATAGGTAAAAGTTAAAAATAGGTAAAACATGTTCCTATCAGGAAAGCATACAGAGGAAACTTAAGATCGCCCTCAGGGAGAGGCACTGAGATGTTTAGGGGTAAGCTTCCTGGCTGGAGTCTAAATTAAAGTTTGCCCCCACACCCCCATCTCTGACCCTCAGCCCTGGCAGCACAGTCTTTATTCCAGATATCTGGAAGCCTCCTTCTGTCAGCCTTCCATTGTGTGGGCTGTTGGATGATTCAGTCACTCATTCATTCACTCACTCATTCATTTTTTCAACACATCACAGAGCCAGATGCTCTTTTGCCCTTAAGGAGACTGCAGTCACGAGGGGAGCAGGGACGTATGGAACTGACTGCCCCACAGGTTTGCAGAAGCTTCTCTTAATGGACAGACAGATGCAGGAGTCAGAGGACGGCTGAGGTAAGTCAGGGGGCATCTGAATAGTGCCTTGAAGGATGGGCAGGTTACAAGAGGGAAGAGGAAGGAAAACATTCTGTTACAGGCTCAGCAGTGGGAGAAACCCTGGGAATACAGCACTTCTGGTTGGAATGACGGGCTCATGTGGGATTGACGGGGAGATAAATGCTGGGCTGGGGCCTGACCTTGAAGGGTCCTATGGCTACCTTCAGAGGCTGAGTTTTCGAGCTCTGAATTTGTACATTTTACAGGCTTCTGGAGAAATGGAGAGTTGGCTCCCTTCTCAGCAAACAGACGGGGTTTAATTGCTGTTACTGTCAGTGTAGTTGCAAATATCATATAAAAAGGGCTTTTTGGCTAATTGTTTTTAGAATAAAAATTCAAGAACTATGTATAGATATTATGCATCCAGGGTACTTTAAAGATCAAACTGTTTATATTACCCTTAAATACAGTCTTTAGCATGAGGCGCTGGGATCTGCGAGTGATTGGGACACGCAATGATCCCCCAGGGCTTAAGATTCTGGAACAATATGACAGCAGTAACTTTTTTACTGGGGGGGTGGTGGGGGAGGGTGCTGCCAGCGCCCTTTGATTGGCCAGAGGCCCAGAAGAATAGTCAGCTAAGCCGGGTAATTTCACAGGCACCATTAACCTAAAATACTGCCTTCATGCAGACAACCAGCCTCCCCACTCGACACACACATTCAGAGAAGGCTGAATTGCATGGGCTTCTGAGGGTGGGCTGGGGCTGAGGGAGGAAGGGGCTGCACTCCCAGAGGCTCCCTGAGAACTTCGGTCTGTGGGGCAGAGAGGGAGGCTGGAGGCATCCAGGTACAGGCGCCCAGCACCCCCAGCCAGCAGCTTTCTTTCCTCAACCCAAATGGCACAGAGAGGATTTCTGAGCTACGCAGATAAAGCAAATTCATCTCTAGTCATTGCCATCCTGTTTTTGTGCTCAAGCCTCTCACAAATTTTAATTTGGGAGCTTTTAGAAAGGCAAATTTATCTGTGACACCATCCAAATTCTATTTTATTGGAAGCTTCTTCTCAAAGGATGCAATTGACTCCTGAGAAAGCTGTGGGCTTCTCCTTTTGATATGTTCCCAAATTTTATGTGCATGTGTGTGCGCGTGCATGCGTGTGCTCACGTGTGCGCACTTGTTTTAGGGTTCTCTGCTTACCTTATGTACAAACACACAATGCATATTTACAAGGCAGCTACAGAAGTATGTATGTGTGTGTGTGTATTTATCACGTATATGTGTAATATAGCACAGAGCCCTGTAAGCCAATATTTAAGCTATCATATTTAATTTATTCAACAAACATTTAATTAGCACTTCCTACTCATTAAACACTGTCCTAGGCCCTGGGGGTAAAGCAATAAACAAGTCAGATAAAGTCCCTACCTTAGGGCTGCTAATGTTTAAATCCACTGGAGTCTTAAAACAGGTTTCCTACAAATGTGCAGAAATCTATATAGACAGGCATCAAGCGAGCTGGTGGGATACGTTCACGGTCAGTGTTCTTCTAATACAGGAAAGCCAGCCCATTTGGGTGGAATAGTGGCAAGTAAGGGTGGCACTGGGATTCCCTGAATGGGTGACCTCTTAGGGCTCCAGCAGAATACTTTTTGGTGGCTTTAAGATGGAGGTGAAAAAGCTGGGGTTGGGGGTAGGGCAGGGTGGGTGGGACCTTCTTATCTTATCCATGCTTCTGGGTGTTTTTCAGCATCTTCCTCCTTCACAAAGCCCTCCCTGCTCATCCCAGTCATAACCAGAGTCTCCCTCTTATGACCTTACCCCACTGTCTGTGCATTTCCTTAGCACTTAATATGTCTTGCCTTATGTTGGTAGCTATCAGCTTTGTTCTAAGTTTATTTTACTCTTTCAAAGAACATTTGGGGAAATCCTACTCAGTGCCAAGTCTGGTGCTCTGGTGGACACACAGATGAAAGGCCCTGGCTTTGCTATGAGGAACTTCCAGCCTAGTAGGAGGACAGGAGTGCAAACCTGTAATTACAAGTGTCAGATGTATCAGAGAGGTGTGCCCTGGGTACCACAGGGGCACGGCAATGGGAGGCCTGGGGTGGGGTGGGGGGAGTGAGGAGGCTCTCAGGGCTCTGTGGTGCGGAGATAATGCATAAATGCTCCCCAAAGAAACCACAGACTCCTTGGAACAGGGACCTTACCTAATTCTCTTTATGTTCCCCATAGCTGTGATCATCAGATTCTCTTACTCTGCAATTTAATTTTTAAAAACAACATTAAAGTCTGATTATAACAAATACATATTATAGAAAATTTAGAAAAAGAGCTAGCTAAAAGAGCATAGCTAAATTAAGCTATGTCATAATTCTACTACCCAGACCTAACTACTATGAATATTTTGGTATATACACTTTCCAATTTGGGGGGAAATTTTGGATTGTGCTCTATATGGTTATTTTTAGTCTTCTCCTTTTCATGTAACAATGTGGCACAAGTATTTTATCGGTGTCCTTACACATTCATCTTCAGTCCTTTTAATGGCTGCATAGTATTCCACAGACAGTAATTTATTTGACAATCATTGCTTGTTGGATAAATAGGTTGTTTCTAATATTTCACTATTATAAGCAACACTGTTGTGTGGACAAATTGTTGCTCACATACATTATAATTTTCTTAGTATAAATTTCTAGAAGGAGATTGTTGGGTCATAGGCTACATACATTTTAAAGGCGTTTGATACATACTGCCAAATAATGCTGCAAAAGGATTTTCAATTATTTATACTCCCATCAGCACTATGTTATTATTATTATCATCATTATTATTATTTTCAGAAACAAACCCAAAACATAGCCAATTTAATGGCTACAGTTGGTGTGCAGGAGGGAGAGGTATCAATGCTTTCCTGTTTGACTTGCATTTCTGTCTACCAGTGTAAATCTTCATTTTTCATGTGTTTATGTTGTGTTTCTTTTAAAAAAATTTCCTATTTTTGTCCTTTGCCCATTTTTCTATTTATTAAAACATAAATTAATAGGCATTCCCACTATGGTGCAGTGGGTTAAGAATCCAACTGCAATGGCTCAGATCCCCTAGCCCAGTGCAGTGGGTTAAAGGATCCTCCGTTGCTTAAAGGATCTGGTGTTGCCACAGCTGTGGCTTGGATTCATTCCCTGGCCTGGGAACTTCCATGTACCATGGGTACAGCTATAAGACGTAAGTAAATAAAGTAAGTAAGTAAGAACAGCTAACATTTATTGAGTGTATGTCATTTACTGAGGGTAAGCGAGGCATTGCCCTAAGCAGTTTCTATACTACTTCATTTCCTTTACTCTTTTTAACAGCTCATGAGTAATGGACAATTACAGTATTATCTTATTGATTTTCAATGACTCATATGTTAAGAATAGTAACCTATTTTTTTTTATTGTATATATCCCTTTTTTTTTTCAATGTGTTGATTGTGCTTTAATTTTGACTTAGGAGGTTTTGATCTATGGAATTTTGAAGGTTTTTATGAGATCAATTATTTCACTTCTGCCTCTGCAAATATATGTTAAAAGGTCTTTTCCTATCTCAATAGCAGAGAAATACATATTCATACATATGTGTGTGTGTATGTATTCATTTACCATCCAATTTTTTTTCTTTCCTTTTTTTTTTTTTTTTTTTTTTTTAGGGCCAAACTCAGGGCATGTGGAAGTTCCCAAGCCAGGGGTTGAATCGGAACTGCAGCTGTGGGCCACAGCCACAGCAACACAGGATCGGAGTTAGGTCTGCAACCTAACAACCACAGCTCATGGCAACGCCAGATCCTTAACTCACTGAGCAAGGCCAGGGATCGAACCCACGTTCGAACTCACTACGCTGAGCCACAACAGGAACTCCCCAAATTTTAACATTTAAATATTTAATCCATTTAGAACTTATTTTACGTTATGACAAAGTGCTTCAACATTTTTTCCCCCTAAATGATGAGTCAAATCATCCCCAAACCATTTATGGAATAATCAATTCTTTCCCTTTGGTTTTGAAATTATTCCTTAATCAGACATTGGGTATTTTAATATTTTTTAGACCTTTCTCCTCTGTTTCAATGATATATCTGTGCATATTTTCATCAGTGTGATTTTTTTTTTTTTTTGGTCTTTTTGCACATTGAGGCTCCCAGGCTAGGGGTCCAACTGGAGCCGCAGCCCCTGGCCTATGCCAGAGCCACAGCAACACAGGATCCAAGCCGCGTCTGCAAACCAAACCACAGCTCACAGTAACACCAGATCCCCAAACCACTGAGCAAGGCCAGGGATCGAACCAGCAACCTCATGGTTCCTAGTCGGACTCGTCAACCACTGTGCCACAACGGGAACTCCATCATCAGTGTGATTTTTAAAAATAACTCTAGTTTTTTTTTGTTTGTTTGTTTTTTTGTCTTTTTGCCATTTCTTGGGCTGCTCCCGGGGCATATATGGAGGTTCCCAGGCTAGGGGTCCAAGCAGAGCTGTAGCCACCGGCCTAGGCCACAGCCACAGCAACACGGGGATCCAAGCCGAGTCTGCAACCTACACCACAGCTCACGGCAACACTGGATCCTTAACCCACTGAGCAAGGCCAGGGATCGAACCCGCAACCTCATGGTTCCTAGTCGGATTCATTAACCACTGCGCCATGACGGGAACTCCAAAAATAATTCTAGTTTTAAAACATGTATTAATATCTAGAAGTAGATAAACTTAAATTTCAATGAAATTCACGTTGTTGAGTTCTAATAAAAATCCTGTTTTTATCAACAAGGAGCACATGGGAAAATTGATCTGGGAAATACTGATTTATGAACTTCTGGTATCTCTCTCTATATTAAAGTTGTTCATACTCCCCATGAAAGTTTTTTTAATTGAAACTCTTCACATTTATTGGATAGTTTATTTAATCAATAAACTAGTGATCAATACACTACAGAGGTACAGTCTATATGCTGAAATGTGAACTTTCTGAGCATCCTCTGGTTAAAAGGACAATAAGGTAAGGATACTTAAAACTGGAAGCATATTGCCCAAATCCCAAAGGTACTACCTCTGAGCCCAAGGTAGCCACTCTGCCTGCACTCGGCTGATCCCTCAGTGTTTATGATGGCTTCACACTGGCGTGTTGTCAGATGTTTAAGAGTCCGGTACTGGCAAGTTCAAAGTAAGGACTTAAAGCGGTGACTCAAGTTGGCTCTTTAACCTATAAATTCATCCAGTTCCCTTGCCAATTCTCTAACACGGTATGTATATGTGTGTATGTGTGTAATTCATTTCCCCACTGTTTTGAGTTCCTTGAGGGCAGGATTTTAATCCTATTCTTTTAGAGCCGCCACGATGCCCCGCAGAGAGGTGAACTCAGAAGGTGTGCCCAGGAAATCATGGTTGAGTTTAATGGAATTATCTAGCCATTATAACTGTGCATGGTTTGGCCATTAGTAAGCAGCTGAGGAGGCCACTCTGCACTGGCTGCATGGAGAGGACGTGCCAGGCCTAAGAACCCTGTTCTTTGCCTACATGCTACCTAAGAAGAAACACTCATCATATTGCAAGGAACAGCTCTATGGAGAAAGTCAGTATCCCAGACTGTTAGAGCTGAAAGGGCCTAGGGGACCATGCCGGCCAACTCTGCATTTTACCTGGGAGGCCACTGAGGCCCAGGGAGAGGAATGACTCAACTCAAAGTCAGTGAACTACTAGTAGGAGTTCAGTGTGATTCAGAAGGTGATGCCGGGGGCTTTAGCAGAGTTTGGAAATGGAGGAGGCTCCAATTTGGGAGAGGAGGAAAGAGAGGATACTTTTGGTAGGGTGATGGCAAGAGAAGAGATTTGAAGGTGGGAGCAGGTGGCTGGTGGTGAGCAGAAGTGGCACTCAGTGGAGGGGGTGTGTTCATTGGAGGAGGCTGTGGGGTCTATGTGGTCAGAGGACCAGAGGAAGAGAGCCTTGCGGTTGTCTATGGGGGGAACAATGCAGTGGAGCATGACCCTGGCCAGAGGATGGAAGCACGAAAGGTAGGGTGAAAAGGGTGAGAAGAGTGGGTGGCTGGCAAGGGCTGATGCCAAGAACAGCAGCCATGCTCTGGGTAGAGGGCCGGATGTGCACCGGGGCAGGAAGATGGCAAGCAGAGCCTTCCCTGGAGACTGGGAAACCAGGGCATGTGCCATGGGACAACCAGAAAAGAAGACAGAGCGCTAAACTGTGTGGCTCAGGCCAAGTGCTAAAGGGGAGGCCACAGACGGGGAGTCACAAGGAAGGCAGGCTGAACAAGGTGGGTTTTGAGCAGAACATTTACAAGAGAGCAGCTTTCGGAGGGAAGGGGGTGCCAGGTGTATCGATCATGGCTTTCATTTTCTGTATTTTCTGATGCTTTGACATCCTGGTGCTTGTTAATCCTGGAGAGACTGCTTTCCCAGGACTAGCTAATTCCTGGAGATAGCAAACAACTTGGGTGCAAACATGCGTTTCACTTACAAACCAAACGATCCTGAAGCCCATGCCCCCAACCACCTCCTGTATCTAACCTTCACACACCAAGCCAATATTTCCCTGTCCTAATCACCTCAGGGCCAAGTACCAGGCAACTAGAGACCACCCCCACAGCCCAGAGCCCTATGATATTATTCAAACTCTCTAATCCTAAGACTGCTCAAACTTGCCTACCGTGCCTCACCCATTCCCTCCCACAAAAACCACAGAAAAGGCCCTGGACCATCCTTGCCTCTCATTCCTTCTGCCTCCTGACCCGACACTGGTGCTTTCCCCGTGTGGTCCTGCATGGTCTGGAACGCCCCTTTTCTCTTGGGAACTGTGAGTAATAAAACTTCCTTTAATGGCATTGATCTCTCTGCATCATCACCCAGTCACTTCTATAAATTAAATTCTGGGTGTAACACTAGGAAGGGGAATAGCCCTAGCGTTTGGAGTGGCTGGTACAGAGGAAAGGAGCATGGACCTTGGGGGGAGACACAGCTGGGTTCAGATCCCCCTCCTTTGCTTTGACTCTCCCCTCCCACTCCATCTCCCCATGTCGCACTTTCCTTCACTGCCCAGTGACCTCCTGCTCTGTTTTCCTCTGAGAGGCCCAGCCAAATTCCAATATTGTTCACGGCCACTTGGAGTTTGGACCTTAGGTCAGTTCCATTAAGCAGCCCTTTCAGCCTCACCTTCAAGCCTCACCTTCAATTGCAGTATGATGCTTTCCCTGTTATTAAGGAATTCCAGGTACCTCTGAAGCCAATGGGGAAGATAACTTGGGAGAAAGGGATGGGTGGATTGGTAGAACTTTCCCAGAACCACTAAAATTGCAGCCCTTGGCTTTGGCCAGGTGAAGCTCACAAAATGCCAAACTTTGATTTTGAGATAGGGAGGAGGTGAGAGCTGGGAGTCCAGGATCAATGTTCCTTTCTCCTCCCCTGGAGACTTGGTTAATCACTCAGCGACCGCCCCAGGCCCGCTAGGCACGAGCCAATCAGTGGCTTCTCATTCAACAAGCATGACAGTGACAGGAAAGAGCAGTCGGACTAAAAGTTGGGACTCTTCAATTTGGGGCCAATGGGCTTAGATTTTGGGTCTCGATTTTTTCATGTGTAAAAGAGCGGAGCAGGACCACACGCATCTGAGGGCCCTTCCAGTTCTGCAGATCCAGAAATCTCTGGGGCAGGAAATAACCCCTCAGCCAGGCTGCCAACCCTGTCCTGGCTTCAGGTGTGTGTTAGGACCCTCCACTCCTCTAGTCAAAGGAAAATAACAGTCTCCTCTTGCTGTCCCCTCACAGGCCACAGTCCCTGGACAGGCTGGCTCCATCCTGTGTCTGCAGAGTACACACGCTGGGGCCTCGTGGGGCTGGTCCTCGGAGCCCCAGGGATATAGTTCAGGTTGATGTTCTTGGAATTGGAGCCAGACAGGAGCGGGCTGAGTGTCCTGCCCAAGGTGGGGCTGCAGAGGGCAGCAGACGAGCTTGCTGGAACCAATATGCACAACTCCCAGATCCTGTGGGAGAGTGCCAATTTATTTAACTTTCAGGAGGAGTCCAGAATTTGGCCACATCTGCCTCAAGAGGTGAATATACATCCCGTTTTCCTCCATGCTACCTTAGTCCTACCTGGCCTTCAGAGCCCCACCCGCCCCTCCTCTGCTGCCCCCTGCCCCCCACCTTTGAGCTGCTATAGCTCTTCTCTCTACCCAGTTCATTACTTCCTGGTTTTAAAATCCTCCCTCTCCCCACCCAGCGATGGGAACCTCCCTGAGGGCAGCCAATTTGTCCTAACATCATAGCAAGTAGGAGTGGAAACCTATGCGATGAGATAGTGCCAGGAAAGATTAACCTTGGCTTTGGAAAATCTTTGTGAGGTCGCAACTGTGCCTGGGAGGAGACACTCCTTTCCTCACCCCAGAAAGGAGGCCCACTGCAGGGGGAGGGACGGGGGAGATGCTCCACATCAACCCAGGTCATCGCATCAGCCCCGTGAAGCATGTGGTGTTTTTGCTTTTTACAGACTGGGGCTCAAGGAGGTGGGTCATTGGTTCAGAATCACAGAGCGGCCATAAGAATGGCTTCCACCACTGCACCACACTGCCTCCTGCAGCAGAGGCCCTGGTGGACATGCCAGAGACACAGGGACTGGAAACAGTGCTGGGAGAGTCAGGGGTGGAGGCAGGGCTCTGGCCGCTCCTACTTGGAGGCCAGTTCCCAAGAAGGCTGCGGTTTCTTTGGGGTATGTGTGCATTTCTTAGGGAAAAGACAGAACATGAGCTTGCTTCCTGGGAAACAGTTTTGCAACAGCACATGTAGACGTGCATGCACGTGCATGCACACACACATGTACACACACATCCACACCCAGAGCCATCACAGCACGGCTCCCCAGCCACGTCGGCCCTCCCCCCACCAAACCCTGCTCTCCCTCCTACCCTATATGTGCAATCTTGTGAAAACTCCACCACTCTTAAGGTTAATAAGGCTCATTTGCTTAAGATAGCACCTGTTTCTATGGTGACTCCTGCCACCCAGAATCTGTTCATCAAGTGAGACAAGAAAACAGTGACTTCCACCCTCTTTGAAAGGAAAAAGCTCATTCTTAGCCAAGGGCTTGACAGGCCAGCAGCCCAAGGAGCTCTGGGCGCCGTCCTTCCACCTTATTTAAGTCTCTCCTGGCCGCCCCTCCCTCACAGCCAGATTCTTCCCGAGCACCCGAGGACTGTGGTTTCCTCCTCTCCATCTCTCTGGGAAGCAGCAGAGCCCACTGCAGCGGGTGTGTGTGTGGGGGGGTGGTTCGTTTTCTCCTGCCCCCTTGGCCTCTGATCTCTTCACACCCATTCCACTGCCTCTTTGGGCTGAGACTGGCAGGAGAGCGCTGGGAAGCCACTGGCCCTTCCTCCCCATCCCTCTGCCCCCACGCAAGCCCCATCCCTCTGTCCCTCTCTCTGGTGCCTGGCCTCCTGCAGCCGCCCCAGCATGCCTCCTGCCACAGGGCAGTCCTCCTCCAGGAGCTGCAGGAGGCTGCTGGCTGACAATCCCAACCCAGAGCTGTGCGGGCCCCGCCCTGCCCACTGGCCCACTCCTGTCCCCTGAGGTGTGTGGCTGAGCTCTGCAACACCCACCTGACACCAGTCCCAACCTTGGATGGTAAATCACTAGGGAAGTAGGTTCTGAGTCGGGTGTTGCTAATAATAAAGCTCTCTCAAGTGACTTACCTCTTAAAATACATGGGAGCAGCTTCCACATCCCCCTTCTAAGGAACGCACTCTCTCGGGTGCTCTGGGCTCCGAAACGCTTTGTTGACCGGAAGGGCAAGTACAGGGGAATTGCAAGGAATCTGGAGCTTGTTTTATGTGCCGGGAGGCCCAGGGGAGTGTGCTGTGTATGAGAATAATGTTTTGGCAGAGAGAAAGGTTGAGGACTGCTGATAAGAGGATCAAGTGTGGAATCACAGACTCTCCGTGCTGGTCCTTATCGCCCACCCAACCGTCTTACTCTGAGGGTGAGAAAACAGAGGGGCAGACCCAGGGCAGCGTCTCCCAGCCAGCAAGTTCCGGAGGGATGCCCAGTCTCTGACTAAAGAGCACAGATTCCTCACAGCCTCCAATAGCCTGCACAGCTCCCGCCTCACTGCCTCTCTCCTCCCAGCGTGGTGCTCTGCTCCAGACAGGTTGGTGTCAGGCTCACTTATACAAGCCTGGCAGCTGAGAGTTGGAGGAAGTAGCCCAGAGACCACCGCGCCCAAGCTCTGGCCCCGTGCCTGGCAGATGGCGCCTTCTGGAGCATTGCCTATCTCCTCTCAACCCCATAACCGTCAATGCCCCTCGCACCATGGAGCCCAAAGTCAGGCATCCTCTCTGGGCGTCTCTTCCAACTCCCAGACTCATTTCAATCTTCTGCTTGAGATCTCCACTTGGAGGTCTAAGGAGCATCTCAGAACTAACATGTTGAGGACATCACTTGAGATTTCCACCCGCACGCCCCAACCTGCCCATCCTCCAGCGTTCCCCATCAAGTGAAGGCACTGCCCTTTGCTCGGGCCCCAAGTCTAAGAGTTGTCCTTGGACCCCCTTCACCCTCCACATTGAATCCATCAGTGAGTCCTGCTGATTCTTAATAAAGATCCGAAGTTGTCCTCTTCATGTCCACTGCTCTTGCCTTGGTGCAAGCCACCCTTTTCTCTCTCTGAGGAGCAAAGGGCCTCTTGTGGCCACCCTGCTACCCCCTACACAAAGCATGTTAAGGCTCACCACGTTAAGGATCTGGCATTGTCACTGCAGTGGCTTGGGTCACTGGGAACTTCTGCATGCCGCAGGCATGGCCAAAACAAAACAAACAAACAAAAACACAAGGTGGTTTTCATTCTCCTGTTTAAAATCCTCCAACAGCCCATGTGCCGAGTTTGGACACTAAGTTCCACAACAGTGGCTGTCAATCCCAGATGCTTGATTGCTTTCCCTCTCTCTCTTCCTCCCTCCTTCCTTCCCTTTCTTCCTTCTCTCTCTCTTTTTTTTTATTGTGACAGAAACACTCACCATGAGACCTACTTTCTTAAAATTTTAAGGGTACAGTACCGTATTGATGTTGTACAGTAGATCCCCTAAAAATTAATCATCATGCACAACTGAAACTTTATATTCATTAAATGACAACTCCCCATTTTCCTCTCCTGCTCCCAGATGCACTCTGCAGGACCCAGGACCTTACATAACCCAATGCCTGGGCTCCATTCCCAGAGGCTCTGATTTAGCTGGTCTGGGTGCCACCTCCCAGGTGATTCAGATGGGTGCACAGTCAGGGCTAAGAGCCTCTGCTCTCTCACCTGCTGGCCGCTCTCACCAGGCTCTCCCCTGTACACGTCCCCTTGCCTGCTCTGCGCCAGATGCACTGGCCTTCCTGCTGCTCCCTCTGCCTGGAAGCCCTTCCCTCACCTGCTCACCTGGTGGCTTCTAATCTGCTCGAGGGTCACCTCCTCTGTGGAGCCTTCCTCCTTGCCCACCTTCTCTTCTCCTGTGGTTCTTGGGACCTAACTCCATCCCAACCCTCTCCACTCTGCACTGTGGTCACTGATCTACTTCTCTGCTCTCCTCACTAGACAAGGAGCTCCCCACTGGAAGGATCTGACTTTATAAACGTTTGGCCTGTAATACCTGAATGAAACCTATTGCCTAAGATGCGCTGAACATATGCTGAATGAATGAATGAATGAATGAACAGAGGTGGTCTGACTGATGCAGAAAAGGGGATTTATAATCTTCAATGATCTAAAAGCCTCTACTTCTATTGATGGATCTAAGATTATATTAACTTTCTTAACTCCTGCATTATGGTTTGACATTCTATTATTAGCTTAAAATTAGCTTAAAAATTAACGAAAACTCCTCTGATCTTTTCCCTTCATGAACTTCTGCTGTGCCAAATCTTCCTCATTCTGCGCTTGTGCAACTGATTTGGAAACTAAATATAGAATTTTAGATTAATCTCTATTAATCTTTTTTTTTTTTGTCTTTTTAGATCCATACTCGCGGCATATGGAAGTTCCCAGGCTAGGGGTCGAATAGGACCTATAGCTGCCAGCCTAGGCCACAGCCACAGCAATGTGGGATCCGAGTCGCATCTGCGCCCTACACCACAGCTCACAGCAACACTGGATCCTTAGCCCAGTGATCCTTAAACCTGGGTCCTCATGGATACTATTCATGTTCATTACCACTGAGCCATGATGGGAGCTCTCTCTCCTTTTTTTTTTTTAATGCAGGCCCATCCTTTAAAATTTGCTGAAATTTACCCTTTTTGTCACACTTCATAGAGCAGTTCCTTGAAATTTTGGGTGCCCTAAAAACTCAGTGAGCATTCTATCTATAAAGATACTGAACACGCAGGGTCTACAGCAGAATCCTGTGGCATATCACTAGGGACTGCTCTTGAGGCCGATTGACACTGAGTTATCAGTCAACACTCTCTAGGACAGTTTGTGGTTTTTTGTTTTTTTGTTTTTTGTCTTTTTGCCTTTTTTTTCCTAGGGCTGCTCCCACAGCACATGGAGGTTCCCAGGCTAGGGGTCTAATTGGAGCTGTAGCCACCGGCCCACGCCAGAGCCACAGCAACGCGGGATCTGAGCCGCGTCTGCGACCTACACCACAGCTCACGGCAAGGCCAGGGATCCAACCTGCAACCTCGTGGTTCCTAGTCGGATTCGTTAACCACTGCGCCATGACAGGAACTCCTCTAGGACAGTTTGTTAACAAGCCACAAACCCACCGAACACAATAGTCATTGAAGCCGTATTTCTCCCCCTGGCCCACAAGGATACCGTGATTGACTTGGTCTAAAGCCTTGGTCAGTCAAGCTGTACTGTGATTGCTTAGTGCTTTCTCTTGGTCCACTGGACAAAGGCATTGATCCCTGGAAGGAAGTCTGAACAGTCAGGTGTGACTTGTTTTTACTGAGTCTGTGCGGCTTTCAGTGTTTTAATCTGTTGTCTCAGACCATCTGCTTATTGAATGGTCATGGAATGTTGATATAGAATTGATATTACACTCAGCAACCTAAATTCAGGAATCCACATTTTTTCCTTTCCTGTTTCTGGAAGTGACTCTGTGATCATAAATCTCAGCTCTCTCTGGACCTTAAAGATGTAATTCTTCTAGAAGTCTTAACTCCTATAAAGCACCTAAGTGCAGATTATAGAAAAGCTTCTGAGGAACAGGGGCCAGAGCAAGAAATGGTCCATCAAGGCCTGAATCACATAGAAGGTTTGAGACACCACATGCATCTCAGCAGGAGTCCCATGGGAGCTGGTGGGACAGGCAGGGCCAGAGCCCCAAGGCCTTTAATAAATACACCGACTAGATAGGAAATATGTTCTGAGATACTGAGGAATCACCGGGTAGAGAAGTAACATGACTGTATTTTAATTTTAGAAAAATCACCCCATGAGGGACAGACAGATATTTTTGTAGGGGATGAGACTGTTGGAGGGGGATTAGTTAGAAGACTTTTGCAATAACCATCTAGGGAGAGGTTATAAAGGCCTTAACTAACTCAGCCATCTTGGCTTTTAATTCTATGTTTGTGATTCTTTTTCCTACTCCATTCAAATGTCTGAGCTTTTAATTATTCTGTTCTCTTCCTGGAATGCTGTCTCTTATATCCTTTGACTTTTCCAGGCCTGTTTGTAATTTAAGGCCCAGCACAACTCCTGTCCCCACTGTGAAGTCATAACAATGTGATGTCACCCTATCCAGCCACCTATGCACCTGATCAGCCACCATGCATCCACGCATCCACCCATCCATCCCTTCCTTCACTCTTTCATTCATTCATTTCTTCATGCCTTCATTCACTGACTTATTCAACATGGACCAAAGGCCTTCTAAGTCCTGGACACTGCACTAAGTGCTGAGGATATGACACAATTCTCCCTCCAGGAACTCATGGACTAAAAGGGAAAAAAAGACTCTAATCATAAACCCACATGACAAGGAGGCTAACAGACGTTTAACTGAGTGCGGTAGGAGCCCAGGGCAGGACTGACTAACTCTGTCTGGGGACGTCAGAGCAAGCCTTTCAGTGGAGGTGACATTTGAGCTGAGCCTTGAAGGAGGTGTAGTTGCCTCACTGCAAAGGGGAGAGTGATCTGAACCGTCACAGCTATTTGAGTCTAAAGGTCCCGGTTAGACTTGATGCTAACTGTGAGTTCTACCCTCTGCTTCCTGTATGTTAGCCCTGTCTTTCCAACTGGGGAGCAAGAAAAGCATACTTTTTTTTTTGTCTTTTTAGGGTCACCTGTGGCATATGGAGGAGGTTCCCAGGCTAGGGGTGGAATGGGAGCTGTAGCCCGCTGGCCTATGCCACAGTCACAGCAATGCCAGATCTGAGCCTTGTCTGCAACCTACACCACAGCTCACGGCAATGCTGGATCCTTAACCCACTGAGTGAGGCCAGGGATCAAACCCGTGTCCTCATGGATACTAGTCAGATTCATTTACACCAAGCCATGACGGGAACTCCAGAAAAAACACTTTTTAAATTCACTGACATTTATTCATCAAATTATGTATGTATCTATCTATCAAGCTATCTATCATCTGCCTGTCTTATTATTTTTTAATAGCCATAGTCTTGGACACAGTGCAGTTCAACTGTTGGTTCCCGCACATCTCTATTAAGTCCTATGCCTGTGATGGTTTTTTTCTCTTAAGGTTTTTTAAGTAGTAACCATGTAGGCAGCTCATTCTCCTGCCAGGCCCTGTCCTACCTCTTGGGAGAGACATATGCTCCTTTCTGCCAAAGGCTCAACTTTCTAAGCTTCCTAGGGGAGGATTTAGGGTGATAGCAGATGGAAGGGGTAGAGAACTGGCAAATAGGTAGCACCTACTAAGTGCCAGGTGGTGGGTAATTTACTCATAGGGTCCTTACCATATTTCTGTGAGTTCAATGCTAGTGTCTCCCCCCCCCCTTTTTTTAATAATACTTTTTTGCATATATGCCTATGTGGCTTGTGATATTCTTTTTTTTTTTTTTTTTTTTTTTGCCTAGTGTCTTCTACAGCTGAGGGAACAGACTCAGGGAGGTGAATACTTTGCTCACAGTGAGTCAGAGAAGCTGCCCAGTGTCAAGGTCATGCTGCGGTGGAAGTGTGCATGGCCAAGGATGGAGGTTAAGGGTAGAGGGCCAGGAAGCTCACAGCAGCATGTCTTAGCAGCCACAGCTGGCCTGACATATGCTGTCACAGGAACCGGGCCTGGCTAGCGGGGCTGGACTCCACCTAAACTAAGGAGATGAATATGATTATGCACGCAGGCTCTGGGTTCAAATCCCAGTCAGTCACTTGCCAGGGGGGAGATCTTGGACAGTCGCTTAGCCCTTCAGGCATTAATCTTCTTGTTGTGGTTCCCTTCCTCTTTGGGCTTTTGTGAGGATGAAATGAGAAATTCACGAAGGCAAAGTGCCCAGCACGACACCCCAAGTGTGCAAATGTTTTATCTTTTATCTTTCTTCCTCTTCCCTCTTCCTTCTTTAATTATTATTGTTGTTACCATGTTATGAGGATATAAGCTCTAAGAAGAGTCATTCTACCCAGGAGGGGAAGCAGGGCAGGCAGAAACACTGTAGATGCCAGTGGGGCACATCTTAGGTCAACTGCTCTACCTTCTACACAGGGTGATGTTCCTCCGTCACCTGTGAATAAGCACCCCAAGTGCTTAGTACTCCCTCCTCTGTGGAGTAGGAGCTCAGTTCTTCGGCAGCTCAAATTCTTAGAAAGTTCTTTCTTACACGGAGCCAAAACTGACTTCCATGTAAATTTCCCCCACTGGTTCTAATTCTCCCCAGCAGGACACAGCAGGATCTCCTCTGTTTTCCAATTTGATTTGTTCAAATTTTAAGGGAAGACTTTAAAGACTCTCGAAAGTCAGTTCTCATGGCTTCCCTTAGCTGTTCAGCAGGAGAACCATCTCTGCTCCCCTGCTGGGGTTTCTACAGAGCCTCACCCTTCTGGCTGCTTTGCTCGTGCTGCTCAGCACTTTTCTTAAAATACTGTGGCCAGAACAGAAGACAGTATTCCAGGTGCAGTATAGGATGCACGCCAATAGGACCTGTGTCCTACACTGGGATGGAGATAAAAGTCTGTGTCAAATATGCTGCCACGGGCCCTCTTTGTCTCTGCCTCAGTGCACGTGCTTGGGTGCGGGGCTGGGATGCTGTGGATGGTGCAGAGCCCAGGTTCCTTGGGTCAGGGCGGGTGGGGTGGGGCGGAGCAGGGTGTGTGGGGGCTGTTGGTCTCAGTCTCAGCCACTTCACAGCTTTGCCCACCAAGGGGAGCCAGGAGCGCCACCCTCTGTCCCTGTCAGAGGTGAGTTCAGGATTGGGTGAACAAGACTGTGCTGTTTCCTTCGGTGCATCTGTGGCTGTGTATGCACGAGTGAGGGGTGTGTATGTGTGAGAGAGAGAGAGACAGAGAGAAAGGGAGAGAGAGAGTGAGTTTTCTGCCTGATCCAGGAATTCTCCTGGATGGCAGAACTGGTTTCCATAACGACTTTCTGATATAAACATATTTGATAAAAATAAGTTAACAGCAGAGCTGTGGTGGAGCACAGATTCTCAGAGTGCAGAGAGAGAGAGAGAGAGAGAAGGCGAGCGCTCTTCAAAGAACAGCATTTCCCTATTTTTTCTCACCTCTCCCGGTCAGCCTCTTTATACACACTTTCCATAAACCACCTAAAAAGCTTTGTTTCCCGTATTCCTGTATATCCTGCCCCCCTCCCGCCTGTGCACGTTATATTCTCATTCTCTCTCTCTCTCTCCCTCCCTTTCTCCTTAGTTACCTGAAGCACTACAGTATGTATGGGATAATATGATAAATTCATTTCCAATTCACTGCATTATCCCTTGAATATTTTAATGACTCATTGAATGGAGTAAAAAAAGCTATTTCAAATGAACAATTATGCTGCATTAGTCTAAGGGCTGATTATATTTAAACAGTGCTCACATGGATAACAGGACACAGCGACCTCGGCATCCGAGAGCTAATTTGGCTCTTATCTCCAAATAATTTTACACCGCAAATTACCATGAAAACCTAAAGGGCTTTAAAAACATTCATCAAAAGATAATATTCTGCTTTGTAGCCATGTTTTATTTAAATTGTTTTGAACGGGAGCGAAGGCATCTATGTGGTGGGACAATGACAGCCAAGTGGGGACAGTGAGCGGCAAGGAAATTGTGAGGGGTGCTGGGTTATGTTAAAATGAAAGCAGAGGGGGTTGGGATGAAGTGTAGCCCTGCCCGTGGGAAGCACCCCGTAGGCCTGGCTGGTGCTTGCAGCCCAGCCCCGAGAGTGGGCTGTGATCCAGTGGTCACAGGGCAGTTCCCTGATGTTGAACGGCGGGGCGGGGCAGACACCCCCCCCCCCGCTCCCCCAACTACTGCTGCCACCAAAGTAAGTCAGGGTCAGGCCAGGTCCTCCCAGCCAGATGTGGATCCATCTAGACTTGAGAGGCCAAAGTGCTCTTACCACTGGGTTTGCGTATTGGGGCATTGCCTGGAATTCTTATTTTGCAAAACGTTGAGTCCAACAGCCTAAGGGAAGTCACGAAATCCTAAGTGGTTCCTGTGGTTAAATCTTGAAGGAGGGGGTGGAGGGAGAGAGAGACAGTCACACTGATTGAGGTTCTACTCTTCTGTGTCATGAGACCTAAACTCATTGAACACTGGGAAATAGATGTATTATCACACCCATTGTAAGGAGAAGACACTGAAGATCCGAGATTCCCAACTGGAAGTGGCAGAGCCTGGATCCTCCCCCAGTTCATCTGACCCCACAGGGTGGCTCTTTCCCCCTCCCTTCAGAGTGGCCATGTACATGTCTGGTTTATAACCAGGGCCCTGCTGCACTGTCCCCATCACCAAATGCTCCTTAGGGTTCCTCCGTCCAAATCTACATGCTCGTAGGGACCGTAAGTCATGTCTTCCAGGTGTTTATTACTTGAAATGGACGCTCACAGGGCAGGGCAAAGAATGCAAGGACGAGCATACAAATATCAGCAGCAAAACTAAAACTTCAGGTCTAAATTAAAAAATTAATGAATCCTATTTCCTCGGTTTGACCTTTTCATCTGAACTTGTGGTCGGGATAAAGATCGCTTATTCTTCTTTTGTTTATTATCATTCGCTTACTTCTGAGTGTAGAGAGAGTCAGATTATATAATTACATATATATTTAAGTTGTTATAGGATCTGCTAGATTGATTAGGAACAAGGATAAATTTGCTGCTTTATATAGTACCTTTCTCTAGGGAGGCTTTTCCTCTTGGCATATGTGATTTCCCCTTTCCTGCCTCAATCCTGAAGTGCAAGGATTTGTGTCAGGTTCACAGACAAGAAGCCACCATTTCAGAGAGATCAAGTAACTTGCCTGAGATCTCTCAGTGGCGGGACCAGTAATTCCAACACGAGTCCTGACACGTGCTAACCACATAGCTGGGAAGTGAGGGGCTATGATCCCAGTCCTGTTTATTGGATTTGCCATTTATCTCATTCACCAAACACACTTAGAGGTCCTCTAAAAAAAAAAAAAAACAAAAACAAAACAAAACAAAAAACCTCACCTCTCATTATGGACAAATCCAACTCTATAGAAAAGTAGACAGAGTAATGAAGCCTTAAGGTCCTTTTCATGCAGCCCAGAATTGCCTGCACTTACAGCTGCCAAAGGTTGAGGGCACTGAAGGAAAGGGGAACACGAACTTGCCATTTCTTTTTCTTTCTTAAAACAAAAAAGATATTCAGGACAAATTTTAGAATCATTGACGGTTTCTAGGAAGATTTTCTTTTTTGGAAGAAAAAAGGTACTCCTTTTTGTCTCCTTAATTGTTCTTAGCATTCTTTGTCACCAATCATGATATTCTTTGTGGAAAGTATTAATATACTACTTTCCTGTGTTCAATATTCCCATTAACAATAAAAAAATCTAATGAAAATGTCTGCACGAAAAGCCCTGAGCACTAATTTCAGAGACAAATCGAAGATGAACACCAATAAGCGTTTATTCTGAAATGAATGATGCAAACTAATTGATATCTTAATTAGGCTTTAGCACAAAGATTATTAATTACATTGAATCAGAACTGAAATCATCTTAAAAGAAAAGCTGAGGATGTGGCACAAAAGACGTTATGTGTCAACGCTCTGTTCAAAATTGCTTTCATTCAATGAGAGATTTTCAAAGAGGGGGCCCAGAAGGAAAGCACGCTTGACGTATCAGTCCCTGCCTGCGATGGTCTGGCCAGGTTTGGGGACTAAAGTCCGGTCCTGTTCCTGAGTGAACGGGAACCCACAGGTATAGGGAGAAATCCCACCCAGGCACTGCAGCCTTCTTCCTCTCCTTGGAGAGCAGAAGCCTTTAGAGGCAGGAACGCCCCCTATTTTATTTGTGTTTGTAACCCCAGTGCCAGTAGAGCCTCTAACTTTGAGCAATCATGACAACCTCACGGTGGTTATATAGAACTTACTCTGTGTCCTGGGTCCTCTTCTAAGGATTTAAGAAAACTCGTTTAAACATCACCACAACTGTGTGAGGTAGAGACAACTGGTATCCCCACTTTACAAGTGAGCAAACTGAGACACACATCGAGCAACTCCCCCACCCCCCCACCCCAAGACACAAAACACTGGTGGGGAGTTCCCATCGTGGCGCAGCGGTTAACGAATCCGACTAGGAACCATGAGGTTACGGGTTCAGTCCCTGCCCTTGCTCAGTGGGTTAACGATCCGGCGTTGCCGTGAGCTGTGGTGTAGGTTGCAGACGCGGCTCGGATCCCGAGTTGCTGTGGCTCTGGCGTAGGCCGGTGGCTACAGCTCCGATTCAACCCCTAGCCTGGGAACCTCCATATGCCGCGGGAGCGGCCCAAGAAATAGCAACAACAACAACAAAAAAGACAAAAGACAAAAAACAAAACAAAAAAAAACACTGGTGGATTTAGATTGGAACCACAATAGCCTAGCTCCAGATTCCTTGCCCTGAAACACTACGTCATAGCAAAAAATGGTCAATCTACACTTGTTGAAATAAATGAACAAAGGTACCATGAATGCCTGGTTCCTCCTGGTGGATCTCACTCTAGTTCCTACTTTTTTAAGGACTAGAGCTTTGGAGTTCCCTTTGTGGCTCAGCAGTAAAGAACCCGACTGGTATCCATGAGGACTAGGGTTCGATCCTGGCCTTGCTTAGTGGGTTAAGGATCTGGCGTTGCCATGAGCTGTGGTGTAGGTCACAGATGTGGCCTGGATCCCACGTTGCTCTGGCTGTGGTGTAGGCCAGCAACTGCAGCTCTGATTGGACCCCTAGCCTGGGAACGTTCATATACTGCAGGTGTGGCCCTTAAAAAAAAAAAAAAAAAAAGGAATAGAGCTTTATCCTACTCTATTCTAGACCCCAGCCTCTCTTTGGGGGGCTGCAGACATTTTATGTATTCCTAAGAAATGCCTGATGTTCTGTTTCAGACAGTCCAAAAACTGTCCCTACAGAGGGGCTTCCACTGGCGTGGCCCAGCTCACCACCCAATAACAATACCAGCCGAGATTCACCAAGTTTGCTTCTGGGCCCACTGCAGGGCCATTGATATTCTCTATCTGCAGTGACTTTAAGGCCTCCCTTATTGCTGAGGCCACTTCCTGCTAAGGGTTACGCTAATACATGAGATTTACTTTCATTCACCAAGACAGCATTCCCTGGGGAGGTTTCCTGGAAGCATCCAGCCATAACAGCTAAGCAGAAACAGAGCCCAGGGATGACGGGGAACCGCAGAGATTATAGTTTCCATTTACCCAAATGGCACTGTGACATGCCTCTCACCACAGCGGACTTGAACCGACTACATAGGATGGCCGTTTGAAGCTGGGAGGCCTGGATCGAAGACCCAACCTCTTGAGTGACTGCAAGGATCAAAAGGAACTTTCAGAAGTGCCACAGAGAGGTGATGTTAACAACGACCCAGCCATTCGGACACCAAACTCAGTTCTCCCAGCTGCTAAACTCCTGAGGGCACATGCCATGCCTTGTCCCCTTCAGACTGACCCAAGCGGTGCCCAGGAATCTGCATTTTAACAAGCTTGCCAGCTGACTTCGAACGTGCTTTGATGCTGGAGACCAACTCAGCTAACACCAACACAAAGGAAGTGCTCTGGGTTTGGTCAGAGCCCTCTCTTCCTTTGGCTGAGGTCCACAGCCTGAGACCTACCCAGGCCTGGTTTCTATACTGGCTGTGCAGCTGGCGGAACACGGGGGCTGGCGGGCAGGCTGAGTGAGGTAGCTGAGAAGAGCCGCTGCTTCCTGCTGGACCCCTGCAGCAGGGCACTGGGGTGAAAACACGACTGAAACCCAAGCCTCCTCCGGCCTGAGCGGGCACCCGGGCAGGTGGCCCTGGTAAGCTCGGCAGCTTAGCGACCCCGCCAGCTAGCTGCCACCTGCCACCTGCCACCTGCTCTGCTTCAAAGTGGGGCTGCTGAGACCGAGTTCATGTCTGTGCCACAAGGCTCATGCTGGGAAGCTGTCCTATCCTTTATTGGGGTGAGGGTGGCGGTGGGGGGAGACCGCAGGCTTGGAAGAGAGGCAGCCTCACAGCCCCAAGGCCTCCTCCACTCTGAAATGAGTCCATCCACCACAGTGTCTGAAGTCTGGCCTCAGAATTTCCTGAGAGAAAACCTTCTTCCAAGCAGCCCTGTTCAGGGCGGACTGTAAATATGAGACCAGAGCAGTCCTTGCCTTGAAAGCTCCCCTCTCATGGCCGCTGGAGAGTCCTGAGTGTCGAAAGCGGCTCCGCTCTGTGTTATCTTCCTTTCGGTGCCCTCATAGTGTGGGTCGCCCTCAGCTCTTCCCTTCTGCATATTTACAGGGCTTCCAAGGCTCTTCACCAGGCCAAGAGGGGTGCCTGGCCAGGGAAGCCCTGCCCCCGATTCCCCTCAGCAGCCCGGCTCAGGCCCCGTCCCAGGAGCTGCCCTGGAGGGATGCCTCTGAATGGGCTGTCCCCTGGGCATCCTGTGAAGGGCCTGTGGTCACTGTCAGGGGGGTTGGTTCCCAGGGTAACTCCCCCACTATGTTTCACCTCTGGTGGTCGTAAGAGCCCCACCTGGCCCAGGAGCGTCAATAGCTAGTTCAGACCCATACCCCTTCCTCTGCCCCATAGCTCTAGGAGGAAAAACGGAAACGCCTTATATCTGTAGTGTGCTCTGTGTTTTGCCAACTCTGCCTTTTCATGGGATGATCACAACAACCACGTAGGGAGGGCCTCATCTTAGGGATGAAGATGAAACGCCAGGAGGGATTCCATGACTTGATGGAGACCATTGAGTTGGGAACCAGCCAAACCTGGATCCACACTTAGTCTTCCCAGGTCTGGGTTCCTACTATCTTACTGAGTCAGTGCTTTGCACAAGCAATACGCAAAGGCCATCCATGCCATCCATACCCCAACACGCCCTCCCACCCCACCCCCACTCCGCTCGCTTCTAGACATAGATGCATGGATGCCTGACACTGGTGTGGATTTTCCCAAAGTGCACTGCCAGGTGCCCGTGAACAAAAGATTCAATCAAGTGAGATGGAAAATAAATGCATGTTATATAACACATACTAGGACATTAAAAGCTCTAAAAAGCCCTTCGGTAAGCAAAGGGATTAATACAGTTTAACCCAGAGTCTCCAAAACACGTCTGGCAACAGAGCCTTTTTGTTTTTTTGGTTTTTTTCACCTAATGCCCATTAACAAGTCACCATATTTGTGTTCCTCAGAACTACCGTGGAAAGACAGAGCCAGGCTCCTTCATAATTATGGTTGACAACGAAAGGACAAAAATGAGGGGAGCCCACTTATTTCTATATGACTTCTCCAGGCCCCTCGGCCCAGGAGGGGGTGTCCTACAAGAGTGCCCTGGCCAGTCCTGCCACCTGGACTGCACAGACTTACCTGGTGTTCCCCAAATCCAGGCCCTTGGCAGTGGTTCGCTGGAGGCAATTGCCACACTTTTAGAAAACCTGTGATTGAGTCACTGAATCACTGTAACTTAAAATTGGCCGTGGTGGGAGTCTTTACACTACAGAAATCTGCAAACACTACAAATCCAGGCTTTCTCCCTATTTATCATGGAAACCTTTTACCTGTGTATCACTGATCCTGGGACATATTCTGGAATTATTAGAAAACATGGGTGAGGCTGTGACGGCTGGGTGCTTGGGCAGGGTGGGGAGGGGGGGAACCTGACACAGATGCTTACTCATCAGAGTCCCTGAACCTCCTGAATGAGAGCCGAGAACCGCAAGGAACAATAATCTTTCAACCACAATCCCCAAGGAATCAGAAAGCGCCTTCTGGCCTGCTTACCTTGATATCTGTCACCAGCCAATGTCTCCAGAACTGAGCTTTGGGAGAGGACCTGCTGGGGGCATCTGGATCCACCATCACCAGGATATAGGTTGCACCCTGTAACACATTCACCAGAAAGAAGTGTAGCATCAGGGCCAGAGTTTGGATAGGAAATCTACAAGATACAGACTCTCCTTTTATGTCAATTCCAGCTGAGAGTGGCTGACCAACCCCTATGGCTTCCTATTCCGTTCATCCTTGTTCTCATGACATTCCTCTTGGGTCACATGTTTATTCTCAGAGAAACAAAGTCTGTGAAGTAGGCAGCTTAATAGCTTGGCTTTCCTTTTATGAAGAAGGATAAATCAAACCACCATATTTACTCAGCACCTGGAAGTCCCTAACATCATGCCAGGTGCTGTGAAAGAAACAAAGAGTTTAAAACAGGGCTCTGCTCTCCAAAAGCTCACAGTGTAGTTGGAGTGACATGTCCATTAGTTCTGCAAATACAGGAGCTAAGGCTTACCCTGTGTCAGGAACTGCGTCAACTGCAAGGAGGACTCAGATTCACTTGGCCCTTCAACAAGAATTTACCAAACATCTACTCTGTGCCAGAAATGGTTCCAGGTGCTAGGAATCCAACAGAGAACAAGATGGTATGGCCCATACTTTCAGGAAGCCTTTATTCTAGGTAAAGACACATGTTAAAAAAGAAAAACAAAAAACCCAAACATCAACAATAAAAAAATAAGGAAATGCCAACCTGTGATCAGTGCTATGATTAAAAGAAAATCAGGTAGGGTTGAAGGGAGTAAGCATTCTGAGAGGGGGGAACAACCACTACAAAGGCTTTCGAGTAGGAACAAGAGAGGGTTTGAGGAACAGAAAGAGCGCCATGTGGCCGGAGGCAAGCACGTCCAGGGAGTGGACACGCAGGGTTGGAGAGGTGGGTGGAGACCACAGAACGCTTTGCAGACCTGGGTGAGGATAGGGTTTTATTTTAAGAGTCACTGGAGGGTTTTTTAGCCAGGAGCATGATATGCTCTGATTTAAGTTTTGAAGACTGTCTTGGTGCCTAGGTGGAGAGTATATGGTCGGCGGGAGGGAAGAGAGGAGGCAGCAAGCCAGTCAGGAGGCTATTGCAGTAGCAAAAAGAATAATGATGGCATTTTGGACCAGAATGGTAGCGATGGACAGACAAACCAGTAGATGGACTGGGGAAGTGTTTCTAGGTAGCATCAGTGGATTGGACAGTAAGGCGGGGAGGAAGGGTAGGGAAAGAGAAACCAGGGATGACTCTGGGGTTTTTGGCTTGAGTGACTGGGTAAATGGTGCCATGGGGAAGACTTGGAGAGGAGAATGCCTGAGGGGGATATTGAGAGCTCTGTTTCAGATATGTTACATTTGAAATGCCATTTTTTTTTTTTTTTAGGGCCTCATGTGCAGCACATGGAGGTTCCCAAGCTAAGGGTCAAATCGGAGCTACAGCTGCCAACCTACACCACAGCCACAGCAATGCCAGATTGAGCCACATCTGTGACCTGCACCACGGTTCACAGCAACGCTGGATCCTTGACCCACTGAGCAAGGCCAGGGATCGAACCTGCAACCTCATGGTTCCTAGTTGGATCCGTTTCCACAGCGCCACGACGGGAACTCCTGAAATGCCTCTTAAAGTATATGTCAGAGACTGGGGTTTGGAGGAGAGATCAGGACTGCATATATAACTTTTGGAATCACTGTCTCCCAAGGACCCAAGATAGTCCCTAATCCATAGATTAATGAGATTATTCATGGAGGGATTCGATTTGGGGAAGAAAAGAGGTCTCATGCGTGAACTCTAGAACATACTAACATGGAGAGGCGAGGGGGAAACTTGGCAAAGGAGACTGTAACCACGGAGATAGGGGAGCCTCCTAAAAGGTGGGTATCATGAAAACCGAGACAGGAAGTGTGTGGAGGAGGTCAGCTGTGTCGAATGCTGCTGAAAGGTAGCACAAGACGAGGACACGGATATGACAATGGAATTTGACAACCTGCAGATCCCTGTATCTTGGCAAGACCGGTGTAGTGAGGTATAAAGGGCTGAGGTTTGATTGGAATAGGTGGAGACGAGATGTGAGATGATGAACTGAAAGAAGTTATCAAAGATGATTTTTAAAAAACAAAGAAATTACAGTGTGAAGGACAGCCGAGAAGGAAGAACAGAGGGATTTATTTCTTTTTAAGTTTTTAAGGAGATGGAGGATAATCAAGCATGTCTGCAGGTCAACAGAAGAGATCCAGCAGCAAAGGAAGCACAGATGTCAGAAAGAAGAGGGTTCGTTGCAGAGCCAGGACTCTGGGAGGGTGAGAAGGGACAGGATCCAGAACGAAAGTGGAGGGCCTGGCCTTTGTAGGGGCACAGGATACAGGTCCGGGTGCAAGGGCATTGGAAGGTGTGCTGGTGAGGAATGAGGAAACTGACTTCTGATTACTTCTATTTTCTCAGTGAATTTGAGGCAAGGTCATCAGGGGAAGAGGGACTATAGGAAGTGTGGGGACAGAGAAGGTGTGAAATAGTCATTTGGGGAAGCAAGAAATTGAGTATTCCCTGGGTTTGTAGGAAGGTTACTGGGTAATATCACATTCTGCGGTTGGGTTCTTTTTAACCATTCACATGCAGATGTGGAATAAGTGGGTCGTAGTTGGGTTTGGCTTCAATACGGACACACTTGCGAGTATAACAGAGGAGAAGGAAGTGAGAGGGTAAGAAGTGAGAAGCTAAATAAGGAGCGACCCGGGCTTCCTCTTGCTCTGGAGGGAGCGACAGCCATAGACCTAACTGTAGTGCATTATGTGCAGTGGCAGAGTAGAGGTGGGTTTATCAGATACGACGGGAGCACAGAGGATGGAGTCTACACCCTCCACCTCAGGAATCCAGGAGGGCTGCATGGAGTTGTTTCTTGAGCTTAATCTTGAAGGATGAGCAGGTAAGGGGTCCGGTAAAGGACTCTACAGGCAAAGGGAAGGGTCCGGGCAGAGGCATGGAGGGTCTGGGGAAGGGCAAGGATCTTGGTGTGCTGGAACACAGGGCATCTAGAAAGGAACGGGGGGTGATGGAGCTGAAAGGTTACTGGGACCAGATGATAAAAAACCTTACATGTCCTAAAGTTTTTAGAATTCGTTTACACTGAAGTTGTTTGAACAGATAGCTGACACAATTAAAAGTGTGCTCTGGGAAAGCACATGGTGAAGATGAGGGAAAGACTAAAAGCAGTGCAAAAAAAATCACTAGGACACTCTGAAAAGAGATCACCAGGGCTCGGAAATTCAAGCAGTAATCAAGACAGAGAGAAAGGAGGAGCATTTCTGTCATAGAATCAACAGCATGAGGTGACTCCATAGGGTGAGTGAGGGAGAGGGAGGGGTCCAGAAGGACTCCAAGATTCCATCTTGGGCAACTAGGTGGATGATGGTACCATGAACAGTAGGAGCAGACAAGGTGGGAGAAAGTGAGCTTGGTGTTGAAACATTTAGGCAGAGATGCACCTTAAATGGAGCCATGAGGCTGGAACTCTCCCAAGACTTGGCATGTGGGTAGTGGGCTCAGCGATGGATGAGATTACTGGGGAGAACATACAGTGTGAGAGCAGAACAGCTAGAGTGGAGCTCAGGAACTGAGGCAGGTGGTGAGGGGAGACACTGAGGGGAAGGGAGTTAGGGGAGGACCGGGGAAGCAGTGTATCATAGAAGCCAAGAGGAAAAAAGGGTTCAAGGAAGGAGTGCGGATGGCGTCAGGGAAACAGAGTCATCGAGGGAGAGCACTACAAAGCAGCACTGGCTTTTACAACTGGGGGACCACTGGCAACTTTCCAGAGACAGATAGTTTAGAGGCAAAAATATTCTTTGTTGGAGTTCCCTGGTAGCATAGCAGTTAAGGATCCAGCATTGTCACTGCTGTGGTTCAGGTCACTGTTGCGGTGTGGGTTTGGTCCCTGGCCTGGGAACTTCTGCATGCTGTGGGCACGCCCCCCCCCCCAAAAAAATTGTTGAATGTTAAAATCCAAAAGAAGTGACTCACATATTAGATGTTATGGGAAATTTAGTGAGAGAATTTGAAGATAAAGCCCAAGGAAATCACCAAGAACTCAGAAGAAAAGGATAAAGAGATAAAAATATTAGGGGAAAAGTAGGATCATATCCCAAGGAGCGTGTGTGTGTGTGTGGTCCCAATAGAATCCTACAGAGAAAAAACTGATACATCCAAGAATTGGTTCTAGCCAAAGCAACAAGAAAATAAAAAGAAACAAAGTGTAAATACTGTAAAAGAAGAAAAAAATCCATCTATACTCTTTCTGTCTTTTAATTAATTGTTTTGCAAATGACAAGATTGGTTACAGGAGAAATCCAAAAGAAGCAGTTTGGAAACTAGACTAATAATCAGTAAGGTGGTTACAAAACGCACACAAAATCAGTACTTTCCTAAAGACTAAGAGTTGTCAGAAAGTATACTTTGAAAATCTCACTTACAATTGTAATAAAAATATAAAAACATCTAGGAATAAAACTGATAAAAAAAATCCAAGACTAAATAAGAAACCAAACATTACCGACATACAAAAAAGGAAAACTTGAATAGATGGAGAGAAACATACTATGCTTTTACGTTAAGACAATCATTTGCAAATATGTCAATACATAATTAATTAGTTAATTCAGCACAATTCCAATTCCAATAAAAAATCTTTAATAGATACTTTGAGGGATTCATGGAAGGATCTTAAGGCTCAGAATAAAAGCAAAAGGTGGAGGAGGAGGGGAAATAGTCAAGGCAATACTGAGTGATAAAGAAATAGGGGATGGTACTGATTTTGTAGATTTTAAAATATATGTAAAGTTAGGAGTTCCCATCGTGGCTCAGTGCAAAATGAATCTGACTAGTATCCATGAGGACACAGGTTTGATCCCTGGCTCGCTCAGTGGGTTAAGGATCTGGCATTGCCTTGAGCTGTGGTGTAGGTTGCAGATGCAGCTCGGATCCTGTGTGGCTGTGGCTGTGGCGTAGGCCAGCGGCTACAGCTCTGATTTGACCTGTAGCCTGGGAACCTCCACCTGCCGCAGGTGCGGCCCTAAAAAAGAAGAAAAAAAATGTGTGTGTGTGTGTAGATATATATATGGTAAAGTTAACTACTTAGAGCAATGTGGTATTGATTAAGGAATAAACAAGGAAACAAAATGGAAAACTTAGAGAGAAACCTGTATTCTTCATAAAGATGTATTTAATACATGATCAAGTTATGGTAAAGCTATTTCCAATCAGTGGGGAAGAATAGTCTACTTTACAAATGCTATTGACACAACGGACTCACCATGTGGAAAAAATGAACTTCAGTCTCTATTTCTTTCATACCCAAAACCTTCCAGATTTGAATGAATGTGAAAAATGAAAAAAAAAATCTTTAAAAATTGATTTAATCAAAGAATAGTAAATTCATATAATGGAATATTCTGTTAGAGTTAGATCTTTCTTTATATTTTAATATGGAAAATATCCACAATATACTAATAAGTGAAATAAGTTGCAGAATAGTGTGTGTGATATCATTTGAAATGTGCAGGAAAACTACATACCTAACTACATATATATTTATAGATATACTTGTATATGCATAGAGAATGTCTGGAAAAGTATGCACCAAACTGTTAACAGTGAATGACATGAAGGAAAAGACTGATATATTTAACTAGATATAAGTTTGAAACTTTTATATGACAAAAAAAGTGAAATAAAATCCAAAGACAATAAGCTGGGAGAACATAGCCACAACATGTATGATAAAAGTTTAAGTTCCTTAATATATAAAGCACTCTTTTTTTTTTTTTTTTTTGTCTTCTGTCTTTTTAGGCTCACACCCGCGGCACATGGAGGCTCCCAGGCGAGGGGTCTAATTGGAGCTGTAGCCACCAGCTTACAACAGAGCCACAGCAACGCTGGATCCGAGCTATGTCTGCAACCCACACCACAGCTCACGGCAACACCGGATCCCCAACCCACTGAGCAAGGCCAGGGATTGAACCCACAACCTCATGGTTCCTAGTCGGATGCGTTTCCGCTGCACCACGATGGGAACTCCTATAAAGCACTCTTTAAATCGATGAGAAAAAGAGTAATAACCCAGTGGAAAAATAGATAAGAAATACAAATCATCAACAAACACATGAAGAAATTATAAAATAAAATCCCATTTTTGCCTATAAAACTGACATATAATATTTTCATGTTTGTGCTGCAATGCCAGCTCCGCAGGGCTAGGGATCAAACCAGCAATGCCAGAGATAAACCAGATCATTAACCCACTGCACCACAGTGGGAACTCCTACTCCCAGAGTTTTAAAGGCATGCAGAAATAATGGGTAGGTTGTAAAATCTTATGTAACACACCATCTCACTGACTTGGTTAACCAGAAGAGAAGACAACCAAAAACATATATTTCCATTCACATATATACTCCTCAGTGGAAAGAGGACCAGGAAAATAGGAACTGACATGTTGACTGATTATCTCTAAGTGATGGGATAATTATGAACCATTTTCTTCTTTATGCTTTTCTGTGTTTTCCAAAGTTTCTGCAATAAAATGCATTGCTTTTATGCCTAGAGAAAAAGATTTGTACTTTGAAAAAAAAATGCCACTGTAAGCAATCCCAGAACCCTCATTTTTCTCCTGGTTAAACAACGCCCAGGGGAATTCTAGCCGGTAGCCTCCTCTTCCTTCCCACCCCCTTGTCCTGCCCTTCCCCACCCCCACCGGCAGCTTTCCTACACTGGTGACTTCTTCTTTACCTGGTGAAGCTGGAGACTGGTCTTTGTTGACGAGCCCCTGTTGCATGGCGCTCCCTGAGGCAGTTACATCCTGAAGTTTAACCTAGAGCTCCTCCTTGCTAAGGCAACCCCATAGCAGACCTCCTCAAAAACTCAGCAGGAAAGAGCAGCCTTCCGTGGCAATGGTCTTGTACCTTCTCTCTCAGTGCAATCTGGGAGGTGGTTCCCAGCCCTTTCAAAGACCCTAATTGCCAACAGAAGCTCCCTAGCAAATATTTGGCAGAGGTGAGAGTGGCATTCACCAGATAAATTTGCAAACAGCCTTTTCAAGAACTTGGCTCTGAGCCAGACTCCTTGAAGTCTGACCCAGGCTCTCACCTGCTCTGCAGGTCCTTGGAGCAGACAGGATGGCAGAGGAGGGTGGTGGTAAAGGAGATGAGCCAGTCCCCTGTCATGCACACTGATGTCTGACCACGGCGGCCCAGCCTCTAACACAGCCAAGAGAGAGGGACGTGCAGTCAACACGGTCACCAAAGGATTCATCTCCAGGGAGTTTCGTACTTGCCACACATCTTCTTGCCTGAGATGGAGACTGTTTTCTACCTCTTTGGGGGTATCACACAGACCAGGCAAATGCCAGGGATGCACTGGGTACCCACGAATACACTGCACTGCGGGCTGGGCATCTTAGCTAAGTCTTTCTCCCCTCTGGGCACTGAGGGCACTGAGCTAGATATTTCCTTTCCTTCAGGTTCTAACGGCCATTCAGTGGATTCTGGGGTGTCTGGATATAATGTGAACTAATCCTGCTTTTAAGATCCAGCAGTCCCACTTTGGGGTATTTATCCAAAAGAACTGAAATAAGGGACTGGAAGAGCTATCTTCACTCCCTTGTTCATGACAGCATAATTCGCTGTAGCCAGGATGTGGAAACAGCCCTAAATATCTATCGGTATATGAAGGGATAAAGACGATGTAGTTTATATACACAGTGGAATATTACTCAGCCTCAAAAAAGGAGGAAATCCTGTGGTTGACGACAACATGAATGAACCATGAGGGCATTATGCTACTGCATTAAGCCAGTCACAGAAGGACAAATGCTACATGGTTCAACTTGTAGGAGGCATCCAAAATAGTCAAACTCATAGAGGGCAAAGAAGTAGAGAGCAGAATGGTGGTTGCCAGGGGCAGGGGGAGGGGGGAAAGGGGGAATTGCTATTAAATAGGTATAAAGTATGAATCACATAAGATGAATAAGTTCTAGGGATCTGCTATACAACTTGGTGCCTGTAGTTAATGACACTGTGTTGTACACTTTAAAATCTGTTAAGAGGGTCAATCTCATGTTCCTATCACAGAAATTTTTTAAAATTTAATTAAAAAAGAAGGTAATCCTGCTTGAAGAAAGCAGGATGGAATCCATGCCCTTGTCAAGCATTCTGCAAACCCCAGACCTCGACAGTGTGATCTGCTGGCAAGGCTGTGGGGAGGCTTGCATTTTGAGAATACAAAAATGGGGCAATTTACCCTTTGACTCAGCAATCCCATTTCTGTAACTTTTCCCCCTAAAAATATCTGCACATTTATGAAGTGACTCATAAAAAAGGTATTCATTTCAGCCATGTTTGTAAGAGCAGAAGCTGGGAATAACTCAAGTGTCCATCAGTTGGGGATTGGTTCATAAACATTGATACCTACCCCCCATGGAATACTTCATAGCTGCGAAAAACAATGAAGATCTCTCCGATCTGATCTGACAGCTCTCCAAGATAAATGAGTGAAAAAAAGCAGGGTGCAGAACAGTATATCTAGCACCTTACTTTTACATAAGAAAGAAAAATATACGCTATTTCTTCACATTGGTTTGTATTTGCATAAACAAACTCCAGAAAGATACTTAAAAAAAAAAAAAAAAGATGTAGGTGGCAGTGGTGCTGTGGGTGGATGGGACAGAGGTGGGATGGAAATCTCTCCTACGTGCCTCTTCTTTCATTTCGATTTTTGAGCCATGTGAATATATTACCTGCTAAAAATAAACTGAAATTATAGAAGAAAGTGAAATGTATAGTAATCACATAGTATTATCTTAGAGATGCTGGTCTCTAGTCTTTCTCTAGCTGGCTAAGAGGTAAAGAGGGATGGCTTTGTCCTCTGAGGTAGGGAGAGCTTGGGGAATCCTCATCACACTTTGGGGGGACAGTGGGGTAAGGGAAACTGCTGAAACAGGGCCCTGGGCTCTGCAGCGCAGGGCGTGAGCAAGGTACGAGAAGCCATGTCAGTAGATCCTGGTACACTGACACGATGATGACAACACAGAGGGATAAGTAGATCTGGGCTTGTCCAGGTGACGTTTTTTACACAGCTATATTGAAATTTAATTTCCATACCACAAACTTCACCCCTTTATAGCGTACATTTCAACAATTTTTAGTCAATTAACAGAGTTGTGCAACCATCACGATAATCTAAATTTAGAAAATTTTCATCAGCCCCAAAAGAATCCTTGTGCCATTTGCAATCATTTCCTGTTACTTCTCCCAGCTTCAGCCAACCACTAATCTACTTTCTGTCTCTATAATCTCCTTTTTGCCTAACCTGACCATTTCATATAATGGAGTCACAGAATATGTGGTCTACGCTTCTCAGTGATAACTTTTCAGAGTAAACTGAAGCCCTTATGACACAATCTTCCAGGTCTGCCTCAGAGCCTACAAGCCCTAAGTGCATTCACACCCCACCTCTCCCCCCGACTGTTTGTCTTGTTTCCTGTAACAGCTTCCTAACTGATTTCTTCATATCTGTTTTGATCCCCTAATCAACTTTTCACCCTGATTCAGAACATCTTTTCAAAACACAAGTAAGGTCAATTGAAAAGATATATGCACCCCTATATTCAAAGCAGCACTATTCACAATAGCCAAGACATGAAAGCGACCTAAATGTCCATCCATAGATAAAGGGATGAAGAGGTGGTATATACATACAATGGAATACTACTCAGCCATAAAAAAGAATGGAATAATGTCATTTGCAACAACATAGGTGGACCTAAGTGACAACATAGATTATTATACTAAGTGAAGTAAACCAAAGACAAATACCATATATCACTTATATGTCCAATCTTTAAAAATGATGCAAATGAACTTATTTATGAAGCAGAAATAAACCCACAGATAGAGAAAATAAACTTATGATTACCAAAGGGGAGGGGGGGAGGAATAAATTAGGAGGTTGGATTAACATATACACACTACTATATATAAAATAGATAATCAACAAGGACCTACTGAATACCACAGGGAACTACACTTAGTATTTTGCAACAGCCTATAAGGGAAAAGAATCTGAAAAAGTTTTATAAAATTGAATCACTTTGCTGTGATCACCTAAAACTAACACAATATTGTAAATCAGCTATATTTTAACCAAAACCAAACACACACAAGTAAGGTTGTATAATCCTCCCGCTACAAGGCCTTGAATAATCTGGCCCCTTCCTACTGTTCCTTGTCATCGTGTACACGTGCCCCTTACTCCTTACTCTACTCTCATGTGCCTTTTTGTTCTATCCCATGGTCTTTGTATTACATTTCCTCACTTCACCCTATCCCCTTGAATCTAGTGAACTCCTGTTCATACTTCAGAACTCAGTTCAGGGTGACCTCTCCATAGAAGCGTCCCCTGACCCTTGTTGCAGGTTAAGTTTCCTTTGTTAACCATGCTCACATTTCTTTCCCTCAGACACCAATCTCAGTTGATAGTTAAATATACGTGCATTGGCATAGGTTTTGATTTGTGTCTGTGTTCTCCACAAGACTAGAAAGACTAGAACCTTCTTGAAAGCGGGATTTGTGTCTATTTCTGCTCACAACTATACCCCCATAAATTAGTGTCTGGCATGTAGAAGACACTCAATAAATATTTTTGAATGAGTAGATGAAACAAATTACCGCCAGGCCCAGGTGGTTCCACTGTTGACTTGTTCATCCATCCATCCATTCATTCCACAAGCATTGACTGCCCTCTCACTAAGCACCATGAGAGGGGCTGAGGGTAAGATATGAGAGAAATGTGGCCTTTGCCTTTGAGGAGGTGGTAGTGTGATGGGGAGCTGGATACACATGCAAAGAATCCAAGCACCTTTCGGGATCCAACCAGGCACAAGGTTAACACTGCAGAAATGACCCTGAGGTGATTAGCTCTGCCAGGGGGTGACCAAATAAGGCCGCACAGAGGACGTTGCCTGGGATGAGCTGGGTCGTGATGAATAGAAATTTGCCCAGGAGGGAAGGCCATGCCAGGCAATGGGAACAGCAAGTACAAAGACATGAGATATGAAAGGGAGCAACAAGTTGTTCTGTGTCTGGAGCATGGAGTCCCCAAGGCTGAGGGACAGAGAGCTGGAGGGGCAGCAGAGGAGGCCAGCAGAGTGATGGATATGTCAGGGAGGTTTCTAAGTGGGGGTGTGGGGATGACATGGTCAGAGATGGGTTAAAGAGAGAGAGCTCCGCTGGTGGTGGGGTGAGGGGTGGATCCAGGTGGACAGAGTGGCATCCATTGGGGGCTTTTAGGCTGATGTGGTGAGGGATGGGTCAGCACAGCACAAGAATGGTCCTTAGAGGCAGGCAGCATGCTACACCCTCTGAAACGTAGAAATGCCCGGTCAGAGGGGCCCTCCTGATGTGCGGGTGTGCTCTGGAACCTCCGTGGCCCCCTCTAGCCACCCTGCCACTGACGGAGTCTGTGTGCCCTGCCTTTCCTACAGAGGAGGACTGAAAAGCAGTCTTTGGAAGGAGTATGACAAGATTTCAGTAGACAGTTCTAAGTCCTAGAAGTGCTGAGAAGCTGGGGCTTCTATTAATCATGTCTTTTATTTTCTGATATTTTGATGTCTGGGGTCTTGCTGTCCCTGGAGAGGCTGCCAGTTCCCAGAGAGCGCAAACACTTCCAGAGAGCAGGCCCTACAGGCGCAAAACCTACCAATCCGGAGCCATCACCTACAGTCCCCTACACCACCTCTTTTATTTATTTATTTATTTATTTATTTATTTATTTATTTATTTATTTATTTTTGGCCTTTTTGCCATTTCTTGGGCCGCTCCCAGGGCATATGGAGGTTCCCGGGCTAGGGGTCTAATCGGAGCTGTAGCCACCGGCCCACGCCAGAGCCACAGCAACACGGGATCTGAGCCACAACTGCAACCTACACCACAGCTCACAGCAACGCTGGATCCTTAACACACTGAGCAAGGCCAGGGATTGAACCTGCCACCTCACGGTTCCTAGTCGGATTTGTTAACCACTGAGCCACGATGGGAACTCCTACACCATCTCTTTTATTGGCCTGAGCCACTCTTCTTTACTGACTCACTTAGGGGTCAGGTTCCAAACAACCAGGGGCAGCTCCCATGGTCCAGAACCCATCAGAACTATTCCATCTAGCCAATCCCAATCAGGTCTCCCCTGCTTATTGTCCCTTGCCAATGTTCCCACCCTCCCCCCCCCCACACACACACAAAAATCACAATAAAGATTCTTATCCAAGCTTTCTCCTCACTCCTTCTGCCTCTGGTGCCTCCCCATGTGGCCCCACATGGTGTGCTGTGACTCCTGTCTTTAGGGATCTGGGAGTATAGACTTCTTCCTTCATGACCATCATTTCTGCCAGCGTGTCTTATCATATCTAATGAAAACAAATCCCAGGTACACTTCAGAACAAGCCCCTTGACTCCTTATGACTCTGATATCCATCAAGCCCATGTGGAGACTGCAGGAACCTGGGGGGTATCTAGCGTTGCATTTCTCTCATGTTCTGATGTGACTATGTCTGTGGCTTGTTGCCTACAGCACTTGTCCTAGAACGAAGAACTGAGCTAATGCCCTGATAAGGTTCACTGTCAAGGTGAGTGGAGAGCCATGCTCTCCAAAGCAGTAGTTCTCAGCCCTGCCTGAATAGTAGAATCACTAAAGGAGTTTTCAAAGCTACCAAGGCTGGACCCTTGACTTGAGGGGTCTGGAGCGGGGACCAGGCATTGGTGTCGAAGTGAAAGTTTCCCAGGTAACACGAACGTAAAGTTACAACTCTACGAGCTGGTTCCCCCAGGTCCTTGACCAAATCTGCCACTGACTAAAACCCAGGCATCCTTCCTCTGCTTCGTGTGCTTTCAGGGAAGACTGTGTGCCCTCTGCAAAAAGAGGACAGACTCCCCCCAACCTTGGCCAGGATCCCTTGTGTCTGGGGACCTGAAGACCAAGGGGCTTGAGCACTGAATCAAGAAGCTGAAGTCACAAACACAAGTCACCCTTCTCTCCCACTATTCATTACAAGGTTGGTTGGAATACAAATTTAGCCTATGGTGGGCTGGTTGTGTTTGAACCTCCCCCACAAAGTTCTGTATGGGAAATCTAGTTAAGAGCCTTCTTCCTGGGGGAGGTTGAGTGTAACAGCTGTTCCTCACCAGGGCTGATGGTCTCGCCAGGATGCAGTCCGGGTGTTGCCCCTTGAGCCTAATGCCTTTCATCCCTGAGGACTGACTCACATTTCAGGCTGGCATCCAGAACAGCCTTTCTCTCCATAACTGCTGACAAAAACTGCCCACTTCCTGGGCTACATGGACAGGGGCACCTCAACCCGGAAGACGGGGCTCATGCCATTACAGATTCACTGTGGGGTAGCTATCCTTCTTCCTTGCCTTCCTCTGCCACAGAGGCTGGAGGGCTACAACACGGGGTCTCCCAGCTTCTCTGCACCAAGGGGAGGCCATATTCTGGCCAAGGAGATTTGAAGGAAAGTCCCAGGGAAGGGATCTCTGCCTGAAACAAAGGCAAAGTTCGTGTGGGAGTGGGACAGATTAGAGAACCCTGGAGTGCTGGAGGAGTTTCCTTAAGCAAATCTAGCCGGCAAGCATCCAGCGGCTCCATGGCACTCCCAGCGGTGGGTGACCCTCACTCTTCAGGGAGGCGACTCATTCACGTACAGCTCAGATTCTTAGAAAGGGCTACGTCTCATGGAGCGAGAATCTGCCCTTAAAACTCACAGCTGTTCCTGTTTTTTCTTGGAGAATTGCATGGAACAAGGCCTGTCCTTCTTGTACATGGCCACCCTTCAGACATTTGAAGGCAATTACCACGGCCTCCCAGTGACCTTCTGGTGAGGCTAAAGGGCTCTGTTTCTTCAACTAGTTCAGCTCCCCAGGGCTGCATCCCACACGCTGTCTATACAGAGATGTCCTTGAATGGTTCACAAACTAACGAGGGAGACAGGCATGTATACAACTACGGCACAGTAAACAACTACAGCATGTCATGCTGGGACAGACTTACACAAAGGGCTCTGGGAACACAGGACAGGGACCAAATACTTCTGTGCAGAATGGGGGCAGTGGTGAGGTCAGTCTTCACAGGGAAGGTGGTAGTTGAGGATGAAGAATAAAGGATGGTTTGGCAACAGCTGAATATGGAGGCTGGAGGTAGCAGGTGATATAGGTTCCAAGAGTGTCAAGGCCATCATTCGCTGTGGCCAGAGTCATGTTGCTGGGAACAAGGTGCCACTACAGGGAAAATCTGCTAAATAGAGAGTATTATTCTGAGAATACAGATGGAAAAACGGAAGCTCAGCATTAGAGGATATGCTTTGGTGATGTGAATTCTACTCAGTTGCTGGGTGGCCTTGGGCAAGCTGCTTAAACTCTCCGGGCATCAGATTTGCCGTCTCTACAAGAGAGATAATAATCATCATAGTGCTTTTTCTCTTAGATTGTTATGCACATTAAGTGAGTTAAATGGCTCAGAAGAATGCCCGGCACATGTTAAGCAATCAGTAAATGCCAGCCATTGTGAGCAAGTGAATGGCTTCTCTGGGATTTGAAACCATGTCCCTCGTCTCCCAATTCCACCCTTTCCTCCCTACACAGAAGGGCAGGCACAGGTCAGGAGGAAGAGGGACAGATTTGACGTCGACTTTTATTCACAACAGTACGGTATTTGTTTGCATGACGCAGGTTCCTCCACACCTAGGTCTCTGGATGCTTGTGTAATTTTAAAACATACATACTACAAAGATGTACTTGTTGGCAACGTGTTCCGGCATCTCTGAATCAAGTGCCTTCTGCCACTGTGCTGCCCAGTCCTCTGGGGATGGCGGTCCCTCCACAGCATCTGCCCACTCAAGATGGCTGGGGGAGGGCGGGCTTGTGGGATTCTGGCTGCACGCCAAGGGGGCGCTGGTGAGCCGAGTGGTGAGTTCAAATCCCGGAGAGTTCACTGTGCTCTACCCACTCCTCAAAGCCCCCACTCTGGTCCACTGCCACATTTCTGTCTTCATAAAGCTGAGGGACTTATTTAAATTTTAAAGCTTCATACACAGCTAAGCAGGCAGCAGAGATCACTGCCTGTTGAGTGATGAATTGAGATATTATCCAGACTGCCTGGGAGGCAGGAGAGGAGGGAACTGAAGAAAGGGAAAGGAAAAGAGGGCTCGCAAGCAACCCAGGGCATGTGGCTCGTTTCTTTGATCGAATTATTTGTCGGATGACTGTGTCTATCTCCAAAGCTACATTCATGTCCACCCCGCTCACCAGACCTCCTCTGACTTGCCTATTTCTGTGAATGACACTACCATTTTGTCAGCCACCAAATTAAAAGTATGAATCATCTTTTGACTCTTTCCTCTCCAACTGTGCCGAATTCTTTTTGATTTCTGAGCTTAGGTCTCTCTAAAACCCATGCTCACTTTTCCTCCTTCTCTCTGACAGCTGGGGTGAGATCTGAACTAGCTCTCGCCCCTACTATTTCAACAGTCTCTTAACTAGCCTTCTTACCTCTCTGCCTCCCTTCCTATTCATGTGCTGTTGGCTTGTATTAGAGTAATCTGACTTGGTAGACCAGTTCTCCCGAAACAAACAAACACACAGCCAAACAAAAACAAGTCTTGATTTGAAGCCCTTGACCATTTCCACAGTAAAGAGTCACACCATGGCCCATCCAAGTTGCCAACGTGAGGCCACAGAATCCAGAACTGGAAAGAGGAGGACAGAGTTGGCTCTGGCCAGCACACAACTGCCTGATCATCTGTCTGATTACCTGTCTCACCCTGAACGTAGGGTTTCAGTAAAACTTTGTAACCTGGCTTCAGAGGCCTTCGGTAGCTTGCTTTCAGTCAGCCTGCCCAGCTGATCCCATGGCCCAACATGTGCGCGCGAACTGGGGACGCATCAAGTCTCCAATGTGATTCTGCTTCCCTACTGTCGTGACTTTATTTGTACTGGTCTCTCCGCTCACGGAAAAATCCTTCCCATTTTTCAAGACACACCTCAAATGCTCCCCCACTCCTCTATGAAGACCTCTTTTGAGCCCCTTGAGCCAGATAAGATGACCTTACTATTTGCACCCCCATGGCATTTGGTCTGTACCTTTGCTGGGGCACTTCTCTCCAATAAATATCACTATGTATCTGGTTATATGTGGGCTTCTCTTGGTCCTTCTTGCATGTATGTATGATTTTGTTCAAGGTTGGGACCATGATTTCCTTGTTGTTCCTGAAGTACCTAGCATATGTCTCACACATAGTAGGTGCTTAAGAAATGTTTGTTGAAGTAAATCTACCCATTGCCTCTGCCAGCATAAGATACTGGTTTCTTTTCTACATTCTAGAAGGGGGAAGAGATTTCTGGTCCCAGAGATGGACAAGCCCTTGGTATTGCTGGTCCCGACACCAGCTTTCTTGCTAGGGCGCCTCTGCCTGGACCTTTCTGGCCTCAGCCTGGGGCAGCCAGGCCTCTCACTCACCCACTGCCTCCTAGGAGAGTCAAGATCACTTCAGCCAGACCTAACGCTGCCTCCCAAGAGACCAAAGACAATGTTTGGTTAAATCGGCTCCTGGGTAGAGCCGGCAAGTTCAACATTTGCCTGAAAACTGGGCCTGGGCCTCTGCTGAACCAGAAAGCCTTAGCAGTTGAAGCAGAGCTGGGGCAGTTCTGCTCGACCTGGTGCTGAGTTGTGGCTCGGGCCCCCTCTGTTCTCGGCCTGAGCTGCCGCCGTCGCCAAGGCCCCTGGTGTGAAGGAATTTGAGTTCTAACTTTAGGTGGCTACGTGGCTGATGGCTGTGTTTGTGAATATCTCATTCCTACTTTGGTGGCCCAGCTGGTGGGAACAGAACGGGTAGTCATGGGACTGTCATCGTGTGCTGTCCAGGTTAACATGTAGCATTTCTATTACTATTAACAGACTTTCTGCTCCTCACTCCATCTGTTCTCTGAAATAATTGCAGTTGTACAGACCATGCCTTCGCTACAGGCAAGCTCTGGGGAAGAGGATAGTGCTTTTATGAGAAAAAAAAAAAGTGTTAAAAAATAACAGCAAACATGAAAAGAGAGTGGGAATGGAACTAACAGCAGGTTTCCAATTTCTTGCGGATTCCGGCCTGCAAAGGTGGCGTTTTCACACTTGTTGGGGGTGACCGAGCCCAGCCAGATGGGGGTGAGTGGCTGGGCTGGTGGCTCAGCCTTGGGAAGTGGTGTTGGTCCCCAGGGATTTGGCCCCAGTTGAGGCAGTGGCCTATTGGTCAGGTGACCCAATAAGGCGGTGCTGGGAAGGGGTGGGGCCCTTAGGGACCTAGAGACAGAGCTGTTTTTACTGGCATGGTGACATGGTGTGTCCTGGTATGGGGGCTACATGCTGTCAAGGCCTGGAGGAAATGCTGGGATGGAGAAGGGCTGGTGGGAGGGGGAGGTTTTGAGCTAAATGTCTGGTTCTGTCAGAGCCTCAGTTTCCCCACATACAAAAAGGGAGGAGATTGTCTCAATGACCACCTTCCCTGAAGGCGAATGAATGGGTTATTACAAAATGTGAAGAATGCGGAGTTCCCCTGTGGTGCAGCAAAAATGAATCCGACTAGTACCGCCAGGTACCAGAACCCGCCAGGGATGCGGGTTCGATCCCTGGCCTCACCCAGTGGGTTAAGGATCCAGCATTGCCGTGAGCTGTGGTGTAGGTCACAGACGCACCTTGGATCTGGTGTTGCTGTGGCTGTGGTGTAGGCTGGCAGCTGTAGCTCAGATTCGACCCTTAGCTTGGGAACTTCCATGTGCCGAGGGTGCGGCCCTAAAAAGCAAAAATAAAAAAGCAAACAAAAACACAAACAAAAGCAAAATGTGAAGAATTCCTCTGATGGAGGGTTAGGACAACTACAAAGGGTGATTAAGACGTGGTGTGTGCACTGGGAACTATGTCCGGTCACTTGTGATGTAGCATGATAATGTGAGAAAAAGAATGTATACATGTATGTGTGACTGGGTCACCTTGCTGTACAGTAGAAAATTGACAGAACACTGTAAACCAGCTATAATGGAAAAAAATAAAAATCATTAAAAAAAAAAGACATGGTGTACGAAACATGATAACTATTAAAAGCACAAACCAGGAGTTCCTGTCATGGGGCAGTGGTTAATGAATCCAACTAGGAACCATGAGGTTGCGGGTTCGATCCCTGGCCTCACTCAGTGGGTTAAGGATCCAGCGTTGCCGTGAGCTGTGGTGTAGGTCACAGACATAGCTCGGATCTGGCATTGCTGTGGCTCTGGCGTAGGCCGGTGGCTACAGCTCCAATTAGACCCCTAGCCTGGGAATCTCCATATGCCGCGAGAGCAGCTCTAGAAAAGGCAAAAAGACCAAATGAACAAATAAATAATAAAAGCACAAACCAAATACTTGAAGCACTCTGATTTGTAAGACGACATGTGGGGTTTTCTTTCCTCTTTGCACAGGCTGCTAAGCAAGGCTTATGCATGGGAACAATAACCGGGGCGGGGGGGGGCCTGTTCTGGTGCCTTTCTTCCCACTACCCAGCTTGTCCACCCGAAGGCCCAACACCAAGTGTCCTGTCTCATCCTATGAAACTGAAAATAGTGGCCTCAGTCCCTTGCCTAAACTCCCGCTGGAATGGCCATGGAGAAGGTACTGCTGTGCTTTTCAAAGAGTGAACTGAATGGAGAAAGAAGGACATGAATGGAGGGAGTACAGGCACGTGACTTCTAAGTCTTCTCCCAATTCCAAGAAGTGTGTTCATTTGGAAGAAACCCAGGGAGTGTGACTGGTCAGCTGCAAATAAGACATTTGTTGGGGGAAAAAAATTTTTTTGGGGGGGGGAGGATTCTATACTCCAAACCCATTTAAAAAAAAAAAATTCTGGAAAGGCTCTGATGGAGATTCAGAGGGATCACCATCTGATGATGATAGCATAAAATATTTTTCGGATATCACACAGATTTTACCTTTCTTACCCACTTCAAATTACACTCAAAATGGGTCAGGATGTTTTGGATCTACTTTAAAACTAGATCCAGTGAATCACAGAGACTTGTGGGCCCTAAAGATTTTTAAAAAATACACAGGTGGGGGGTTCCTCTTGTGGCTCAGCTTTAACAAACCCGACTAGTACCCATGAAGATGCGGGTTCAATCCCTGGCCTTGCTCAGTGGGTTAAGGATCGGGCTTGCTGTGAGCTGTGGTGTAGGTCGCAGACTCAGCTCAGATTTTGTGTTGCTATGGCTGTGGTGTAGACGGGCAGCTGTAGCTCTGACTTGACCCCTAGCCTGGGAACTTCCATACGTGACGGGTATGGTCCTAAAAAAATAAATAAATAAAAATACACAGGTGTGGATGTGGATGAAATGTGCCACTGTGGGCTAGGGGTCCCAAAAACCTAGTTCTTTTAATATAAGAGAATATTCAGAAATGAGGAAGGGGAGGGTTTTGAGCTATTCCTGCCTAGTGACAAATTTTCAGCGGTATCTTGGAAAAATATAAATCTCCTTTGGCCAAAGACTCGATTAGAAAGAATGTGAATCAGTTTCTTGAGAGACTGTCTGTGTCAAGGACTAGTTTACATTGTATTAGCTTTGGTACCTTTGTTTCTGCCATTATCTCAGGGGTCCTCTAGGCTGGGACTGGGGCTGGCTCTTATTGTCCCCTACATACATGAGATGTACAGCAACGGGCATGCAAGACACATGAGCAAAACACATAACTAATGGTGCAAAGAGCCAAGCACTTTACCACCAACCAAACACCTTTCCATAGAAAGTGAACCCTGGATGTACAAATTGATGCAATTGGTAAAAAAAGATTATCAAACCAGTAATAGCTACTGTTCACTGAAGCCCCATTATACTCCAGCCATCCCAGATCCCTTGCCTCATTTAACTCCACAGCCAACATGCAAGGTCAGCACCATTATTCCCACTTTATTTTTTTATTATTTATTTATTTATTTTTGGTCTTTTTTTTTTTTTTTGTCCTTTTTAGGGCCGCACCCATGGCATATGGAGGTTCCCAGGCTAGGGGTCTAATCGGAGCTGTCGCTGCTGGCTTATGCCAGAGCCACAGCAGTGCCAGATCTGAGCCACGTCTGTGACCTACACCACAGCTCATAGCAACGCCGGATTCTTAACCCACTGAGCAAGGCCAGAGATCGAACCCACAACCTCATGGTTCCTAGTCAAGATTTGTTTCTGCTGCATCAAGACAGGAACTCCCCATTATTCCCATTTTAAAGATGAGAACACTGAGGCTTAGGGAAATAGAGTAATTTGCCTAAGGGCACATTATTAGTAAGTGGCAATGGCAAAAATCAAACCCAGTTCTGTGTGATTCCAAAGCCAGGGCTCCTCGTTCTGCTGCCCTTTGAAGGGGAAGTAGGATTTCTATAATGTGCAATCATGCCTCCTTATGCTGTTATAGTTCTTTGAGGGGGTAAATAAATTAGTGGGAAAGAAAATTGCATTTAGTCTTTCAAAAGCTTTTGACAAGGTTACTTTCAAAATTAAAAAACTTGGTGCCAAATATTTTTCCATTCATAGGGAACAGCTTAGAGATAGTAACAAACAAAGCACTCTGTTCACTTCTAAATTAAAGTCTTTGGGGGCTCAATTCTAGGCCTTTTATTCTACACCTTTGTATAAATTGTTTGGGAAAGGAAGCATGCAATGAACCTCCAAGCCCTCAGACGGTCAGGAAATCCTTGGGCAGGTGGCAATGCCACCGGATGGGGACAAATCCCGGCTGACCCTGGGAGGCTATGTGAGAGCAGAGATGGGGGCAGATGAGTTCCTAGGAAGAAAAAAATCCTTGGGGGAGAAAAACTAAGAAAAAGGCAGCAGAGTTGCTACAGGCTATTCCCTAGAGACACCCAAGGGGCCGCTGTGACCCAGAAGGACAGCAAAGGTTGGGCTTAACTAGAAGGAAACGCGCATAAATTAGTGCTGTGCATTTGCGTAGAACCATCGTATACCTGCATGGTGGTGCTGTCCTCAGTTCTGAGTGCTGTAGAGAGGGGGCCACTAAACTAGGCAAATAAAGAGAACGGGAGACGGAGCACCAGTGGAGGCTGGGAGGATAAGGAAGGAGCAAAGAGTTTGCAGTTGCTAAGAGTACAAATGTCCAAACACAGTCTTGGTCATCAAATCCTAGCAGGAGGAACTAGGGGGAACTCCTGACACTTGGAAAAGCAGGCAGTTAATACAAAGGAAAGGAGCTGTTAATGTACACACTGGGTGGTAAACTCATCGACTTCATTACAAGAGGTGAGACAGACTGAAAATACAAACTGCTATTCAAAAGGTTTGGAGAAACCTATGGCCTATTGATTCACAACGGCTTCTTGGGCAGACTGTGATGGAGGAGGAGGTCCTTAGGTCCTGACGGCAGAAAGGACTAGGAGGATTCAAAGGCTCTGGCGCGGTGGCCAGAGGCGGCACGCGCAGCCGGACAGAGTACGGTTTGTTTTGAACAGACTGCCAGTTCTGAGGCTCTTTTAGGAGTGAAGGAGGTAAGAAATATGCCTATATTCTGGGTACGGTAAACAGGATCTACAAAAAGTCATTCCTGGTTCCTACAATTATAGGAGCTTTGTCTTTCAGGGGGCTAATGGGGGGGTGCTTAAAAATCAGAGGGTTGAACATGTGGTGCTTTAGAAAGCTATTATGATGATATGGAAGGGGGCGTGTCTCTGTCACCAGGCCAGGACTCCAGTAATCCTATAGAGCCATAGAAAGTGTGTACAGGGTCCTTTTTACTGCTATAAGGAGCAGGGCAGCGTGTGGTTTAATGCTCTACTGTTGCCATCTTGAGATTCTCAAAAAATCGCAACTAGGGGTCTTGCATTTCCATTTTGCACTGGACCTCAGAAATTATGTAGTTGGCCCTCATTAGGAGCAATGCAGCTGGCCTAATAATGTGTGTGGGGGGGTGGTGGCAAAGGAAGGTTAAGGAAGAAGGCCAATCGAGGCAGCTGGACCCAAATGATACCAGGAAGTGGAACATGTATAGAATGGACAGTTTCCTAGGCAACTAGTTGTTCCATCTAAGTGTCACACACATGCTTTGCTAAAAGCATTGCTTAATGGCAGGCACTAAAACAAGAGTGATCGGGCGCAGGGGAGGCTGGGACACACCTGATGATGCTCAAAGACCTGCCGTATGGCCAATCCCTCAGCAGAATCACCTAGAAAAGAGGAACAAATAGGCCTTCATGGGCCTGGTCTCAAATAGATTTTGGTGGTAGAATGGCAGCCTTCTTCTTCCCCCCCAGACATTTGTATTTTTCAGAAACATTCTTAAGTAATGACTTTACTTGTGACAAGGGCCACTCCTGCATTCTCTGGGAAGCTTGAGAGCCCCGATTCTGAATCAAGGGTGAGGATGACATTACAGAAGAAAAAAAAACAAAAAGACACTCATGGGAGCCCTTAGCCAGGCTGTGCCTCTCATCCCTCCCATCACCACACTCAAGTGACATTTCTAACAATCACTCACTCCTGGGGGCCTTGGCTTCTCCATCTTCAGAGCAAGTTATCTCATATCCTTCTTAGAAAGCACAGCCTTATCCACATGGTTGGGAAAGAAAAAAAAAAAAAAAAAACCCACTATTACAGAAATCATTAACTTCAGGCTCATATTATCCCAGAAATAATTACAGAAGAAAAACCAAGACAAGGCCCCAGAAATCCTCCACAGACACTTACACAGCTCTCAGCTGGCATTTTTCAGCCAAGAGAATGGAGGTTACTGTAAATTACAATGAGGCCGAGCCCCCTAGGAAATCCTTGCCAGTTGGAAAATTTCAAGGATCACCGTAAAGGTGAGCATGCTTTTTCCTCCCTTTCTGGGTAACTGTATTCAGTGTGCTCTTTTCTGTTCTGCTTAGAAGATGAACTCTGGCGGGGATGATACCGGCTCTGGGGGTTCAGAGAGAGGAGTTCCCTCCAGCTGAGGGGTTTTGGAAATGTGCTCCTAACCCATTAACCTGCCACCCTGGCCTTCAGCAGGAGGCCAGTATATCTGAACCCTGACCCCTATCCCCTTCTCTGATATCAACCCCTGGTCCTCAGTTGAGTGAACCGTGGTGGACACTTGACCTGGGGCAGGCAAGCCATAAAGCAGCCAGTGTGTGCTCTGGCATGAGAAGAGCTGGGCTGGGTCAATCCTCTTCTACCCTCAGCAGTACTCTGAACCGGCTGCATTAGCAGGGGGCGATAGGAGTCAGGGTCAAGGCAAATCAAAGTCACACGGAGGCAAGACTCATGACGGGACAGAGTGACCAGGGTGAGGACAATGGCACAGTGGGAGTTCTGTTCCTGGGACCACCTGGAGCCCACCAGTCTTCCACCCCTTGTCTGGTCCTCACAAATCCCCCACATAAGCCTTCTTTTTCTTGAAGGGTAGAAGCAGGCGCCTTGGTGGAAGGGACCTAGGCACAGATGTCAGTGTGGCCTAAAGGAGGACTTTCCTAGAGTCAGTGTTGAGCAGAAGTGGAATGGGCTGCTTGGGAGTCAGGGATGGGTGGGGAGAAGGGTAAGTTCACTGTCACGTGTGCGGATTTTGTAGGAGAAGCTGGAGGGCCTGCTCCCATCCTGCCATCCTCGAGTCTGTACGTATTAGAAGGCTGGTCCGTGGCCCGTCATAAGCAATGCTTTGCCATCCTTAAGGGTGAGAATCTATCCTAAATATCATGGTTCCCCCCTCCCCAGACTCATCCTGCTCTCCTGTCCCATGAGGCATCTCTCACTGCCATTACCCCCAACCCATCGTGAGACATCATTTCTTTAGTAGGGCTCTGTCTTCTGACCCAACCATGAGCTCTTCTGGGCAAGTGCACAGTTCTGCTTGGCACCTAGTGCCACGTCTGGCCAGGAATGAATGCGTGAATCTGTATGTGAATGAATGGGGGGTGGCTCAGCTCTCTGCTTGGATCACAGAGGCTGGGCAGGGAGGAACACATGGAAAAGGGGTAGAAATGTCAGACCCTTTGAGTTTAGCTCGATGCTCTTCTCCTATAGGGACCCCATCCTTGAGCAGGTGCTGGGGACCCCCTTCTCTTCTCCATGTCCTCAGAATGTCATCACCCTCCAAGCCGCACACATGCACACATAAATCAAGGTGTCTGGCTCCCTCCCATGGTCACCAGCTCCTCGGAGTCATGGGAAGAGGCAGCAGACGCCGAGGCAGATTGGTTCAGTGGGAGGAGAATCTGGTAACCTTAGTCAAACCGACATGGGCATCCTTACCACCCCATCCTGGGGGATCTTGTCCCGTCCCACCTCCACCCCATCTTCTCCTTCGGCTGCTGAGCCAGGGGTAACTGAAGCCATCCACCGCCATTCCCACATCTTGCTTTCTCCAGAGAGAAGGCCAGCAGGGCAGGGAGCCTCGGTCTACACCCTGCAAAGCCAGTTAAGGGGCGTGGCACCCATTCCAGAGCATCCCAAGTCTGCTTCCTCAGAAGAGCCTGGGGGTGCCTGCCCCTGCCTGTATCTACCACCACCCGAGTGGCCAACAACAGTCAGCTGCAGAAAGGGGACACGATGCACAGGAATGCGGACAACGTGGTATCAGCTCAGCCCTGGCCTCGGGCTCAGACCAAGTACAGACAGCGCATGTGGAAAAGACGATGTACAGTAGCAGAGGCAGCACGAAGAGGGGAAGCTTGGTGACCTGGGCCTCGAGGTACAATCACACAGCTTCTATCCCTGTGAACGATGTTGTTCATCTCCGTCCCCCCCACCCCTTCATGTGCTTTCTTTACAAAGCACCTAGACTGTAGAGGAGGCAGGCAGGGCCAATCCCTCTGGGGCAAAGAGAAAGGAACGGGGTGCTGAAGGGATGCAAGGCTTAGAGCTGGAAGCCAGGTCCCGTAGTTTCTATGCTGTCAGACCTTGGCACACAGCCCTTGAAGGGGTCGCTTTTGCTTTGGAGATCTCTACCTTTAAGGTATCGCCCTGTGCAGAAGTCTCTCAGCCTGCCCAGTCTCTATGGTCCCTTTAGATCCTATTTTATGGTTTTGTGGGGTCTGCAGGGACTGCAGAGCGCCGCCGTGCGCTGGGAGGGGTGTCTGACCCCCAGGGAGAGAAGACCTTGGTTTCCACTCTGATTTGGCCACTGACTAGCTGGCTGGCTTTGGGTCCCCTCATTGGTGAAAGGAAGGGTTGGAAGAGGGGATATTCTAGGTCTTGTGTCTCTCTCAGGCCTGACATAAGCAGTGCTAGAGCAGAGGCCACCAGCCTCAGGCAGCCTGCCTGCCAGATGGGAAGGCAACCCCAGCCCCTGGCCCCTTCCCCGTGGGGACAGCGGCCACCCATTCTATCACTGTTCCTTCCAACACGGGATGCCCAGGAACACTGTCAGGGAACAATGGGTTGAGCGGAGGAAACCAGACAAAGGCCTGCGCAGCATATGGAGGAACACTTGGGGCCTGGAGCACCCCTAGAGCCCTGAAATGCGCTGGGAGAGAGGCCTGGGCTGCGGTGGCTGCGGAGAGCTCTCGGGAGCCAAGCCTGCCACTCTCCCTGGGGGTAGCTGTTGAACCCTGTGAGCCAAACACCTTGAAAGAGCTCAGATGACTTCAAATGCCTAAACATTTTAAAACAAACCTTACAACACAAGGTTCTTAATTTTTTCTCCTTGCCCCAGTGCTGAGCTCTTTCTCTCTCTGTGTCTGTCGCTTTCTCTTTTGGGGGGAATTCAAAAGCCGTTTTATGCCTCATTACCTGCACACCGTGAGTGATGTCTGTCGGTCCGTGCGCTGTAAATACCTTAAATCATGCTTCATTAAGAATATCTATGGTGCTATTAAAGAGCTATAATAGACAACGAGTTAACAGATGATTAAAGATGAATTCCATTTGTGTCAGTCATCAGCCAGAGAGAGACGAGGGGCTGTGAGTTCTCAACTCATTATCCAGCGGAGTATATGTAGCTCCCCGGGCCCGTCTGGGGTTGTGAGGAGGGGGAAGGCACGAGAGGGCTGTCGGCCAGCCTGGAATGGAGTTCTGGCCCCAAGATGGTGCACTGGGCTGGACCAGGGGAGGATGAACAGGTGGGACCAGCCAGAGGAGGGTGGAGAGGGAATCCTGTGAAGAAGCCGTGTGTGTGTGTGTGTGTGTGTGTGTGTGTGTGCGCGCGCGCGCTCGCGCGCATGCACGAGGGTGCATGCGCTCACCCTCATGCACGTATGTCAGGAGCTATGCTCACTGTCTGACAGCGCTGTCAGCTCTGCCTGGCTGTTTCCATGCTCAGAGTCAAATTCCACTTGGAGCCATGAGAAACAGATCAATCTTGAATGTCTGGTAGCCAGAGAAAAATAGACAAGTGGAAAGGAGGAGATGGGGTCCCGCAGGTGGAAGCAGTAGATGTTTGGTGATAGCCTTAGCAGGTAGGGAGGAAGGAGAAATTTCCTTTTCTCAGCTATGTTTTTTAGGTGAGATGAGTGTCACCAAGAAAAAAGAGGTTTGGCAAAAAGGTGGGATGGCAGAGAGACTGCAACAGTTCCCCTTTAAAGACAAAAGTGCCTTGCCTTGTCTCTGGTCTCTCTCTCTCTAATTTTTTTTTTCTTTTTTTTAGGGCTGCGCCTGCAGCATATGGGAGTTCCCAGGCTAGGGGTTGAATCAGAGCTGCAGCTGCTGGCCTACACCACAGCCACAGCAACGCTGGATCCAAGCTGTGTCTGCGACCTACACCACAGCTCATGGCAACGCCGGATCCTTAACCCACGGAGCAGGGCCAGGGATTGAACTCACATCTTCATGGATATTAGTCGGGTTCGGAACCCCCTGAGCCATGATGGAAACTCCACTGGTCTCTTTTTCAGAAGCACTAGCCAGTGTCACTCCAGAGAGTCAGAGGTTCGTTATTCCCCTTCACCCTAACACAGTCCCCCAGCAGAGATCTGGAAAGCACCAAGCATCTTAATTCCCCTCAGTGCTTGGGACCACACTGACTGCAGGCAGGAGTGAGGAGTGAGGTCGTCATCCTTCAGGGATGAAGATGAGCACAGGGCAGACCTAGTAGATGGCTTCACCATCCTCCAGGAACACAAAAACTTGTGCTTTAGAAGAGGGTTGGAATTTTTCTCCCATTTTACAGAGGCACTGAGGAAAAGAAAGAAAGAGAGAGAAAGAAAGAAAAGAAAAGAAATGATGGCTATTGATTGGTTAGTAGGCCTGTTTTGTGCCTGGTGGAGACCAAAGGCTTGCAGACCTGGCCCTGCCTTTAAGGCGCGTCACAGCGTCAATGTGAAAGTGGGGAGAGAGAGCGACCAACCTGAGGTCGACCACGGGGCAGCAGGCTGAGATAAAGGCATGGGGATTGAGCGCTGCTTGTGCTGCTGCTCACACACCAGCTCTTCCTGGCATCTTCTGACCCAGACGGCATCTCCATGCCTGCTGCCAAGTCACCCTGGCTCTGCCGGCAATGCCGACGTGCGGCATTATGTTATTCACATCCCCAGTGCTTCTGTCATGCTCTCTGACATCCTGTGTGTCACCTGCCATGCTGTCTTGAATGTGCTACTTGGCCTGGGGTGTTACTACAACTCTTCACTCTTCACATGTACTTTTTATGCAAAAAAAAAAAATATATATATATATGTATATATGTATATATTTTTTGAAAATATATACAAAATCCAGGGCTTCTGATTTCTTTTGCATGAAGCCAACCCCAGACATCCACGTGTCTGTGGTTTTAGTCTGTCTTCTGTTGCCATGGAATGCCACCAGCCTGTGGCTGGGGCTGGGAGAGGGGACCGGGGCGTACTCTGAGAAGGAGACCGCACATGTGGCCATTTGATAAAGGCTGGATGGCAAGAAACAGGGAGCGAGAGCGAGTAGGGGCTGCGGGTGCAGAGGGACTTGGTCTGACCTGACCTGGTGATCTGCACTTCACCAAGCACCTCCACACATACTGACTCACTGGATCCCCCAGAAACCCTTGAGAGAAGAGGTGGGTTTTTGTTTGTTTGTTTTGTCTTTTTGTCTTTGCTAGGGCTGCTCCCTTGGCACATGGAGGTTACCAGACTAGGGGTCGAATCGGAGCTGTAGCCGCCGGCCTACACCACAGCCACAGCAACGCGGGATCCCAGCTGAGTCTGCAACCTACATCACAGCTCACAGCAACACCGAATCCTTAACCTACTAAGCAAGGCCAGGGATCGGGCCCGCAACCTCATGGTTCCTAGTCAGATTCGTTAACTACTGAGCCACGGTGGGAACTCCGAGAAGAGGTGTTATTATGATCCCCTTTTTAAGAGAAAGATCTGTGGTTCAGAAAGGCTAAGTAGTGGGTGCAAGGACATGGACGAGTGAGTGATAAAGCAAGGGTTACTGCCCTTCTTCCTCCAAAGACCCCCCCACCCCCCGGTTTAGGGTCAGGGTGGGTGGGGCCACAGAAAAGGATGTCGATTGTAGACAGGTGGGAGGGATGCAGCTAGAACCTATTGGCTAGTGTTTCAGAGCTCAAAGATTTTTTTTTTTCTTTTTTGACCACCCCACGGCATATGGAGTTCCCGGGCCAGGGATCAGATCCAAGACACAGTCTTGACCTAAGCCGTGGCTGTGGCAATGCTGGATGCTTAACCCACTGTGCCGGGCCATGGACTGAACCTACATCCCAGCACTCCAAAGACACCGCCGATCCCATTGCGCCACAGGAGGAACTCCTGGCTAGCATTTCAAATTAGACTAATAAGACAAAAGGACTGGCCAGCAGTGGGAAGGGACCAAGCAGGGACTGGGAAAGGAACAAAGCCAGAGCTTCCTTCCTGGATCGAGCCAGGCTGCTGGGAGAACTATGAAGCCAGAGAAGAAAGTTGTGTTCAAACAGGAAGACAAGCAACGATGAGACAGCAGCTCTGATCTGGCCCAGGACTTGGGGCTGCCTTTCTAACAAAGTGGTTCAAAGCTGTGCCACCTAGGAGGAGTTCTCCTTGGTCTAAAAAGGAGTACATCTTCACAGCAAGTGTGTGTGTGTGTGTGTGTGATGTTAGAAAGGGCAAGGGCTATGGGCAGAGGGCTGAAGGTGAAGCCTGCCATCCACAACTTCTGGTCTTCATTTGCATAACGGAGGCACCATCACCTTCCTCCCAATGTGGTCTGAAGATGACGCAAACACATGTATGGAGCGGAGCCTCGCTCAGGGGCAGGAAGGTGGCTGCCCGCATTCAGTGCTTACTAAGAGCTACTGCCTCCAGGACCCTTAGGGAGGGTGGGAGGAAGGGGCCGCTGCTGGGTTCCCAGAGCCTCTCAGTGCAGTGGGATCCAAGTTTAGAAAGGAGTTGGAATAGACTGGGGTTCAGATTCCACCGGCTTCATGCCATGTCCCACTTCCAGGAAAAGAAACGGGCTTGCTGGAAAAAGAAAACAGACTCAGAAGGCATCCTGGGCATCCAACAGTTCTTAGGAAACAGCATTTGGGCAAACATCGTTGAATCAGCAACACTTGGATCCGGTTTCCATTCAAAGCTTCCCAAGCTTAACAGCGAGAGGCTGGGGACTTAGGAAGGCAGCCCCCAGGGGACAAATGCCAGGCGAGTCTTGCCTTAGGTGACTGTCTCTACTTCCCTCCCCAGCCCCATCCATTTCTGGCCTGCAAGGGGCCTCTAATAACTTCTAACAAGCAGAGCTCCACAGAGACCACTGGGCCGACTGAGGAAGGAGATGCATGAGACTCTGGGCTAGAGGCCCAAACACCTGACTTGAGTTCCAGCTGCACCAGTTTCTGGGTCCTGCAATGTCCTTTATTCATGCCTTTGTAGTCTAGTTTCTTCTGAATTAATTTTTGAGACTGAACACACTCCTGGACAAGAAAGTGCTTTGGGACCTTCAGTGAAATGTGCTTAGATGCCTTGGGATTTTATTTTATTATTATTACTTTTTGGCCACAACCAAGCCAGGGATCAAACCTCCACCACAGCAATAACCAGAGCCACAGCAATGACAACACCAGATCCCTAACCCGTGGAGGCACCAAGGAATGCCGATACCTTGGGATTTTAAAACTAGACTCTGAGACCAGAGAGCATCTGGTATAACTTTATTGTTGTGCAGAGGAGAACATTGAGGCTCAGGAAGGTTAAGTGACTTGCCCAAGGTCACACAGCTAGAACACTCCAGCACTCTGCCACGGCACCACCCACAGCACATTAGAATTGGCTCTGGAGCTGACAACCAGCAGAAAATTCTTTCTTGCTTGTTGGAATCCCATCACCCAGAGTTGCCAGAAAAAGGACACGACATAGTTCCCCAGAAAGCACAGGCGAGGACTGAGGGGAAGGGGGGACACACATCGGCCCCGATAATTGAATCTTGGTGCAGAGAGACAGCCAGGCGCACTGCAATTGAGTTAAGTGGAAAATGCCATTTCTGTATTGTTAGAAGCCTTCTGGGCCCAAGGCCCTGATCATTTACTCCAAGCACCTGGCGGTCTCGCGCATCTGACCCCAACTCCCAGCTGAGCCACGGGCCAGCTGGGATCAGACGCGTGGGGCAGGGAAAGAAATTAATTTTCAATCCCCAGGGACCACAGTTGGTGGCTCAGCAGCCAAGGATTATACAGACCTGGAGAGAATAAAGTGCAGTCCCTCCAGGGGAGTTATTGAACTCCCAAACCGGCTGGTGGGGACGAGGCCAGGGAGGGGAGGGGATGGGGGCTGAAACTGACTTTATGGGCAATCCCATCACTGAGACTTAATGGACATCTTTTGCTGGAGATTTTGCCTCTTGCTGATTTCTCTTCCGAATATTTAATTTCAAACTCCTGCCCTCCACCTCCAAAGCATCAACCCTTAGAAAGTAGAAAGAGCTGAGTTTCTTTCTTCTTTTCTCCCCACTACCTGTTGTTCCCAAGCAAGAAATTGCTTTTGTGAAATGGCCTTGCTCTGATTACACGAACGCATCTTGGTCAGTTGCCCTCCTTCCCACCTTCCAAGAGCACAAAACTTTCCGATTTCTTTTCTGAACCCACGTTTAAAGGAGCAAGCCTTGTTCCACTGCCCCTCTGAGCCCACCTTTTCTAGCCATTGGTAAATGAACAGCAGTGAAAAACACACCACCACAACGCTCAACCAGAAAGAGCCTAGAGAAATCTGTTTCCCAACACAAACTTGGTTCCAGCAGAATCTTTTGTGAGTGTGAAGAAAATATGAATTACGGTTCCTGGCCATGCAAAGTCCTCACGAAAAAGAAAAAAAATAAGAAAGAAAATGCTACATCTGTTTCCATTTCACTTGCTCACATGTTTCAATACATGGATGAGACATGCGTCTAAATTTACCAGGTCCTAAGCGATGAACAATTAAAAAGAAAGAAGACTAAGAGACGCAAAATTTCTGAAAAATGCAAAATGCTAAGATGTGCTGTGTTTCTGGGCAGTACAGGCGCTGCGTGCAAAGTGAAGTGAGGCCTCAAAAAAACGAACAGGGCTTCATTAGTGCGGTGAGATGCCTACCTTAGCCCCCAGCAATTACCAGCCCGAGAAGCAAGGCGCTTGCATTACCGGGGGAGTAACAGGTCCCTCACCTCTAGCCCCCATCTTGGGCTAAAACAAGCATTTTCTGCACTAGGGACTCCAGCTTTATTTAAATCTGTAATTGCTTTGATTTCAGTATGTATGGACTATGGCTACTTCATGACTAAGAAATAGATTAGTCAATAAGCTGGCTACTTATAGGAATCATTTAGTCAGCCTTCGCTTCGGTCCTGTCACACACTGGTCTGAACCAGTGTAACATTTCTTTTTTCCACCTGTGGTGATCAAGTGAAATTTCTCTTTAAGATCACCTGTTCCGGGAATAATTAGCTTCTCACGGTCACAGAGGTGGGATGGAATCAGTGGGTGCAAATAGGGAGGGCTTTCCTGCTTCCATACTAAGGGGGAGCAATGCTGGGTGCAGGAAAGAGTTTACTGCAAATTCCTTACATTTATTTAAAGCTTTTAACTTTTCAAACCCCTCAACATCTATTGACTCAAGGGCCCTGAAGTAGGTAGACAGGTACCCTTCTCCCAAGAGAGGTCACCCATCACTAGCCCTGGGTACTTTCATTTCTATAACTTGCCTCATAGTAAATTCCTTCCACTGGAGGAAACCCAGTGTAGAAAACCATTGTTCTGTCTCTTTGGGGATTTGAATTCCACATCTTGGACTTGGTTTCTTCTTCTTCTTTTTTTTTTTTTGGCTTCTCAAGGCCTCATCCTCGGCATATGGAGGTTCCAGGCTAGGGTTCGAATCGAGCTACAGTTGCCAGCCTACACCACAGCCACAGCAATGCAGAATCTGAGCTTCGTCTGCAACCTACACCACAACGCACAGCAAAACCAGATCCTTAACCCACTGAGCGAGGCCAGGGATGGAACCAGCATCCTCATGGATTCCAGTGAGATTCGTTAACTGCTGAGCCATGGAAGGAACTCCTGGACTTGGTTTCTTCTATCACCTCCTGAAAGCTCAGTGCATCTTCTCTGGGCTAAAATGATTTATGATTTGAATCCACAAGTGGCTCTAATCTGGACGATTTTTTTTTTTTTTTTGGTCTTTTTAGGGCCGCTGCCATGGTATATGGATGTTCCCAGGCTAGGGGTCTAACTGGAGCTGTAGCCACTGGCATACACCACAGCCACAGCAATGCCAGATCCGAGCGGCATTTACAATCTACATCACAACTCATGGCAGCACCGGATCCTTAACCCACTGAGGGAGGCCAGGGATCGAACCTGCGTCCTCATGGATACCAGCCAGATTCGTTTCTGCTGAGCCACAATGGAAACTCCTGGATTTTTTTTTTTTAATGGCCACACCCGTGACATATGGAGTCCCTGGGCCAGGAATTGAATCTAAGTTGCAGGAGTGACCTAAGCCGCAGCTACGGCAGTGCTGGATACTTTAACCCACGGTGACAGGTCAGGGATCAAACCTGAGCCTCCACCTCGACCTGAGCTGTTGCAATTGCATTCTTAACCCACGGTGCCACAGCAGGAACTCTAAGGATGGCTCTTATCTTGTCAGGGCAGAGGAAAAGAAACACTTCCTCCAGACTTTAGGAGGAGCTGGGATGGACAGAAGAGAAGCACTTTGGTTGGGACAACAATTACGTCAACTACTGATTGTTTTTGATAAACTGGCCACTGGTCCTAGTTTGCAAAACCAGAACTGAGAGATGACTAAATAGTGGAAAATATTCATATAAGAGAAGAAAATTAGCTATTGGCATAATGAATGCCTGCAGTGCCGTACATCGGTGGCAGTATCAGGGCCTTGCTAGGAAAATCCCAGTGCATGATTCTGGGAGCTAGAGGATTGAACGTGGTCCATGTATATACATAGCAAGGAACACTACTCAGTCATAAAAAAGAAGGAAATAGAAACAATACCACTTGCAGGAACAAGGACGGACCTAGAGATTATCACACTGAGGTAAGACAGAGAAAGACAAGTACCATAGGATACCACTTACATATCGAAAAATGATACAAATGAACTTATTTACAAAACAGAAATAGACCCACATACATAGAAAACAAACTTATGGTTAATAAAGGGGAAAGGGGGCAGTTCCCATCATGGCGTGGTGGTTAACGAATCCAACTAGGAACCGTGAAGTTGTGGGTTCGATCCCTGCCCTTGGTCAGGGGGTTAAGGATCTGGCGTTGCGGTGAGCTGTGGTGTAGGTCACAGACGCGGCTCAGATCCCACGTTTCTGTGGCTCTGGCGTAGGCCGGTGGCTACAGCTCCGATTCGACCCCTAGCCTGGGAACCTCTATATGCCATGGGAAGCAGCCCTAAAAAAGGCAAAAAGACAAAGAAAAAGGGGGGGGGTAATAAATTAGGAGTTTGGGATTAGCAGGTACAAACTACTATATATTAAATAGATGAATAACAAGGACCTACTCTATAGCCCAGGGAGTGGTTTTGAATATCTTGTAATAAACTATAATAGAAAAGAAAAAAAAAGTGATGTGATGTAGCTGTAGGGATGTCTCAGGAACATCCCAGACAGAAATAAATGTAACTGCACCCTGGTGACACCCAGAGACCTTTATTCTTTTTAGAACCTCCAAGACTGCCAGGAAAAGGCAAAGGAAAAATCAGGCACTGGGCAATCGGGAATCAGAAGGGTTAATGTCTTTTCTCCCAGTCTTCACTTAGGGAATTTGAATTCTTGATCAAGCGATTTGTCAGGATTGTTGTGTATTTACTGTAATTACAGAACATCAAATGTGCATTGACGTAATTACCATAAATATGTGTAAAGACATTATAACGTGTAATTATGTCATATAATTCTTTAATAAAGCATGCAGAGGAAAAATTACTCTGCACATGCTTAATGCACATCTTTTTTTACTTTTTCTACTGAAGGTTTTGTTTGCTTCACAGCCCCACCCCCCTCTCCAAAATTATAAAGATAGTTTTTCCCATTTAGGATTAACCACCAGAAGAGGGAAGTTAGAAAGTGTGTCTGCAAGCTCATGTGAGTGTGTATATGTGTGCTTACACATGCGCACACACACACAAAGGAAAAAAAGGCATTTTCAAACTTTGGTGGAGGCATCATGGCCCAGGTATGAAAGCACAAAGCCTTGCAGCCGGTATTTCCATAGCTGATAGCATAACTGAGTAGCACCCTATGGGGTCCTCCCAGACTGACACCCCCACCCCCATGTCTTCCACTTGCCTCTTGTCTGTAGAAAAACTAACCAAAGAATAAATTTACTCCACGAAATGACAAAAGTCAAACAAGACAAAATAATAATAGTTTAGCCATTAAACAAAGTAAAAAACCTTGCATTGCTCTTCAAGGGCTATAGATAATATTCTGGGCCATATACTGTGAGCTGTTTTGCAGATACTGAAACCCCCACCAGGTGGAAAAAGTTAACTACATGATTACAGCCACCACATAAGCTGTTCCACCTTACACAACTCCAAGACCTGGCCTCAAGGAAATGGAAACAAACTAACCCTGGAATTGAAGATTAACTGTACTTAAAACAATCAAGATGACACTGAGCAGACCACTGCATGACCAATGTCAAGATGACTGTTGGAGCTGACTGCTGTTCTGCACTTAGTGCCCCCTGCTCCACTTATGGATCCCTGAAACTCCCCTTTAAAAGATCCTGCCCCCAGTTAATGAGGGGAGAGTTCTTTAGGACATGAGTCCACCTTCTTCCTGGATTTCCAGCTTTCTCTATTTAATAAAGTGATCTTCCCTTTCACCCAAAACCTGTCTCTCAGTATTGGATTCTTGAGAAATGAGCAGCCAAATCGGAGTTCCGTAACAGTAGTGGAATATCACTATTCTCATGGTGGAGAGGTCAACCCCTCTACTCTATCTCCTGCTTATAATTGTCTGGGGTGACCTCTGCCCCTGCACAGGGTGGACATGTCAGGGCACAGTTCTGGTGGTACTGAAAGCTCCAGGGAAAGGGGCGCTTAGAAAGATGTTGACATTATTCTGAACTCAGGGAACTTTTCTAAAGAGTCAGAAAAAAAGTTAAATCCCCAGATGAAATAACTAGGGATGTTCAAGCAGAGTCTGACTTGTCAGATTGCCACTGGGAGACCAGAACAGATGTAAAGTCCTTTCCCAGCCCTCCAAGACTCTATTATGTTAGCTCCGTGTTCAAATGTACATTTTCCATATTCCCCTCACTACCACAGCTGTCTTTTACCCTGTGAGTCTTGGACAAAATGCATCCCTGAAAGCCAGGGTTCTGGAAATAAAATAGCATGAAGTATTGGGTGCCAAGGATTCAGAGTTACATTAAATAAGAAAGAATGCTCTAATGAGTAGGGAAGGGCTTCCCAATAATATCTTCAAAGTAGAAATTACAGAGGAAAAGAGCGATGGATTAGACTATGCAAAAACGTACCCTCCCTCTGCATAAAAAAAGAAAACAAACAGAACATCATAAATACAGTACAAAGCAAACAAAAGACCAAGAAAATGACAAAGGGGATAATGTCCTCATTGTATTAAAAACTCTGACCAAACAATATGAAAAAAATCTGAGTAGAAAAATGGGCAACAGACAGAAAAACCACATAGTATATACAAATGACCAAAAGCATATGAAATAATTCTAACCTAATTCATAATCAAAGAGGGAGATACTATTTTCCACCTACCAATATGGTAATTATTTTAACAAATTATAATATCCAGTGTTGTTAAAGTATTGAAGGTATGGCAATAGAAACTAGTTAATTTTCTTGGGGCCAATTTGGCAATGAATATAAAAAACCTTGAAAAAGTACATATCCTTTGACCTATTAATTCCTCTTCTAGGATTTTATCGTAAAGATTTAAAAATATAGTATAGTTAAAAACTTATGTCTGGGTTTTCCTGATGCCAAATTATTTATAATAGTGAAGGAAAAAAAATCCCCAGAAATAACCTAATGTCCAAAAAGAAGAATTGGTATGAAGTCTGGTAAAGTCATAATCCCATGGAATACCATTTAGCCATTAAAAATGATAGGTTAGTGTTTGATGACACGGATAGGTGCACTCGTCCGTGGAACAAAATTAAAATTATAAACCAGTACACAAAGATATGTCATAGATATAAAAATTTGGAGGAGTTTATACTGTTGTTACTGGTCATCTTTTCACGTGGGAGTAAGAACACTTCCCTCTTTCTTTTTTTCCTCCCTCCCTCCCTCCCTCACTTCCTTTCTTAAAAATGTGGGTAGTTCTTATAGTGAACATTGGAGTTATTTACAAAACGTGCACGTGTGCACGTGCGCAGCGCGCACATACACACACACTCACTAATTTTGGTTTAATGCCCTGATGCTGTCAGAAAGACTTCCCAGTGTATAGACAAAACCTCCATACCACACGAGGCTCCCACTGCATACCAAAGGCTATACCCTTTTCTTTGCTTCTTGCCTCTCACTCTCCCAGAAACACTCATAACCACTCTTGAAGGACCACCAGGAGTTAAGGGTTGATGTTGAGTGTATTTTGGCCCCCATGCAAAGAGAAAGATTCATAGCAAGTAAAAAGCAGAACTGGAGTTAGAAGCCAAGATGGTGGGCTCGGACCTGGCCTGGTTGGTAGGGCTCTCGAACCAAGGACTGATGCGGTGGGTCTTTCAAATGAACCCCAAGATGGGGGAGCTTATAGGGTTGATTCTAGTGGACTGCAGAGTCCAGAATAAAAGAGGGAGGTGGAGGCAGGTTACTAAGCTGAGAAGCCAGTAACTGATATCAAATACTGAAGTACTCCTAGTGGGCCTCTTTCTCAATCTGTCTCATTTTGTACATATTTGAGGCAGTGTGTTGAGTCAGGGAGCAGTGGGGATGAGCCATGAGGATGGACAGGAATCGATGGAGCAGGTGCAGGATGAGAGCAATCCCTGAGGACTACCTGAAATAGGGGTGGTCCTGGGCCTAGTGCACAGTCCATGTTTAATGGTATTACAAGGCAAACTCTTGGTTGTTATCCCAACCATCTCCTCCACTGTTTTGTAGAGTGTGGGGGCCCATGTGGTAGAATTCTTTGAGGTGACAGGACTGAGGCACTTTGTTCTTGCTGGCATTATAACTAAGGAGGCTTCATCCCCAGGTCCCAGTGAGAAGGTGAAAAGATACAGCTGATCAAAGCTGGGGGATGTAGGTGAGGAAACGGGTGAAAGGAATCATCTAGATATCTGCTTTTCCTCCTATCAAGTTCCTTTCTTAAATGCTGGACATCAAAATAGCTAAGGCATCAAAGGAGGTGAGCTGTTTTTAGTGCTGTGGCCCAAGAAGGGAATTAGCCTATTTTTTAATGAGGGACTACTCATGTTAAGGTTTATCATCAACCTCAGAACAAGAATTTTCTTCCTCTGTTTCCATTTGGTATATATAGGGACAAGGAGCATCATGATAAATCCTCACTGGCAAATGTTTAGTTCCAGCATTCTTGAAGAAGGCATAGTATCATGTGTTCATCCTGCCATTCACATCTCAAAGTATGGCATCCTTTCATCTTCCGGATATCCTCAGAAAGCAGGGAAGGGATCATTACATTCATTTTTAAGATGAAAAAACTGAGACTTAAGAGAAGATAACTGAACCTTAAAAATCTTATGTTAAATAAGGAACAGACTACCTTGAGGGGCCCCCCTTGTGGCCCTCCAGGCCACAGCTCTATCCAGAAGTCAGCATTGCCTGAGTGTGCCCTTGACATCCAAACACTTTAAAGTGACAACAAACTGAATTCCAAAATGTCCAAGGCCAGCCCATTTCTACTTCAACAAGCCTTCTGTTTTAGAAGGAGAAGAGCCCAGCCTATAAAGAAAAGCCAGGCAGCACCTCCAGGTAACCCCATCCCATGGCCATCACCCCTCCCCCACCCCCATGGAGCCTTCGTCTCAGGAGGAAGTCATGGGTGAGAAATCCAAGGAGCTTCTGATGCAGAGCTCGTAATTTGCCAAGTGTGGAGTTTGCAGCACTGAGGCTGCTTATGTATATTCAACTGAAGAGGAGTCTGGCTAATCAGACTGGGATCTTGTTAAGTTTCCATCGGTGCAGCTGGAGCTCAAACACTCCAGGGAGGATCCGTTTAAACCAAAGGCAGCAGAGGAAGCATCCAGAAGCATCCAGGTGCAACGAGCCTCCTCAGGCCCAGGTGAGGTGAGCCTTGAGGGTCTGCTTAGCAGAAGAGATTGGGCTGGCATAGAACTGGGATAACAGTTTGGCGCACTGGCCCACAGAGTACCCGTGATGATTCTATAGTGGTCGAGGTTGAAGAGAACAGTAGAAGACCCATCTAGGCAACACATGAAATCAAAGTCCAAATTTTAGCCTCCATGCTCCTTCGCATGGCATTCAACACACTGGGCCTCTCTCTGACCTCACTGCCTGCTATGTTCCTCCCACCTGGCACCTGAAATTCTCATCCTATCAGTCAATTGTCCTTCCCTTCAATACATCCCACACTCTCTGCTTTTACCTTTCCTAACACCTTTGTTCTTAAAGGTACCTTCCCATCTTTTCTTTTTTTTCAATTGTGCTAGAATATCATGCCATAAAATGTGCCATCTTAACCATTCTTGAGTGTCCAGTTCAGTAGCACTAAGTACATTCACACTGATGTGCAACCCATCTCCAGAACTGTCTCATCTTGCAAAAACGAAGCTAAATCCAATCCCCATTTCCCCGTTATGAATTTCCTTAGGTCCAAGGGACGCCAACTTGATTAAAAAGTAACATCAAGGACTAAGAACCTCTCTTGACAGAAAGGTGTGGGGCAGTGGCGGTAAGCAGGGGAAATGAAGAGAAGTGGAGTTGCCATCTATGATAACCTGGACCTGATCTTTCGCTTTAATAATAAGACCTTAGGAGCAATGCGTTAGGGGTTGACCAGCATACTGGCTGGTCTGGGGGGAGGGAGAAGCAGTAATAGTGGCTCTCTCCTGGTCTCCCTAGCAATTCTGCATCCTGAGCTCATCTCTCCTGCTTCTTTAGCTAAGCAGCCAGTGAGGGGTGCAGGGGACAGAGGCCTCTGGTGCTGAGGGAGGGGTAGAAGGGCTTCTGTGGGAGTGAGGGCATGGGTCGGGGAGCTCTGTGGCAGGAACCAAACAAAATGTCCTTAAAGAAGAGGTGGGGCTTGGACAGTGGGAAGCAACTAGATGAGGGAAAGTCAGAGGCATGGTTACTATTCAGAAGACAGGGGTCGATGGGTTTGATTAAAATGGAAGGTTTAGGAGTTCCTGCCATGACGCAGCAGAAACAAATCCAACTAGGAACCATGAGGTTGCGGGTTCAATCCCTGGCCTCGCTCAGTGGCTTAAGGATCCAGCGTTGCCCTGAGCTGTGGTGTAGGTCGCAGACATGGCTCAGATCTGGTGTTGCTGTGGCTTTGGCGTAGGCCGGTGGCTACATCTCTGATTAGACCCCTAGCCTGGGAATCTCCATATGCTGCGGGTGTGGCCCTAAAAAGGACAAAAAGACAAACAAATAAAAGATAAAATAAAATAAAATTAAATTAAATGGAAGATTTATGTGGGAGACACCGTTGGCAAGCTGGATTTTCTCTTGTAACCGTGGACCACCATGGAAAACTTTGAAAAGGAGAGCTAGGCATAGTTTTGGGAAGATAAATATGGCAGCAGTATATCAGGCTAGAAGGAGAAGAAATGACAAGGGAACTAGGGACCTATGGTGGTCGGTTTTATGTATCAGCTTTGCAAGGCTACAGAGTCCAGTTAATCAATCAAATATCGGTGTTGCTGTGAAAGCATTTTGTAGTCGTGATTAATGTGGTTAAACAGATGACTCTTCTTTTTTCTTTTTAGGGCCATGCCTGCAGCATATAGAAGTTTCCAGGCTAAGGGTTGAATCTGAGCTGCCGCTGCAGGCCTACACCATAGCCATAGCAATACTGGACCTGAGCTGCATCTTCGACCTATGCCATAGCTTGCAGCAACTCGGGATTCTTAACCCACTGGGTGAGGCCAAGGATGGAACCTGCAACCTCAACACTAAGTCAGGTTCTTTTTAAGAAAATAATTAAATGAATTTTATTATTTTTATAGTTGTACAACCATCATCACAACCTAATTTTAGAACATTTTGGGTTCCTAACCTGCTGAACCATAATGGGAACTCCAATCAGTTGACTTTAAGTAAAGGAGTTTATTGGAGATAATCTGAGTGGGACTGATTCAGTCAGTTAAATTTTTCCAGAAGAAAAACTCCTGCCTGTGGATGGCAGCATCAGTTCCTGCCCAAGAGTTTCCTGCCTGCCTCTTCTGACGTCCTACACCACGCATGAGACTTGCCAAGCCATCTCCACAATTATGTAAGCCAAAAACCCCTGCTATATATTTCCTACTGGTCCTGTTTCTCTGGTTGAAGCCTGATCGATACAGGGACAGACCACTAGTATGGTTTTGGACTAGACAAGAGAAGGCTTGACCAGAGGCAGAGGGGAGAGAGGGGAAAGCAAAGACCAAAAGGACTTGGATGGCCTGAAGGTGTGGGTGAGAGAAGAGCCTGGCGAAGCCAGCAGCAATGGTTGATGGTCAGGGAGGCACCGGAAGCAGGAGGCCAGGGTTCTTGCCTCCATCAGCCACAAATTACACAAATAACTCCATCTCTTTGTGTCTCTGAAAAGGGTGAGCTTAAATTGGTACTTCCAAGATATCTTCTGGCTTTAATATTCTATAATTCCATATCCTGGTCAATCTTTAAAAGAATATCTCACCCTCAATCAAAAATGAGTCTTTTCTTCTAAACGAAGTATATTTTCTTGTCCCCAGAAGAGTGATTCAACAATCACAGGGTCAACAGTTAAACAGCCAGGACTTAAAGGAAGGGACGGAGGGAAGACTTCATAGGATCCCAAAGCAGCAGCATGGGTTGATCATCTGGTAAAAAGGCTGGAAGTACAGCCATATCAAATGTAGGAGAGACAACTCTGGCAATATTAATAATGATTAATATTTATTGAGTGCTGACCATGTGCTGTTCTAAGTACTGGTCAAAGTACTTAAATAGACATTAACTCTTCTGAACTTCACAATAGCTCTAATATACACCCAATGTACAGGTGAGAAAACTGAGGTTTCAAAAAAGCTGAATCACTTAACTTCTCTAAGGTCACATATCTAGTAGGGGTGGAGGAGACAGATTTGAGCCTAGACAGGTATCCACCTGCTTAAATAGTATACTGTTCTTCATGGCCACAGCAGACCCACTGGGATTTAATATTAGGAAATGACCAGAGGAGACTACTTGCAGTGAAAGGCAGCAGTAGGAATCTCCAGCAAAACACAGACACCGTGGAGAATTAAATGAGCAAAGGCTGAGTGCCTTGAATTCCTGCTACCATAATATGCAAAACTGCTGACATGGATGAGTCCCTCCGTGTCACCCTCCTGACCGTGTATCCCAAGGGCCATCATGCATGCCCATCTTCTGCACAGATTGCTCCAAAAGGAATGCATTTCAGGTGCTCCGTGACTTTTTGGTTGGAAAGCAGAGCCCTAAAAACTGGTTAGAAGACCTTCTACAGCTTCTGAAGCTGTATTCATGGCAGTTGGCAGCATTTTCTGATTCATGGGAAAAAGCAGAGGGAGAGTTGGCGTCCTGTGGAAGTGTGAAGAGGGCTTGAACAGTGTAAGGTCCTGCATGCCTATGTCCTTCTAGCTGCAATTGTAGAGAATATTTCCCACCCCCTTTTATTTAACCTTATCTGATGAAAGCACCATTCATTGAACCAGCATTCAAACTGTCTGCAGCTGCTAATTGCCATGGCAGAGACCAAGGGTAAGTCCTGTCCTCAAGGGGCTCTAGGCATCCAGCTCAAAAGAGAAGGGTTCCTGCTGTGGTGCAATGGGTTAAGAATCCCACTACAGCTGCTCAGGTTGCTGTGGAGGTGCAGGTTTGATTCCGGGCCCGGCACAGTGGGTTAAAGGATCTGACATTGCTGCAGCTGCAGCTCAGATTCAATCCCTGGCCAGGCAATTCCATATGTCAAGGAGAGAGAGAGAGGGAGAGAAGGGTGCCACCTGGGTGGTGATACTTGGTTGAATTCCCAGGAAGAGGTTTGCTCTACCAGCCTAACGGGACAGGAGGGATTATATCACCCTGTATTTCTAGTTAGGCAACTGTCAATCATGTCTCAAATGCACCTTGTCCTCTCCATAGCACCTGGTCCAGGCCTTTATCATCTCTAATTGGTCTCCCAACTTCCACTCTCCTCTCTTCTACGGGGGTTTGAAGAGCCCCCCCCCCTGCCCCCACCACCTCCTGGCCAGAATGATGTATTATAAACTCCTGTCTGCCGGGTCCTTTCCCTGCCAGCACCAAGATCCTCCCACCTCACCTCCCACCTCAGTACATAGAACATTTCCACTGCTAGCAACTCGGAACTATTCCTTTCTCCACCCTGTGTTTTGTCCCCATGATGCTCCCTGCCTTTTTGCTTGATTAACTGTAATTCTCAATTACAGACCCAGCTCAGGTGGTCTTCTCCAGGAAGCCTCCTGATTATAAAACAGGCCACTAACTACAAGAACCCCTCCCTCCCAGGCTGGGTGAGACTTCTCTGCTCCTATAAAGTTCTCTGCAGAAACAGTTCTGTAGGGCCACTTATTCGTACTCTAACGACGGGTTCCTATGCTCACCTCTTCCACTGATCAGCCCACTCTGGACAGGCGCTGTCTGACCTCTGAACTTAATCCAGGACCTGTATTACCTGTGGCCAAGGCAGAACCAACAAAGGGCCTGGGAAACTAGGGGTTCTGACCTGGGCTTGATCACACCTCCGCAGCCTAACTGAGGGCCTCAATTTCCCCACTGGGAAATCGTGGGGGTGGGGAAGAGAGGAGGGGAATCTAAGTTACTCCGGAGGCAGCAGCTTCCATTCATTAGCATTTGTAAAGGGCTCTGAGAGCTGCAGATGGAAGCCGCTCCGGCAGGCAGCTTGTTAGGACTATAAATAGAGTTGTGTAGCACCTTCTCCGCAGAGAGCTCAGGAGAGGGTGGAAGGGATGAGGACACAGGTAGCCAGAGGTGAAAGGAGCTGACCAAGTCCTTGAGGGCCGTTAGCGCTACAGTAAACTACCGCGGGAGACACCTGGCCACCGCCGAGCGCTCGCTCAGCCCGACCCCCAGCAGCTCCACCTGCGTGGGAAGGTCAGGGGCAGGTGGCCTGCCGTGCCCGGGGGCAGGAGACAGACGGTGGCCTTTTCACCGTCCCCAGATGAGCTGCCATCGCAGCCACCGGGTGGGGTGGGCTTGGGGGGGGGGGCGGGCTGGGGGGCGGGGCTCGCCCGGGGAGGATGGGAGGAGGAGGCGGGCGGAGGCCGAGGCGTCTGGGGCCCCATCGCGGGGCTGCGGGCGGGACTAGGAAGAATCGCCAGGGATGTGGGGGGTGGCCACGTTCTCTTGTGACTCAGGTCTGACTCAATGCCATTTCTGAAACAGCCTGGGGGGCGGGGGGAAGGTGTTTTTTTCAAAATGACGAAACAACTCCTTGCTCAGGGCAGCCCTGGAAGAGCTGCAGGCGGATGGGAATCACCCCGGGTCTCCTTCCAGCAAGTCTACCAGCTGCCTACCCACCGGCGCGGCGGAAGCGGCGGCGGCGGGACCCTAACGTCTCTGCCCTTTCCACTCCGGTTTCCCCGGTCCTGGCGGGGCGCGCGGAGGACGGGCGGGCGTAGGGGACGGTCTCCCCCACAGCGACGCCCAGCGCGCCGCCACCCCCCAGCCGCGCAGAGAAGGAGCCCCAGGAAAGAGCTAAAAAAAGGGCAGGCGCTGCGGCGGGTGGCGGCGCCGGGCCCGCGGGAGAAGGAATTCCCTCCGCCCGAAGCACGCGGCCCCCCGCCCCCGCCCCCGCCCCAGCCCCATCCTGCTCAGAAAAGAATCGGATTTTGCCGGAGAGTAGGAGGCAAAGGAAGACTCAGTTCTAGCCACCACCCTCCTCCCCTCCCCGCCCGGATCCCGGGGAAGAGGGGAAAGGATTCCCCCCCAACCGGATCTGGTGGGCGGAAGGATGGGTCCTGGGGGAAGGTGGGGGCGGCTAATAACAGGGCCCGAGTGGCTGCGGCGCCCGGAAAGGTCTGGAGGGCTCGTACCCGAGCCGGGATTAAAGGGCACCCTGCGCAGTGGCCGGCGCGCCCCTGGGTCTCCCGGCTTGGGCGCCCCAACATCCACTCCTCCGACTCAAGACCAGTGACTCGAGGAGGCACCCGAGGAGCCGCGAAGCTCAGCAGCAGCGCGTACAGCCCCGCCTCTTGCTTGTTCCTTTGAGTACATCGGTCCATGCCAGTACCCCCATTCAGAGCCCGGGAGGAGCCACGTGATATCAGGAGCTCACAACTTCACTTGCAAAGTTCTGGCAGTTTACAGAGCAGGTCCACAAAGACGTCTTGCTTGTCTCACAACCGCCCTGGCGTCCCCATTTGACAAACAAGAGCCTCAGAAAACACTGCATTGTCCCACTTGAGCTAAGGCCCAGCATCTGCAAAGCTGAACTGACAAATCTTTGGTTCTGTTTCAGGAACTTATATCTGACTCCTAGTGCTAGACCTTCTTTGGGGTCTTTTCATGCATTTAACATTTTGGGGATGCTTATTATTTTCGATGCTGAGGACAGAAAGACCGAGAGTCATTCTCTGACCCTCAAGGAACTCACAGTTGAGTGAGAAAGAGAGAAAACAAATTATAGATTAAAATTCGGTGTAAACCACACTGTTCTAAACACGGAAACAGACGCAGTAACTCGCTCAGGTCTCAGGACTATAGCCAGTGCCACCAGGATTTGAACCCAGACATTCTGACTCCAGAGCCCACCCACACATAACCACTATACTAAACTGCCCCCATTTGGGGCTTAAGTGTATATACCCTTAAGTGAGGAGGGGAAAGCAGATCACAAAACAGTATGTACAGTATGCTCCCAATTAGAATACATATAAACACTCAAGGAAAAAAAAAACAACAGAAGACTATATGTCTTCTAAATGATGGGTGATTTTTGTTTTTTCATTTTTTTATAAGCACCATATTTTCTGCACTGAACATGAATTTTATAATTTAAAAAAAGCAATAACTGGAATTAAAGTGCAGCTTGACTGCAGAACTTCCAAAGGATGGTGATGCTTGCATTTGCTCTAATGGAAGAGGAGTTAGTCCAGTGGGAAGGCTGGGAAGGGCACCCCAGGTAAGGGGACAGCGGATCTCAGGGGTTCAGAGGTGTGGCAGGAGGACAGGCCAGCTGAAGAAACTTCAGGAAAGTCTGTCTGTGTATTAGGGGTGAGGGGCCAGAGTGTGGGAGGTGAAGCCTCAATCGAATTTCTTGGCAAGTCCTCCAAATAGAGAATTCCAAACCCCGATATTATCCTAAACCTTCCCCACGGGGTTAATTCCCTTGGGGATCTAAGAGAGTAGTCCAGGAGTGGGCTGAGATTCCTAAAGGTTGTTATTGTGTTATAAATCTTTCTCTGTCTTTAGAGGTAAAAAGGCTGGGTGTAGGACATTAGATGCAAGGCAATATATTTGGGTCAGTATGTACCACAGAGCTGGGTGGAAATCACTGAGGATGGGCTGTTACCATGCATGTTTTCATTAACCTGGCCCTCTTTTCATAACTCAGTTTTACTCTCGCTCAGACCCAAGCCTGCAAAGACAGTCCATCAGTAACCCCTCCACCCCCTGTACCATGCTGCCTATCTCTCTGGGGTCCCTGAGCACACCGGTTCTAATATCAGCCTCCGCTTATTAAAGCACTAGATTTTCAGGTTGGGGATGGCAGGTCTTGTCCTCCTCATCCAGCCCAGGCTTCCCGAAGTGCCCTGGTTCCCCTTTCCCTCCTGGAGAACTGGGGACAAAGGCCAGTTCACTGCTCTTCCCTCCCTGGCCCCAGCCCTCTCAGACACATCCGCACCCCCAGGTCCCTCCAGCCCGCCCCTAAGAGCTTCAGTGTACAGGATGCAAGGATGCAGCTTCTCCGCAGATTCTGAGTTCCAGGCTGGAAATAGAGGGGCCTTTGCTCACGTCATTGCATGAAATTCACCATCTGCCACTTAAGAAAGAAAGACTCAGGGATGTTTAATGTGAAAACACGGCTCTTGCTTGGGATGTTTAATGTGAAAACACTGACTGTTTCGGGGTGAGGACTACAGCTGACATGTGAGCCTTGGGACCTCGGTTATGGATATTAGGGATTTGGCCTAACATTGGTCTAATGTGGGGTTGAACCCATAGTCATAGCTCTCCTCCCTCTAAACAGCGAGCATAGGCCACAGACAGCAGCACCCAGCCCAGCCTGGCCTGATCCAAAGTTGATCTGGCTTCTTGACAGGTGGCTGCAGGCAGAGCCAAGAGAGCAGGAGGGCTGAAGTGACTGGCCCTGCAGCCAGGGAGCCCCCTCTCAGCCTCCATTCTCTGCCTTTACCTGCCTTGTAGTGGATGGGAACGCAGATGGACTAGGAGGAGCCCTTGTGATAATCTTCCAAAAAATCTGAGGTGTCAGTTACTGCTACTGCGTAAGGTAAAATGCCACCCTGGTTTCCTCTTCTTGCTGACTTCTTAGAAGTGAGCAGTTAAGGTGTTTGGGGGCTGTCCTGATTGTCTCTCTGCTGTAATTTTGGGCAGCTTGGATTTTGTTTGCCTGCCCCCAAGCCTCAAGGGAGGCTGGCAGGAGCTGCCTTCTTGGGTGTGTGCGTGTTTTATGCATTGCCCTCCTGTACTCCCTCCAACTGCCCAGGGATTCCTAGATAGAGATAGGGGTGGAGAGGCTGGGTTTTAGTCTTGCTTCTGTTACGCAAACTGTCCTGAACTCCAAACCTATCTAACAGCTACCTGATGTCTCCACCAAGCTGTCTCAAAGCTGTCTCATTCTGTTCCAAAACAGAATACCCGATCTCTGTCCCCACCCTCACACCTTTACACCGGCTCTTCCCCATCTCAGTTAATGATGTCCATCCAGTGGCTGAGGTCAAAGATCTTGCCGTCATCTGTGATTATCCTTCCTCTCACATCCACATCACATCCATTAGGAACTCCTCTCCTGGTTGCTCCTCTGCTCCACTCCAGCCACATTCTTGCAGTTTCTCAGACACATTAGGCTCACTCCTGCTTCATGGCCATTGTACGGACTGCTCCCTCTGCCTGATCTCTCTGCCCTTGTGGTATCCTCTTTGCTTAAATGTCCCTTTCTCGATGGAGACCTATTTAGGTCTCCCTGCCACTCTATTTAGATGGCAAACCTCCCCAGGCAGCACCTCCAATCTCCCTTATTCTGCTCACTTTTTTTTTTCATATTGTACTTACTTCTAGAAAGCTATACAATTACATATGTTTTCCAGTATACTTCTCTGTTTATTTTTCAGGATATGTCTTTCTTACCAGAAAGTGAGCTCTAGGAGTTTCCATTGTGGCACAGCAGAAACGCATCTGACTGGTGTCCATGAGGATGTGGGTTCGATTCCTGGCCTTGCTCAGTGGGTCAGGAATCCAGCATTGCCACGAGCTGAGGTGTAGGTCGCAGACTTGGCCTGGACCCCACGTTGCTGTGGCTGTGGCCAGCAGCTGCAGCTCTGATTCAACCCCTAGCCTGGGAACCTCCATATGCCGCAAAGTGTGGCCCTAAAAAGCAAACAACAACAATAACAACAAAAAAGAAAGAAAGTGAGCTCTCAGAAGAGACTCAGAAATTTTTCTGTTTTGTTCACTGATGCATCCCCAGGACTTAGAACAGTGCCTGGTACAATGTAAGTGTTTAAGGAATGAATGACTGTGTTTGTCTGAAGTGAATGGTGGTCATAAGCCCACTCATTTCCTTAGGACGTCATGCCCCCCACCCCACAGCTGGTCTGGCTTCTTGGTATCTCTTAGAGGGAGATAAGAAGCTGTGGGTCTGCTGGACACAGAGGAAGAGGGAACAAAATTGAATGGGGTCAAGAGAATGAGAAGACAAGTCAGACTGAGAGAAAATCTTTGCAAAAGGCATAGCTGATAAAGGACTGGTATTCCAGATGTACAAAGAACTCTTAAAACTCAGTTGTAAGAAAACAAACAACCTAATTTTAAAAATGGGCAAAAGCCCTTGAATAGACACCAAATAAGATATACATGTGGTGAAAAGCACATGAAAACATGCTCATAATATCATTACGGATTTGCAAATTAAAACAACGAGATGACTATCAGAAGGGCCACAGTCTACAACATCGACATCATCAAATGCTGGAGAGGGAGTGAAGCAACAAGAACGCTTATTCATTGCTGGTGGGAATGCAAAGTAGTACAGCCACTTTGGAAGACAGTTTGGCAGTATCTTATAAAATTAAACATACCCTTACCATTCAATCCAACAATCGTGCTCCTTGGTATTACTCAAAGAAGCTGGAAACTTAGGTCCATGCAAAAACCTGCCCACAGATATCTACAGCAACTAACTATATGTATAACTACCCAAACTCGGAAACCACCACAATGTCCTTCAGTAGGTGAACGGATAAATAACTTATGACATATCCAGATAATGGGATATATTCAGTGCTAAAAAGAAATGAGCTATCAAACCATGAAAAGACATAGATATTAATCAACGTAAAGACAAATGCATATTACTAAGTGAAAGAAGCCAGTCTTAGGCTACAAACTGCATGATTCCAATACGATATTCAGGAAAAGGCAAAACTAAGGAGTCAGCTAAAATAATGAGTGGTTTCCAGGGGCTGGAGGGAAGGAGAGACAAAAGAGTGGAGCACAGAGGATTTTTATGGTATTAAAACTCTGCTGTATGATACTGTGATGACGGATATGTATCATTATACATTTATCCAAACCCACAGAATATACAACACTAAGGGAGAACCCTAAGATAAACTATGGAGTCTGGGTGATAATCACATCTCCATGCATGTTCACTAGCTGTACCAAATCTAATACTTCTCTAGAATTTTGATAGTCAAGGAGGCTACGCATGTGCAGAGATGGGGTATATGGGAAATTTCTGTACTTTCCATTCAATTTTGTTTGAACATAAAACTACTCTAAAAAAAGTCTACTAAAATTTTTTTTTTTTAATGGGCCACAGGTCTTTCTAAACAGGAGATTTGTGGGCTCTGAATGGCTTCTCCTCACCTTTCCAAAGCATCCCTTGGCCTCTGCCAGAGAAGGGGCTTTGTTTTGGAATAACTCTTGCTCATCTCAAAAATCTCAGCATTAAGGACGGCCCTAGGTGGGGGTGTGGGGGACACTCAGGAGGATGATCTGCAGATGTCCTGGACTTGTTTCCTTCCTGCTCAACTAGGCAATGAGGGCAGAGACATAAAAGAGACTTCCTGTTGCTGCCCCCACCCCCAAACCCAAAGTCCTCAGTGAAGCAAGACCCTTTAATCCACTGAAATGCTCACAGAGAAGCCAGGACAGGTGGGGTAGATGACCCCAGAAATGAAGCAGAAGTCCTACCTCTGTCTAGAAGCCAAGGTCAAATAAGCCACTGGTTTTCTCCCCTTTCTTGCCCCCTCCTGTCTTTAGCTAATCAGATCACTTAGCCCAGCACTTCTGTCCTCAGGGCAATTCACATCCAGGCTTGGGCCCACATTTTGTCACCCCGCCATAGTGTAAACATTATTTTCACTCCTGCCTCTCATGGGTACTAAAGAACCAAAAAAGCCCTCTCTGAAATAATAATAGTCAAGGCAGATTTAGCAACTAAGAGATTTAAAATAGCATCTCAATTAGTTCCTATAGCCTTCTTATGATATACGTACTATTATGTATTGAATCAAACTACTTGCCCAAGATAACACAGATAGAAATGGTGAAGTGAGGGTTTTTTTGTTAAAGGCCACAGGCTAGGGGGCCAATCAGAGCTGTAGCAGCTGGCCTATGCCACAACCACAGCAATGCTGGATCCAAGCCGCATCTGCCATCTACACCACAGCTCACGGCAACGCCAGATCCCCAACCTACTCAGCGAGGCCAGGGATCAAACCCAAATCCTCATGGACACTAGTTGGATTTGTTTCCGCTGCGCCACAATGGGCACTCCTAGAGTCAGGATTTGAATCTGGGTCTTTTGAACTCAAAAGCTACCATCTACTGCCAGCAGAGTTAAGCAATGGATGGACTGCACAGAAGCCTCAGGTAAGAAATCCAGCATTGCTGGGGGCTGAAATCCAGCCCCTGCTCCCCTTGCCAAACCATGCCTTCTGGCCTATGGATGATCAGACCCAAGGACAGGACTCCTTTCTGCAATTTGGACACGGTGCTGAGTATGCTGGCTGCAGCCTGTATGTTTGCAGGGAGCAGGTGAACTCTGCTACTTGGGACATAGCAGGACTGTGAGAGTTTTCTGATAGGATAGGAGAAAGGGAAAGAAGTCAAAACCCTTTTAAAAAAAATTTTTTTTTAAGTACCCCTGGGGAGTTCCTGTTTTGGGTTATGAATCCGACTAGTATCCATGACGATGCAGGTCCAATCCCTGGCCCGGTTCAGTGGGTTATGGATCCTGTGTTGCTATGAGCTGTGGTGTAGGTCACAGATGCAGCTCGGATCCCTCGTTGCTGTGGCTGTGGCGTAGGCTGGCAGGTGCAGCTCTGATTTGACCCTGAGTCTGGGAACTTCCATAGGCTATGAGTGTGGCCCTAAAAAGTGGAGGGGGAGGGGAGAAACACCTCAGAAAATGAAAGAGCAAAAACACTTATTTCCATGACTACAAAGGCAGGCATTGCCTCCAAGGGCTTCCAGTTGCCCTGACCATTTTTACTCAACAGCTACTTTGATTTCCTGGCTGGGACTAGTTCCAAATCCTGATTCCTGTCTTCCAAGTTCTTTTTACCAGATTAGGAAAGATTGGATACAGAAAGGAGAGAGTTCCTATAAGCAAAGTTAAATTCCAGCTTAAATTGAGCAAGGTTCCACCAACATCGTTTTTCCCGGGGTGGATATGAAGAGAAAGGGCCAGAAAAATCTCCCAAAGCAGATACAGTTACCAGAGAGGCTGTGTCTCAACTGTTCTTAGATCTGTTGTATTTTCTTTCTCTTCATTGTCAACCATGGAAGGAGGGATGAGAGGAAAAGAAGTCTGAGGAAACAACTTTATATTTGTCCATTCCAGTTAAATTCACCAACACAGCATTTAAACTACCCTGCAGAGGAGTTCCCATTGTGGCTCTGCAGGTTAAGAACCTGACTAATATCCATGAGGATGTGGGTTCTGGCTTCACTCAGTGGGTTAAGGATCTGGTGTTGCCACAAGCTGCGGCCTAGGTCGCAGATGCAGCTCAGATCCCATGTTGCCGTGGCTGTGGTGTAGGCTGGCAGCTGCAGCTCTGATTCGACTCCTAGCATGGGAATTTCCATATGCCTCCAGTGCAGCCCTAAAAAAAATAAAAAAGGAACCTGCAGATTAAGTGTATTACACTCAGTGCAAGGTCATCATTGCCCACATGGACCCCTCCTACATTTTATTCTTCAAAATGCAATGCTGTTCTTAACACATTTTAATTCCCTGGGGTGAGGTCACCTGCAGCCTGAGGGGTGCATATAGAATGGGGAGGGACAGTCTGGGATCTTGACTTTGGGGGTGTTAGGGGAGACTTAGGGGTTGGCCTAGTGTGTGAGCTTCAGGATTTGTAGGGCCTGGGCCCTTCCCTGCTCCTCTGGGCTCCCCACAGCTGCCTGGTTACCGTGTTTGTTCTTCCCTGGGAATAGCTCAGTTTGCTAATAAGCAAATGCAGGTGAGAAGCCAAACCCAGCCAAGAATTCCAGGTCTCAATCTCCCTAACTTGCTCTACGGATTTGGAGCCCCTCTTGGGGCTGTGACTGTGGGGGCAGCATATAGGCCACCAGAGCACAGATCCCAGAAACTCAGATTCGGTGCATTGCAGGAGCTGAAGGAATTTCAATTAAAAAAAAAAAAAAAAAAAAGGTCAGAACAGGGGAAAGGGAAAGAAGTCAAAAGCTCGTTTTTAACTACCTGGGAAAATGAAGAGGCCAAAAATTATTATTTCAATTACTATGAAAATGTGTTTTATTAGAAGATGGGATTCATCACTGACACTCAAAAGCCTGAGGAGCAATATCCAGCACTATAATACCCCTGTCTCCATGCAGGGAGCATGAGTTATTAAATCAGAAGATGAATGTTTGGCAGTTCAGTTAACTGCATCTGTTAAAAAAGAAATAGTTATAAACTTGCTCTGGATCCTCCGCCCCTCCCCGTGAAAGCGCCTGTCCCTTGCTAGCCCACCGCTTGCTAGCCCCCCCACCCTCCGTATCTTCAGGGATCTCGACCCCACCCCCCTTCACATTGCTATGGCACATGAAAATTCAGAAGATAGAAAGAAAAAAAATCAGCAAATTAAATGCAAACCAGAGGTTTTTTATTATTAAAAAAAAAAACCACAGTTGCATATAGTTCAATTGTTGCAAAGTGCGACAATGTAAATGTGGTGCATTCTTATGTATAACAGCTTTTCCTTCCGCTCCCATGGCAGCCTCAATAACGCTGCGCTTCTGTTCTGCATGAATAAATATGTATAAAATGTAACGCTGCAAAGAAATAAAATCCGATAACTGAAAGATACCATTTCTTAGGTTCTGGGAGCAACATGAGGCACCAGCTTTTCTGATTCTTTGGTATTTATGTGAGGAGCCATTGAAATGATAATGTGGAATTTATTTATTTTTTTTTCCAGGGGCAAGTAATTTTCAGCCGTTCATCTGGGCTTGAAGAAATGGAGGTTTTGGTGGTCTACTTCCTGATGTAGTTTTCTAGGTGGGCTCTTTGACTGCTTCCCTGCTTCCCTATTCAGGCCATTTCCCCAAAACCTTGAAATCTCTTCCCTTGCCTCCTTGGGAGTCAATCTTGTTAGTGAAACAATGACTTTATCCCTCGGAGCCAGCAATGAGCCACCTTTGCACCAGGGAGACTCAAGCGCAAAATGATGCGCTGGCTTCCTCAAGCCCTGAGTGAGCACACTGGCTATTAAGCAGGATTCCCTGCCCACAAAGGCTAACTCCACCCCTTTCTCTCCCTCCTTAGGAAACATTATTTCAGTAATAGTCTCAAATAACAGCCAGCTGACTTTTTTTTTTAATTGTTGAAGTTCCTGCTGTTGGCACAGTGGGTTAAGAATCCAGCTGCAGGAATTCCCTTCGTGGCGCAGTGGTTAACGAATCCGACGAAGAACTATGAGGTTGCAGGTTCACTCCCTGGCCTTGCTCAGTGGGTTAATGATCCAGCGTTGCCATGAGCTATGGTGTGGGTTGCAGACGTGGCTCGGATCCCGTGTTGCTGTGGCTCCGGCGTAGGCGGGTGGCTACAGCTCCGATTCAACCCCTAGCCTGGGAACCTCCATATGCCGCGGGAGAGGCTCAAGAAAAGGCAAAAAGACAAAAAAAAAAAAAAAAAAAGAATCCAGCTGCAGCAGCTCAGGTCCCTGTGAGGTGAGGGTTTGATTCCCGGCCTGGCACAGTGGGTTAAAGGATCCTGCGTTGCTGTAGCTGTGGCACAGGCTGCAGCTGTGGCTGATTCAATCCCTGGCCTGAGAATTTCCATATGTCATGAGTATGACCATAAAAAAAAGATTGTTTACAAACTTTGGGACGATCAGGGGCCAGGCTGTGCACCCCGCCTCGTCTTTCCTGATCCTCCTCCACTCACACTGCCCTGAGACCCAAGTCTCAGGCTATGCTTCAAAATCTCTCCCAGGCTTTCCAGATCTTCTTGTCCTTGCATTTACTCTTCCCTCCTCCTGGAACCCTCTTTCCAAACTTTCTAGACTTGGTTTTCTTGGCTTTCAAGAGTCAGCTCAAATGTTCTCTCCTCTGCAGTCACTTCTGTTACAATCGTACATCCTCTGCAGCCCATACATAGACACACTAGAGTAACGTGTCTGCGACTCTTTCTTCCAAGTTCCTCCAGGGCACAGAGGGCGTCTTAGGTCTCTGCATCACCAGTACAGCGTGTCCTGGGTGAAGTTCAGCTAGGGTTTGTGGAAGGACAGACTGAACCCGGAAGAGAGTATCCAACCCATTCTTCAGCTTCTCAGGATTTGTCTCTTCAGACCCCACTCCAGGAAGGATTTGCATGAGATTACCTGGAAGCGCTTGAAAAACCAGAAACTCAGGAGGGGGGCCACTATCCGATAAGGAAGTTTTCAGGGCAGCAGTGACAGGTCCCATCTCTATCTCAGCTCACAGCCCCAGGGCACACTGCAAACCTGCTTCACTGATTGCAGGGGATGTTTACAGGGCTTGGGTTGTGTAAATAAGCAGAACTTGAAGTATATAAATTAGAAGTTAATGAATGAGCTAGGAATTGTTTCCTCTACTCTTCAAACAAAGCTACTTCTCTGGTGAGACATTTCCCCAGAGCAAAGACAGTACCTGGTTTGGTCAGTAAGAAAATGTAAGCAAATTTCTGTGGCTTTAAGGGTAGAAAAAAAGATCCCAATGATTTTGATGGTCCTCTCTTTAGCCGCTATGTGACCCTGGGGCAGTTACTTAACCTCTTTAAAGTGGGGATAATAATAGTTTCTGTTTCATACAGTCCTAGTGAAGAGCTAAATGTAGATTACGTAGCATGTGTCTACAACAGAGACACCCTTCACAAACATGAGCTATTTTAATTGTGGTATGGGTTTCAAATAATTTTTTTGTCTGCCCTTATGCATATGTCAAGTGGACATTATGTTTCAGATTTTTCTCCCCAAACCAGGCTCTCCTATTAGAAAACAGCTGAGAAGTGCCAAGGCTTAGTGATACATCTGACGGGGGCGGGGGAGGGGGGGAACCTCCTTAAACTGAATCTCTCAGCCTCAGAGATAAAGTTTCTGAGCCATTTCAACTGTTTTGGTGGCTCAAAAACCTTCACTCCCTCCCTTCCTTGGATGTATGGATGAGGCCAGGGACTTGGAAATAAAGGGACTATTAGTGTATAAGGAACATATCATTGAAGAGCTACTTTTCCAGGTTCAGAATCAAACCCGGAAGGACAATGCAAGGCTTAGATAAGCCCCCTGAGCAGGTCGGTCATCGCAGGCACTGTCATGCCTTCAGGAGTCAGGTTTCTCTGCCCTTACTTAAGTAACCCAACACAGCCCAGGTACTGTGCTCATGTGTGCAGCCAGCAAGAGCAGGGAGGCACTTATTACAGCCCTCACTGGACCCAGAGGGGAGGAGAGGGGTTCTTGCTCCAGACACCCAGTTGAGAGGTCCAAGGCCGACAGTCTGCAGACACACAATGGGCAGCAACAGGGGGGCTTCCAGTCAGTGGTTCAAGTCTAGGGAGCCCATCCACCCCTTCCCAGTCCAGTTACAAAACTGCAAAACTGCCAGGGACACACAAATGAACCTTTCTACAGAAAAGAGAATCATGAACTTGGAGAATAGACTTGTGGTTGCCGAGGGGGAGGGGGAGGGGGAGGGGTGGGGATGGATTGGGAGCTTGGGGCTAATAGATGCAAAATATTGCCTTTAGAATGGATTAGTAATAAGATCCTGCTGTGTAGCACTGGGAACTATGTCTAGTCATTTAGGATGGAGCATGATAATGTGAGAAAAAAGAATGTATACAGGTATGTGTAACTGGGTCACCATGCTGTACAATAGAAGGGTCTCCTGCCTTCTTCTTGCCAGCCATGCCCTGGGGCTCCTCACTCCTGTTATTGGGGAAATAACAATTAAAAAAAAAGGAAAAAAAATTGCCAGGGACAAATGCACATGTGGGAAGCCGGGGGCTTTCCTCAAATTGACAACAGCTTCTTGATGTAGTCCTGCGAAACATGGGCTACCTGCATAAACACCACCTCAGAGACGCTGGCAGTGTTAGACACATGGAATGAAGGAGAGGCAGAAAGATACAGAGCGAGAATTTCTCCATCCCACTACAGAGGGGAAGTTTATCCACCTGTCTATCCATCCATCCAATCCATCCATCTGTCCATCCATCCAATCCATTCATTTGTCCATCCATCCCTCCATGGTCACATGCATAGGCTCTGTCATTGCCTTGGTCTATGACTGGGAGGCAGGGAAGAAGGCAGTACGATCAAAGGGCCTCAGCGCCTCCATCCCCTCCCACACTCCCCTCCGAATGAGACTTGGCTGGGGAAAGAACACTTGGGGTCTCCAGCGCTACTGCAGGCTGGGTGTCTGCAGGTGAATCCATCACAGACACGGAGGCTGACTGCCCAAGCAATTCCTAGTGGGGATGGGGGGGAGTAGAGAGGGGGTGGGGAAGGAAGGAAGGAGCTAAGTTCCTGGCATGGAAGTTTAGAGAATCCAGCAGTAAGAGGGGATTGAGGGACCTCTACTTAAAGCCTACACTGCAGGTCAAATCTGTACGAAAAATGCAGATGTTCAGGGAGAGGGCTCCAAAAGGTGGCAGGGGCAGGGCGGGGAGGGGGGTGTGCTGCTGAAGGTTCCCATCTCTGGGTGGAGCTTTTGCACTTTTCCGCTTGTCAGTTTACCTGACACACTAAATTAATGAGCTTGCTGCTGCTGCTGGCTGAGGCCCTGAGTCATCTGGTTGCTCAGTTCTGATCAGAAACTAGATCGCAGAGTGTGTGGCGTTTCTGGAGTCAGAACCAGCCAGAAAGAGGGTCTCCTGCCTTCCTCTTGCCAGCCATGCTCTGGGGCTCCTCACTCCTGGCCAGCCCTGTGCGAAGTGCAAGAACTGTAGTCATCACAGTCAAGCCACCATGGCCAGATCCTAGAGGCATCTAGAATGGTGTTGATCTGATTTCTCATCAGAGAACCATGGATGAGAGCACACGTTACAAATTATATTTCTTGTTCTCGACTGAGTGTGGCTCTGGGCATATCCACCAGTATCTCCTTTGTGTACTTGATCTCCTGGGGAAGAAGGAGAGGACAGGTCCTGCCCCTGGGGAAATGCTTTACTACAGCTAATCCTCCATCCAAGTCTCACTACAGCTGATGGTGCCACAGGCTGGCCAACACAACCAGAGTGAGAAAGACACTCAACAGATTTCCTTGTGATGTGTTTGCTCCTGCCAGCCCACCATACTGAGAGCCTCCCAGAGGCAGAGTGGACCTTAGGCATCTTTGTGCTTGTAAGTGTAGCACAGGGCCTGCTACACACAAGGACTTAATAAGTGTATTACAGACATGTGAGTCAGTAGCAGAGATGAGATAAAATTCAGTGTGGAGACATGATTGTAACAGGGAAGAACGAATCTGACTCCACAGGACTTTTTTTTTTTTTTTTTTACTTTAACCTTTGTATTCTATTGCTTCTGCTACAAGAATGTTGCCTATATCCTGAAATACACAGGATGGCTGATTCTCATGGCTCTGACCTTTAAATGTGTAACACTTTCTCATTCATAGAGAAATAAAAAGTAGCAGAACAGAGAATAACATTTGCCTTGTTGGAGGCTTATAATTAGGAACACTGGGACTGGACCTTCAAGGACAGCTGCAAGAACAAAGGATTCCAGCACCAAGAAGTTGGCAGCAACTAACCACAAACCCTCCCCCTTTAGAATAAAAGAAGCCTAAATTCTAACTCAGGGAGATGGTAAGATGGTTCTTTGGGACACTAGTCCACCATCTTCTCGGACTGTTGGCTTTCTGGATAAAGTCACTATTCCTTGCCCCAACAAGCTCATCTCTTGATTGATTAGCCTGTCATGTAGTGAGTAGCATGAGCTTGGACTCAGTAACATGGTCAGCTCTCATGGGGAAGGTCAACTCCAGGAAGCATCAAAAGAGGTAGAAAGAACCTTAAGATAATTGAGTTCCACCTCTTCAATTGACAGGAGAAACCTGAGGTCCAGAGAGGTTAAGCCACATACATGATCCCACAGGGCTAATTTGAGGCAGGCCCAGGACTCTCCCCTAAGTGTCCCAGTGCCGCCTCATGCTGGTGGGGGAGGACCGTGAGTATGGAGAAGGGGTGCTTCTCACCGGGGGAGGTGTGAGGCTAGGCCTTGGGGTACCCACAACCTTGAAAACAAAACTGCATGATTCAACACCCATCTGCAGCAGCAAGGCAATTATCTAAGCAGTGATCGATGGAAGTTTTAATTACCAAAATCTCTTCGTCCTCCCCCACGGAAGAAAAAAAATATTTTCAAAGATGTTTACTTCATCATAAAATATCGTGAAATTCTACCTCATTCAGATGGGCTTGCTGCACTTGCACAAAAGGGGGTGCCTAACATGTTTATTGTGTTCCTGCAGCTGAAAATATTGTTTGTATTTCTGCATGTGCTGAAGTTTGGCTGCAAATCGGAATAGCTGCACCCAGACTTGGGCCTGAGAAGGGGGCTGAGGGGTGCGGGTGCACCTAGCTAGCAGCTAGGCTGCATTCCTCCTGTTTGGACACAATTGCTGACTCCCTGAGTCCTGAGGGAGGCTGATCTGGTCCCTGACAGGAGCGGTGGCCCTCTGGCCTCTGATAGAGGGCTTGTGCCTTCTATGGAGTCTGGCACTTGACACGGGGAGGGCCAGAGCCTGGTGCTCTCTACAGCTATTGTATTTACCTGCTCACTTTCTCTTGTCTGCCCCCTTCCCTGACCAGGCTAGAGCTCCCGGACTCAGGGCCCAGTCTCCTTCATAGCTGTGTGTCCTCGGTGCCTTGAGCCAGGCCAGGCATCTAAAGGACACAAAATATTTGCTGCAAGAAAGAAGCGAGCCTCTTCATTTCCAGAGCTCTCCCCATGGGGCAACACCTTTCCTTGGGGGTTCATTCTCCCTCTTAGGAGTTCCCTCTCCTGGGATTAATATCTACTGCTGCTTGGGATACACTCCAAGGAATCCTCTTTGGACCATCCTGTCCATGGCAGAGGGAGCGGCAGGGTGCAGTGAATAGGAATGAAGCTTTGGGCTGAGACCTGGCTCTTCCCTACTGTCTCTGTGACAGCCAGCAAGTGACTCAACCTCTCTCAGCCTCAGTTTCCCCAGCTGTCTGATAGTGCTGAGAAGAGCTGCTCTATGCTAGGGCTGTTGTGAGAATTAAACAAGGTGTACCCATAAAAGCCTGGAGACTCCAGGGAGGCAGAATTCCTATTATTTTCCTCCTCATCATCATTAGCATCAGCATCACTGGGAGAATCTCAGCTCCACAGGATGGATGGAGGAAGAGGGCTGAGGGGACCTGGGTGGCTTCTCTGGTCTTGTGGCTGTCACTCCTTTTATGTGACACAAAACCCATCTTCTTCACTTTTCTGCTGTTTCTCCCCATCTTTTCCCCCAATTTTTCAGAGGAATGAAGCATTTAGAATGGGTTGATTCTAATTCTCTTTGGGGAAATAAACTAAAACCCTCAAATGTGAAGCAGGGTTGCCATGGCCACACAGTCTGTTACAGGTGGAGCTGAGGGGTGCAGGATTTCTGAGTCACACTCCAAGACAGCCCCGGTGACATGTCCAGTGCTGTCCAGACCCAGGCAGCCCTTGAGTGAGGAGAGATGGGGAGAAGCTTGGCAGCGGCTTCATTGGTCAAAAGGTGGTGGAAGTCTTCCCTTCCTGACCCCACAGATCATAGATTGGGGTGGCACTAGGGAACATACCGTGACTTTTTGTCCTATGCAGATGGTGATGTTACCATGCCCTGGGCTCTGGGGCAAGGGAAGCAGGAGGCCTCAGACTGGCAGGAGAGAGAAGGCAGCTGATGGTATATGGCTATGAAACTGTGTCCATCACTCATGTCTTTTAATCAGCATATTCTGATGCTTTGTTGTCTTGGGGTCTCACTGACTCTGGGGGTGAGAGTGGGGACCATCCCTCCTAGGGCTGGCTAATTCTTATAAGCAGAGCATGCCTCTCCTATGCTAACCAATCAAATCCAGAGTCCTTACCCCCTAATTCTTCACTAGGCTCTCACCCTCTGGGCCATCATCCCCCTGCCCTCATCACCTCAGGGCAGGCATCAGTCAGTGGGGGATAGCCCTTATGCTCCAGAGCCCATGAGATTATTCAAACTAGCCAACCCTAAACCTGCTTACTCTGTTTCACCTGTTTCCTACCCATGGAAACTATAATAAAGGCTCTGGCTTGCAGTCCCCCTCACTCCCTCTGCCCCCTGACTGACCCTGGGGCTTCCCCATGTGGCCCCCCCACTGCATTGCCTGCCTCCAGTTTCTAGGGATTTGTAAATATAAAAATTTTTTCCTTTATGACAATCATTTCTGTGTCTGTGTGCCTTACTAGCCCTGCTTCAAACAAACCCCAGGCATCCTTAAAAGAAGAGTGGCGGTACCTGCACAAAGCAGGTATTCGTATATAGAAGTTCATAAATTCACGATCTGGAAGGATCCTTAGCACTCCCTTAATTACATTCTTGACCCAAACCCTTTCTGATAGGGGAACAGCTCCCCCAGAGCCGGCAGGGCAACCCTTCACTCTTCCATGTTGAGAAGAGTGTCAGCTCCATGGCACACCCCTCAACATACCCACATTACACCCAATATTGGCTGCTCCAAAGCTGACAGCAGTGACCCCACTGTGCCCCAAGGGCTACGACCAGATCTCCAATTCCCACCTCTGCATTCCTCTCCAGGGAAGACTGTATCTGCACACTTAAAAGAAAAAAAAAAGTTGAGCTGAAGATGGCACAAAATTAGTTCCTTCGACAGACAAATTTGCTCCTGAAACACTCTGCCAACCTGCTAATGAGTTGTCTTGAACCTTGCGCGGTGTTACCTCTAATTTTGCAGCCTGCTAGGATTTGAGTTCTGTGGACAGCCTCACATTTGGTTTGGAATTATAGGCTGAATTGCTGCTCACTCCTATTATTGTGCTGTCAATCTTGTATTAGCACATTATAATATGGTACACTGAATGCATCTGTTCTGTATATCACGGGGCCTCATTGTCATTTGTTGAATCATTTTGTCTTATATGATTGTTAAGCAATTATTTCATCTTGGGCGGCTTAAACTTTGATTACTGTATACTATTTATGGGGAATACAAAAAGAGGGCGAAAACTCCACCATCAGCTGGTTTCACCAGTTCTCAGCTCTGGTGTGCACAATATTGATGCTGAAGTTCAAAGGCCCCCTGACACCTGGACACACATCCCTGAAGGGAAGGGGACTGAGTCAAGCTATTTTGGCAGCTGCTTTGCTCCCACACTGGGGAGAGGGCCTGCACACCAACCCCAAACCCAAAGGCCTCCTTGGAATGAGCACAAAATGCACCTGGTCCTACCACCTAGTTAGAAGCCCTTATGAAGGTTGAAGAGCTGCTATCTGAGAGTCGTTGCCCAAATCTGTGAGATAGGCTCTCCTAATTAACAAGACAAGGAAGACTAGGACGCTGCTAAAGCTCCCTGGCAGGACTGGGAGCCCGCTGTCACCAAGGCGGATGATAGCATTTCCCTCTCTGTAGAGCCTATTATAATGTCAGGACCTGCGTTCTCCGATCCCGGCGGGCTGGGGGGTGGGGTGGGCGCAGTGGCTGTTAGGTGGAAGCAAAGATAAAATCTGACTCGGGGATCCAGGAGAGAGGTTAATCAAGGAAGGGCCAATTGACGAGATTCACTCAGTTCACAACTGTTGAGAACTCACAACTGTTGAGAACACGAGGAGGAAGGGGTGTGTGTCGGGGGGCAGGGCCCAGAAGTGGACATGCATATCGTCCCCCTGACTTGCATATCACCTTCCTTTTTCCTCTTTTGGAGCATGTTTCTCACTTGTCCCTAGCTTTCACATGAAAAGTTCACTTCCACATACCATCACCATATTTTCCCAATGTCCTCTCCTTAATTTTGCAGAGTCCTCCAGTGGGAATTTTTGCCTCCATGTCTTGGCTCATCCTAGTCCCCTGCATTGTCTGCAAAACCTTCTCCTTTTCTCTCTGGTGATGCAAGTCTTACCCAGGCTCACCTTTTCTAGAAAGCCCCACCCTGCAGTGCCACCTTTGTCCTGAGTCATGATGGCATTTACTGTTAAATAATTACCAGGTAACATTTATACAAAGAATTCACTGCACACTTTCAAATGAAGTGCACATCTCTTGGACATAAGAATAGAATATTACATCTCTTTGCACATGGTGGTGTACTGGGCAACACGAGTAAAGACTGATGTTAATAGTGAAAACAGGTCCCACCCAGTCCTAGAACATGTGCACCCTGCTACTTGTCAACACGGCAGCCCTTATCTGTTGAGAGCCTATAAATGTCTAGTCCTTCACAAAAATCATCTCACTGAATCTTCCCAACAATCTTGTGAGGCCATTTCTCTGATTTCTCCTTTTTACAGATGAGGAAACTGAGGCTTAGTGAGTCTGGGTGACTTTTTCAGTGTCACACAGACAGTACAGGGCTGAACAAGAATCCAGAACTCAGGTCTGGCTGTTTCCAGCCTCCTCCCTCTTCCCTTTGAAGACCAAACACAAGAACCAGCCTGGTGCTCGTCTCTTCCACGAGATGGGTGCCCAGCTCAGCGATGCCCGTTGCCAGTCCCTATTGTCCACCTCCTAGCCCTAGGTCACGACACAACCATGATCCCTCTCTATATTCTCAGGGCGCTGACGCTTGCCTTTTCGTTGAAACAAAGAGGCTGAACTGTCTAGTCTTTGGGGTTAAAAAAAAGTACTCTGAAGACACCCAGCTGAGCACAGTCCATAGGCATTAATCGCCTCCACTTTCTGGCTTCTGTAGTATTGCTGCTATGGAAGCTGCTCTGGTAAAGTTGCTAGTGATTTTCTCAATGAAGTCAGGATTCACACATCCAAATGAATACTTCTCCTTGGTATTCCCCTGGGGTCCCCTGTGGATGCCAGTCCTGTGTCCCAGGCACACCGCCAGGGTATAAGAATGTGGGACCACCTGTACTTGGGAATTGCCTTTTGTGCCAGCTTACGGGTCACTCCCAGAATCTGCTTTATTATTTCCTAGTCACATCCTAGGTAAAGAGGTGATTTATCCACCCCTTCTCAGGAGCCAGGCTCACATCTCCTCTGTGATCTTTAAGCACAATTAACATGGAGTTATAGGTTAAGGAGGGAAGTTATATTTATTTGTCACTTCACTCATGTATCAACCATTTCAGTAACAAGACCCTTCCTAGAGAAATCTTGCCTCTGCTGCAAATGAAGCCTTGGTTCAGTGCTACACTGACTAATTCTGCCCTTTAGAGACAGACCTGGTCAGATGCAGCCACTCACAGTGGGCTTCAACATGGCACCCACTGCTTGGGGGCGAGGAATCACCAAGGGTTTCCTCATCAATGAACTGGCTACATTTCCCCCTTCTCTGTGTGCAAGTTGCCACATTTCTGGAATCCTGGTTATCAGGAGGCCACTTAATGCAGCCCATAGCTATTTGAATCTGGTCCTCAATTTCATGGCCTCTGATCACCCTGACTGGTAGCTAGCAGTTGGATGGGGAGGGGGGGTGACCTTGAAGATTTCTTAAATTTCCTGAGCCTAAACTTCCTCATCTTTAAAATGCAGCTGGAAACCTTGCCCACTTCATGGAGTTGTAAGGGTTAAAAGCATTCAGCTTTTCTGAAGTCTGGGGTCTCAGGTCAAGGCCAAGATGCAGGGGCAGGGAGAGGTGTAATTCCTTTCTATTTTGAGCTATGAAGGGCCTTGTCACTGGGCAGCCCTTGGCAAGGCTGTGGCCCCCAGGCAACCTGCCTGCCCCAGAGCAGAGGCTGGGTGGGAGCACTGGCTATTTTGGTCTTAGATGTCCAAATCCCCCACTCCTCACCTGGGAGCATCAGGGACAGTGACAGTGACTGGAGATGGGGGTGCACCTGGCTGAGAGCCTGGAGGAGGGGAAGGCCCGGGACCACAGTCCGCACTGGGCATGCTGCACGGATAGGGGCTCCTCAGGCAGGGGCAGAAGTGGCTGGTGAAGGGTGCAGTTAGCAGAACTGTCCACTGTGCCAGGGGTCTTGTGGGAGAGGTAGAAGGGCTGGGGGAGGCCAGGGATTCCCCCCTAAAAGGGGTGCTTCCCAAGTCAGGGAGAATGAATTTGGGGGGATTGTTAGTCTAACTGTGACTTGTCTTTCCTTATTTTACCTTTTAATCCTCCCAAGTTGCTGGGCCCTAAGGAAACTCTTCATATACATTCTTATAATATTTTACAACCAAATGAAGTTTCATGATGTTCTTTGACCATGACCCTTGAGAGCTGATTGTCTTAAAACAAAAACAACAACCTGTAAAATATCTCTGGAGGAGGTAGACACACACACACATAAAGATGGATGACAGTGGTTGCTTCAGAGGTAGAGAGCTGAGTAGAAGAATGACTTTTAACTGTGACCCATATATGCCTGCTAACTCAAAACATTTAATGATGATCAAGATGACAACACTAAAAAGGGAGTTAGTGCTCTAAGTTTAATTGCTTTCTACTTCTTTACATTTATTATCTTTCCCATGCAATACATCTTCAAGTGGTACTTCTTTAAAAATGAGCTATGGAAGAGACACCAGTCTTGGGCCCCACCTCCATGGCTGGGGCCTGTCCCTGAGATGGCTGCCCAGGTCTGCCCACCTCCAGCCAGACTGCTTGGCACCCTTCTCGAGGGGACTATGCCAGCTTGGGAAGGGCCACTGGCACGGCTGCAGGCACTTTCTCTGAGTCCCCATATTTCCAGCCGGGATCTCACACATCACTGTGGCATAAATCTCTCTAAACCACTATTTCCATGCTATTCCTGTGCCCAAGAACTATGATGCCTCCCTTTCATTGTCTCCATCTACTCTCAGTTCTCTGCCAGGAACCAGGGGCCTCCACCCCGATGCCCTTCCTGCTAATTTATCACTTCTCTGCAGCACACAGCCAGGCCTAGACTTCTCCTATCAGGTATGCGGTGGGCTCTGCTTTGCTGGCTACCTTGATGCTCCTGGGGGTGGGGGGTGCGGGGGAGCATTTTCGTCTCTCCCCTCCTCTGGCTGACCTGCAGCCACCCCTCACGGCTGAGCTCACGTCCTCATTCCTCCAGGAAGCTTCCCTGACTTCTGCCCACCTGTCCTGTTCTTCATCAAACTCCCTGCAGCATCAGTAACACTTTGGTTCTACCCCTGATTAGTGCCTCTGAAAAGTAGGAGCATATCTGGTTTTATTGCACTTTGTGTTATTGCGCTTCCCAGATATTGAAGGTTTCGTAAACCAAGTCAATTGGTGCCATATTCCAACAGTGTTTGCTCACTCAAAATATTTCAAAGTTCAATGATGGTTAACACTTTTTTTCTTAGCAATAAAGTATTTTTATTTTTAATTATTTTTTTTTTTGTATTTTCTTGGGCCGTACCCGCAGCATATGGAGGTTCCTGGGCTAGGGATCTAATCAGAGCTGTAGCCACCGGCCTATCCCACAGCCACAGCAATGCGGGATCTGAGCCACATCTGCGAACTACACCACAGCTCACAGCAACGCTGGATCCTTAACCCACTGAGCGAGGCCAGGGATCGAACCCGCAACCTCATGGTTCTTAGTCAGATTCATTAACCACTCAGCCACGAAGGGAACTCCATCAATAAAGTATTTTTAAATTAAGGTATGTACATTGTTCTTTTAGACATAATGCTATTGCATATTGCACACTTAATAAGTATAAATGTAACTCATATGCACTGGTAAACCAAAAAGCTCCTATGACTTGCTCAACTGCAATATTCGCTTTATTGCAGTGGTCTGGAACCAAACCTTTGTTTTGTCTCCCCACCTGGAGCATCATCTCATGGATAACCCAGCTCATGCACTAGCCTCCTTTTGCATTCCCACAGCACCTGCTTACTGCCACGCACATCTTCCAGCCTCAAAAATGACTTGATTTGACTTGGAGTCAGAAGATCTGGGTTTGGTCTCTTTGAGCCTGAGTTTGCACAGCTATAGCATGGAAGAAATATTCCTGCCACACAGAATGATTGCAATCAGGGCCTGGGGGAGAGACGTGCCTTTCTCAGAGGGAAGAGAGAGAGAGAAAGGAGGGTCTACGAGAGTGAGAAACAGCAGGAGGGAGAGGCCGGGCCATCTGAACCCACAGGAGCCCCCTCAAAACCCAGAGCAACAGAAAGATGGGAGAGTGAGCTTTGGGGACACACCCCAGCCTTCACTGAGAGAAGAAGCTGCTCCTTTCTCCTTGATGCTCCAAGGCCCTGGGGAGCTCAGAGTTTAGGGAGATGATAAGCGGGTGAGAAAATTAAAAGCAAGAGAAGTCTAAGGAAGTCGTCAAAGCATAGCCAGGCGAACAGAACCCTGAAAAAAGGAGGTAAAAGGTAATGCCGTAAATTACAGCTTAAAAGCCTCGTTTTGGGCAAATTGCTTTTTAACAAGCAGACAAGCTCTATCAATAGCATCTACCGTATGTTTTTATAAAGTGCAGAGATATGTTTTTAAAAGGCCAGTAAATAAAGTTCCTATCGATTTGAACTCAAGTGTAATCTGTTTTTCTGTCTGCCACCAACACTGGTAATAAAGCAGAATCATGTAATACGGTATTTCAGCTAATGTGACTATACATCACTGCAGGGACGCCCTGCTCTGCAGCGATCTATCATTTTCTATTGGTATTGCTTAGCTGCAGAATTTATAAACTTGCTCCAAATTGATGCAATGTTCAATTTTCTTTTCCAATTTATTTTTGGTTGAGCCAAGCAATATTAAGGTCTCTGAGCAAGAGGCTGAGCACTACCAGATGTTACCTGGCAGACCTTGTGCTCCTCAGGAGGAGTGGGGAGACGCGAGCCCACACACACCACCCTCAACAGGCAGGGAGACAGAAGGCCCAGGAAGTAGAAGACTATAGAGAAGTCCTGGCCTGGGAACCCAGCAATGACTGTGATATAGAGCATCCAGGGGCCAAAGGGTGAAGGGCCAGAGAACATCCAGCTGAGAAGGTGCAGCAACGGGCACTCCAGAGTCTGGGAATTTTGCTAAGCTGCAGGTGCTGATTCAATAGGTCTGGATGAGGCCTGAGACTGTGCGTTTCTAACAAGCTGCCAGGGGTCGCCGATGCTGCTAGCTCATGGGCCATGCTTTGGGTAGCAATTCTCTAGACCGTGACCATCCTCCAAGCATAGAGTCACAAATCTCAGAGCTGGTCTGTTCCCTGACCCTCACATGGGAAAAATATCATTAGCTCTATTTTTCCAACTCCCTGGTTCCCTCCTCTGTGCTCTGGAACACCACTTTATGGTTCCACTTGTCACTTCACAGTGCGTCATCTACTGGACAGAGTGCCTGGACACCTCTTGTGTTTGGAGAATGCCTGGCAGATGACAGGAAGCAGTGTAGTGTGGTGGACAGTGTAGAGTTTGGAATTGGATAGAATGGGTTTGAATTCAGATTCCACCACTTACTGATAAGCATGCTTCATCTTAGGCAAATTACTTTACCTCCTTGAGCCTTAGCTTCCTCACTGATGTCTTGGGAATAAAGTCTTCCTTAAATCTACCTATCTTTTTTTTTTTTTTTTCTCTTGGCTGCACCTGTAGCATATGGAAAGTTCCAGGGCCAGGGATTGAACTGGTGCCACAGAAGCCATCCAAGCCACAGCAGTGACAACACTGGATCCCTAACATGCTAAACCACTTTGGAACTCCTCTCCCTATCTTATTAAATGGGATAACATATATAAGAAGTTTGACACAACCAGATGTTCAAAAATGCCAGTTCCCCATTTTTATATATTCGGAATGCACTTGCCTAAGGAGGGAAGGAAGGAAAGAAAGAAGGAAGGAAGGAGTGCTTATGAGGCAACTGAGACAAACAAAGTATAAGTGGCTCATACTAGATCATGCAGCAGAAAGAAGCCAGGGCAGAAGGCTGGGTGAGAGGGATGGAGCCTGGCTCCTCCTGCTTTCCGTGGTACTCCATCTGCTTCCTCCCACATCCTCAGCTCCCTCCTACGAAACCCAAGTGGCAATGCATAAAACACTCATATGGTCTCTTGGTCTGGCACAAGTAATTTACTGCCCAGAGGGTCAAAGCTGTTTGGAGAACAAGGGTCCTTCCTTGGCAATATGGATAGGTATGGTATGGTCTCTTAACACACCGTGGGATATAGAGTTCAGGGTTGTGGAGGCAAATGTTAGAGTAGTCTCAGGGATATAACTAAGGCCCTTAATAAAGTCCTTGCCTCACACGGCCAAGCAGAGGCAAGGCTGAGATTATAATTGGGTCTTTGACCCAACCCACCATCTTTTTTATCATACATCACAGCCTCTTCCATATCTTAAGAAACCAAGAAAGCAGAAAGTAGAAGGACTAAGGGTCATACCTAATTAAATCAGCTTATGAAAAATGAAAATTAAGAAGTCAGCTCATTTGGTACTAAAGTAGTTAAAAGTAATTTTCCAACTAACATATTTTCTGTACTATTTTTAAATGCCATTTATTGGTTGTATATTTTTTAAATTGTGGTAAAATACACCTTACATAAAAATCACCACTTTGGAGATCCCGTCCTGGCACAGTGGAAACGAATCTGACTAGGAACCATGAAGTTGCGGGTTCGATCTCTAGCCTCGCTCAGTGGTTAAGGATCTGGCATTGCCGTGAGTTATAATGTAGGTCGCAGACAGGGCTCAGATCTAGGGTTTCTGTGGCTGTGGCACAGGCTGGTGGCTACAGCTCCTATTTGACCCCTAGCCTGGGAGCCTCCATGTGCCACAGGTATGGCCCTAAAAAGACGAAAGGCAAAAAAAAAAAAAAAAAAATCACCACCTTAACTATTTTTAAGCATACAGTTCAGGAGAGTTGTGCAGTTCATTGTTGGGCAACTAATCTTCAGAACTCTTTTCATTTTACAAAACTGCAGTTCTATGCTCACTAACTCCCTGTTCTCCCATCACCCAGACCCTGGCAAGCACCATTCTACGTTCTGTCTCCATGAATCTGACTACTCTAGGAACCTCATACAAGTGGAATCCTACAGTATTTGTCTTTTTCTGACTGGCTTATTTCCTCTAGCATCATGTCCTCAAAGTTCATCCATGTTGTCTCATGTGTCAGAATTTTCTTCTTTTTAAAGACAGAATAATAGTCCATTTCACGAAAACATCTCATTTTGTTTATCCATTAATTCGCTGTCAAGGGACATTTGCGTTGTTTCTACCTTTCGGCTATTTTGAACAATACTGCCCTCATGAGTGTACAAATACCTTATCAATATCCTGCTTTCAATTCTTTTGGATATTAACCCACAAGTGGAATTGCTGGATCCACATAGTAATTCTATTTTTAATTTTTTGAGGAGCCATCACACTGTCTTCTACCGTAGTTGCACCATTTTACATTCCATCATCAGCGCGCAAGGGTTTCAATTTCGTCACATCTTTGCTAATGCTTGGTATCTTCTCTTCTTTTACTTTTTAAAAATAGTAGCCATTCTAGTAGGTATGTGGTGGCATCTCACTGTGGTTTTCATTTGCATTTACCTAATGATTAGTGATGTTCAGCATCTTTTCATAAGCTTTGTTTGATCATTTGTGTATCTTTGGAAAGATATCTATTCAAGTCCTTCTTTTCATTTTTACAATTGGATTGTTTTTCTTGCTGTTGTTGAATTGCAGGAGTCCTTTATATATTTTAGATATTAATCTTCCATCAGATATATGATTTTCAAATACTTTCTCATTTGTGGTTGCCTTTTTACTCTGTTGATTATGCTTCTTGCCAATTCAAAAATTTTGATATAATAAAATTTATCATTTTTTTTCTTTTGTTGCCTCTGCTATAGGTGTCATAGCCAAGAAATCATTGCACAGGAGTTCCTGTTGTGGCTCAGAGGAAATGAATCTGACTAGAATTCATGAGAACACAGTTCTCTCCCTGGCCTCACTCAGTGGGTCAAGGATCCAGCATTGCTGCGAGCTGTGGTGTAGGAAGCAAACGTGGCTCGGATCTGATGCTGCTGTGGCTATGGCCAACAGCTACAGCTCCGATTCGACCCCTAACCTGGGAACCTCCAAATGCTGTGGAGGTGGCCCTAAAAACAGAAGAAGAAAGAAAAAAGAAGAAACCATTGCACAAATCCAGCTTTCCCTGTTTTCTTCTAAGACTTTTGTAGTTTCAGCTTTTATGTTTAGGCCTTTGATCCATTTTGAATTAATATTTTTATATGGTATAAGGTAAAGTTCCTAGGTGTTTGTTTGTTTGTTGTTGTTTTTTTTTAGGGCTGCATTTGCTGTATATTAAAGTTCCCAGGCTAGGGGTCAAATCAGAGCTACAGCTGCCAGCCTACACCACAGCCACAGCAACAGGGGATCCAAGCCATGTCTGTGACCTACACCACAGCTCACAACAGTGCCAGATTCCTGACCCATTGAGCAAAGCCACATCCTCATGGATACTAGTCAGATCATTTCTGCTGAGCCACAGCGGGCACTCCCTAAGTTATGTTTTAATGCAGATGTTTTCCATATTATCTTTACTATCACTGTGACTATAGCAATGAAACATCAATTTCAAATTCCCAAGTTTAGGAGGTAACATTTTGCCAAAGAGTGGCAGGAGCATTAATAAGAATAAAATAGGTACATATAAACAGGTCTATATTTCCTGGATTACATTTCTGAAATTCTGAATGTTTTTTTCCCTCCATTCCAGGCAAATGATTTGAATGATTTTTATCATGATTCAAAAATTATTAATTTGGACAATCTACTTATTTCTCTGAGTCTCAGTTTTCCTGATAGATGAACTGTAAAGAATAATATCTCAGCCTCCTAGCACTGTGATTAGATAAGAATCAGGTATAGAGCAGGTGCTGAAGAAATGCTAGTTGCCTTCTATCTCTTCAGCCCCTGAGCTTTGCTCCACGCCTTCATCTTGAATGTTCTGCCCTTATTTCTTCCACATAATGGTATCCAGTAAACATCAAGTGGCCTAAAGACTCATCTCTCCCAAGAAAGCTTCCTTGACTCAGGCTACTTACTCTAGTCTTCTCTTCCTGTGTATGTCCCTGGAATATAAAAGCAACCCTTTTGTTTCCCTTGACTCAATTGTAAGCAAAACACGAGACAGGAAACCTGTGTTCTGCATCTAAAAGTGGTCTTGACAGGCAGTGGGTAATCAAATTAGAAATTATATGCTGGCAGGTAGCATGATTCAATGGGTTAAGTGAAGATTCCAGGCTAAGTGATGGTTCAATAGCCAATTTAAATTTTTTTCCTTTTTTATAGCTGCACCTGTGGCATATGGAAGTTTCCAGGCTAGGGGTTTGAACGGCAGCTGCAGCAGAGACCTACACCACAGCTTGGGCAACACCAGATCCTTAACCTACTGAGCTAGGCCAGGAATCGAACCCAAATCCTCAGAGATACTATATCAGGTTCTTAACCTGCTGAGCCACGAAGGGAACTCCATGTACCAATTTAATTTAGATTTCAAACAAATTCAAATGTCTTGGGCTTCAGTTGTCATAGCTTGAAAATGGGGATGATAATACAGCATCGTGACATTAACAAAAAGATAATGTCAAAAACTATTGGGACAGTCTGGAGTTCCCATTGTGGCTCAGGGGAAATGAATCTGACTAGTATCCATGAGGATGCAGGTTTGATCCCTGGTCTCCCTCAGTTGGGTTAAGGATCAGGTGTTGCCGTGAGCTGTGGTGTAGGTTGCCAGTACAGATCGGATCTGGTTTTCTGTGGCTGTGGTGTAGGCCAGCAGCTGCAGCTCCGATTAGACCCCTAGCCTGAGAACCTCCATATGCTGTGGGTTCATCCCTGAAAATACAAAAGACAATTAACAACAACAACAAAAAACCAATATTGGGACAGTCTGCTTGCAAAGACTAGGAAAAAAAGGAAAAAGAAATAAGGAATTTATTCTTGGAGAAGAAATCACGACAGTTCAGGGGATTCTTAACTGTTTAATATCATAAAGCCCTAAAGAGAATTTTAAAAACATACGCACTGTAGGAGTTCCTACTGTGGCACAGTGGGTTAAGGAGCTGGCATTGTCTCTGCAGTGCCTCAGGCTGATGCTGAGGAGCAGGTTCGATCCCCAGCCTGGTGCAATGGGTTAACATTCTGGTGTTGCTGTGGCTCGGATTCAATTCCTGGCCTGGGAGCTTCTATATGCCACGAATGTGGCAAAACCAAAAAACAAACAAACAAACAAAAGAACCCCCCCAAAAGCAAAAAACATATGGGCTCTAGAAAACACTTCGCAAAAATAAATCTGCAAATAATTTAGGGGGGTTGTGGCTTCCCCAAGGCCTATCCAGGGTCTCCAGACTATTGATGAGCCCTGGAGAAAGCCTTTGCTCTTTTCAGTGGAGCAGTCCAACAGTAAAATACTTGCTGGGTATGCCTCCTGCTCTCAGGATTTGCTTTTCTTCCTCCCCAATCCCTTTTACTCAAGCCTGATACTTATATCAGCTTGCTGACTCCCAATGTCACTGCTTGGAAATGTTTGCTGATGGATGTGGCTGTATATGCTGGTTCCTGCTTGTGCTATCACCAGTTGAGGACTTGGGGACCACCCCCACAGTGAAGGCCCAGGGCCCCCAGCCCTCCTCCATCTCTGGAACATCGCCTCACAGTTAGCAAGAGTCCTGCTCTCTCTAGGCTGGAGACTTCCTCAGTGAGACTACCACAGTGAGGATGCAGCAGATTATAAACTTCATGCAAGGAGACTATTCACAGGATACAAGGTAAAAAAGGAATACAGCTTTGTCCTGATAAATCATAGTTCTGTGTATTTCATTTCAACCTCCCACATTCATCCCATTCCTGAAGCAGACTCTTCTTTACCACCTGGTGATTGTTTCTTGGGATCCTCTGCAACCTCCTGCTAGTGTACCATCCTGAACTGCAGAGGCTGGAAGCTAGAAACTACATCTCCCAGACTCTCTTGCAGTTAAGAGTTCTGGATGCAAATTCGAGTCCACCAATGGGATGCACTCATACAACAAGGTGAGGCAGAGGCCGGCTCCTACTTCCCAGGCTGATGCAGTTGTGGAGACTTGGGTTTCTGTGGAAAATCCCAGGGTTGGCAGCTTCATGAGGAAAGAGATGCAGCAATGGAAACCTCCAGACTCGCTGTTCTCAAGTCTAGTTACTGGCTTCATGGGAGCTAAATGGATTCTTGACCCCTGGATGCAGTGGCTGTGGTGTGTTTTGAGGTCAGCAGCTCCAGGGACAGCTTCCCAATTCCTCAGCTTCCTCAGTGGGGCAGAAAAGCAGCAACTCTGGTGGGTCAGCTCAGTGTTTTTATTCCTGGGGGTGTCATTCTTGGAGGCTGAAACTAGAGCCCACTCCTCAGCCCATATAACAATTTTGTTAGCACCTACTTTTCTGCAGTAAGCACTTCTCTGCTTAAAAGAGCTAGCACGTGCTTTCAGTCTTCCACAACTCAACACTGATGTAATGTTTGGGAACTAGGAGAGCTTGTGGACAGTAGACCTGCATAACTGGGGTTGGTCATCTGTCTGATCCAGTTTGAAGATAGGCCAAAGTCTTCTGCTTCCAGCCAAGATGGAGTGGATTTACCCTACCACCTGAGACAACTAAAACACTCAACAAAATATGTGATCTGTGGTTTTGGGGCTTTGAACATCAGGCAGTGGAGGACAGTGATCAGTGAGAGAGGGGAAACGAATGAGGAGAATCTTACAATGACCTCAGCTTACTGCCTGAACAGAGCTTCCAGGTTGCAGTGCAGGGAGGGGGACCCAGGTGGAGCCTGACAGTCATTCTGGGTTGAAAACAGAGAGCTGGAAGTCAAAGTGCCCAGAATTCACAGGCTGAAAGAGAGCTGTGCAGAGAAAGACTTCTGAAAGTTGCAGAGAGTCTTCCTTGGGTCTTCAGTTGAGTATTGATCAGCACTTGCATGTGAGGAAACTATGGGAGTCTGGGGAAAGAACTCCCAAAAGAACAGAGGGGAACATCTTCAGGGCTTACACAGGGCTAGGAACAGTATGTATTCCACCAGCCAGATTAAGGGGGGGAAAAAAAAAAAGAGTGTCTGCTGTGGTGCAGTGGGTTAAGGATCCGGCATTGCTGCAGTGGTGGCATAGGTCACAGCTACAGTTCAGATTTGATCCCTGTCCTGGAAACTTCCATATGCTGCAATGTGTCCAAAAAAGAAAAAAAAAAAAGGTTTACAATTCATGAGGCAATAAAATACTAAGCAGTGGACCAAAATTAGCCCTAGAAAAAGGCTGCTCTGGTCCCCCCCAACAAAGCTCATAAGCCTCAAAAAGATCAGTCTGTTTTCAGTGAACCTAGCTACATTCCAGAACAATGCTCAAGAATATCTGCAAGAATGTAAAAATATCTCACACCCACCCAACAAAGTAGTAATTCACAATGTCTAGCATTAAAAAAAAAAAAAAAAAAAATGACCAGGTACACAAAGAAGCAAAATGAGGACAAAAAACAGTCAATAGAAACAGACCCAGAAATGATGCAGATAGAAGTAGGAGACATTAAAAGTTATTATAACTATATTCCATATGTTCAAGAAGGTAGGGATGCTTAAATAGTCCAAGAGAGATGGAACATATTTTTTTAACTCCACATTGATTGGAAAGGCTTAAAAAAAAGCAACATCTGAGTTGAAAAATACAATGAATGCTATTAACAGAAGTTTAGCCATACAGAATAACATGTTAGTGAGCTTAAAGATACAGCAATAGAAACTATCCAAAATGAAAAAGAGAGAATAAAAAAGAGGAAAAAAACAGAATGGCACTTCAGTTAGCAATGGGCATCTTCAAGTAGCTAAATACAGATGTAACCAGAGTTCCTGAAGGCAGGAGGGAGGCAGAAAAAAAAATCCTAGAAGAAATAATAGTTGAAAAATTTCCAAATTTGATGCAAACTATAAATCCATAGATCCAAGACACCCAGCAAAAGAAACCTGAAGGAAATGACACCAAAGCACATGATATCAAATTGCTTATGAAGATGGGGGAACAGGTTACCATTATAAAATGCACCATTGGTAGTCTATGACATGCAATAGCAAAATAGTCTTTTTTTTTTTTTGCAAAAGATTCTTACTTAGCAAATGTGGTTGCTCAGAATGAAGTTGCAAGATAGCAGACTATGTTGGGAACGATGAATATGAAGACAGTGGAGTAAGATGGTTTCTTATGCCTAAACTGGAAAGATTAAAGAAAAAAATAGCACATTTGGGGATTAAATTATTGACTCAAGGTACAATCAGAAAACCAGGGGACATTTATGATTAACCTGAAAGAACCTTCTTGGGGGGAAAAACACATCAGAATGCTATTTCAGTGAGCTATGGAATATCTTCAAGTAGCCTGTAGCTTCAGGGCCAACAAAAACAGGAACCAGAAATGGAATCTGACCCTGCAGGTTGCTGAATTTCAGTCTAAGTTAAGGTCAGGTTTCTTATGGGAGAGAGCACTGACTGGGAAAGATTGGGACCTTGTGAATTGGGATGCATGACTCACATGGCTGAACCTCAGACCCCACTGTGCCTCCCTTTCCAATAGAAGCTGCCCCTTATCCCTGTCTGATACAGCTGATCTTGTCTAGCAAGAGAACACCTGTTTCTGATGCCCACACTGACACCCCTCATTGCTCCCAAACTATTCTAGAGTCAGATTTCAGCATGTCCCATGGAGAAATAAAAAAATCTGATCCTAAAACAGCAGACTTTCACACCAAAATAATTATTACTTGTTTTCTTATATTTATTGATAGAAGTCTGAGAAATATTTGAGTGAATATATAGTAAGGTACTAGATCAGAGATAAAAGAAGATCATCTTAGGTTGGACCAGGTTGATCCATATGGATTCCAGATCCAAAATTAAGTAGATCATTTGGGATGGTTCAGTTTGCTCAGTGGGTTTTCTGATGACATCTAAACTCAGTGATATCCTATACTAAATGAAATTGAGGTGGCAGGAATTCCTTGATATAAAGGAAAGAGAAGCACAGAAATGTTGGGGCAGGTAACACTTTTGTCCCCTCATATACTCCCTAACTCTGTTGCCTGAGAACATACTATACTTCCTTCATGAGTATCTAGAAATACTCTGGTAAGGAGAATGCCAGCGTTATTTTTTTCTTTGGTTGTCTTCAGAATTTCTCTTTATCTTTGGTTTTCAGCAGTTTGATCATGATATGTCTAGGTGTTTGTTTTTTAATCCTGATTACCGCTGTCTGAGCTTCTTGAAGCTAGTTTGTTGCCTTTCATTACTTAAAAAGTATATTGTCTACTGTCTCTTCAAATATTTCTTCTGCCCTGTTCTCTTCTTTCTGGGACTCCAACTCTATGTATGACAGAACGTTTTCTATTGTCCCACAATTCTAGGATGCTCTGTCTGTCTGTCTGTCTCTCTTTTTTTCTTTTTGTCTTTTTTGTCTTTTCTAGGACCACACCCACAGCATATGGAGGTTCCCAGGCTAGGGGTCTATTCGGAGCTGTAGCCGCCGGCCTACGCCAGAGCCACAGCAACACGGTATTCGAGCTGCATCTGCAACCTATACCACAGCTCATGGCAACGTCGGATTCTTAACCCACTGAGTGAGGCCAGGGATGGAACCTGAAACCTCATCGTTCCCAGTCGGATTCGTCAACCACCAAGATACGATGGGAACTCCTGGTCTGTCTCTTATCCTTCTTTTCTCTCCTTATGTGTGTTCACATAATTTCTATCAATCTATCTTCAAGTCCACAGATTTTTTCAGCTGCTATATGTGATTTGTTGCTAAGCTCATCTTAAGGTCCATTTGAGTAACCTGTCTAGTTTTTCTTGATGGAGATTCTACCATTTTTGCGAGACTGCCTCCTAGGGGATAAGACCTAGTCCTGAGCCCAGCCTAGTGGCATGGACCCTGCTTCCCATGGACAGATTTCTTCATGCCATCCCACTTGCCTGACCTAGCCTAATTACTGCCTACCTAGTGCTCCCTTTGTCCTGGGGCATGGCTGATGTGTCGTGTGAGATAGTGTCCTTGAACTTGCCGGTGATGTAGTTGGGAAGATGAAACATGCTCCCAAAACAACACATCCTGACACAGAGTGAGATAAATGCCTTTAGGATGTAACATGATGTGGAAGCCCAGAGGAAGAAGATGGACTAATCTGGGAGAAGAGACAGGGAGCTGAGTTTTCAAAACCACTGTCATATCCTGAGTGTGGAATAAAGAAAGGCTGAGCTGGAGCATCGTATGGGTCAAGGCTAACACCCAGTAGTAGCCAGGAATTTTGTCCCTGCTTTTGGAGTTTTGCCCCTTCTTATTTATGAATTCTCATCCTAAAGGCTTATTTACCTGATGACTGTGATGTTTAGTAGGGATGTTATGGGGGTTCTAAGTACCCCTAGTCTACATTGAGTCTCTTCTGATCTTGCTTCATCATCAGTTTCCTTCCACTCCTTCCCCCATGAGCTTCCTGGGGCTGAATCAGATGCATTCCTAAACTAACTCTCCTAACATCCTGTTCAGTAACATTTTCTAGTTCTGGATAACCTAGAAAACCATATTGCCTATTTCTCATTTCCCTTACCTGTCCTTGGCTTCTCTGTGCTTGTTCAAGCTGAGGGTCAGCAGTTATTAAGACTCTCCCAATCTAATTTGTTCATTGGTAGAATCAGCATTACATTGAGGTTAGGAGGTGACAATTTATGATAGGACAGAATTTTAGAGGTATCAGAAGCCTCAAACCATCTCACCACCTGATACATGGGGCCTAAAAACCCACTATTAGTGTCTCTTTTCTTCAGCAGAGAAATTGTCAACTTGTTTTAATGCACAGTATATGAAAGTTCTCTGTCTGTCTGCTCTCTATCATATACACATGATAGATATCTTTCTATACTGATAAAAATAAATATATAGCTAAATCAAATATCAAACATACTAAATATACTAAAAAATACATTTATTATATATGCTAAAGATACTGAAGCTTAAAGTAGACATTGATATGGAAAGAGAAAGATTTAAGAAAGACTTGAAAGTATAGCAACAAAACCTAATACTGAGTAAATTCTATATTTTTCTGCTAATTGGGAATATACAGCCCTTCTCCATCCCCCTTCTTCTCCTTTTCTTTCTCTTTCTTCTTTAAATTTAAGACCGATTCCGCTTCTTAGCATGCAATATCCCTTGAGGCAGATAACATTTTAAGCTGCTATCAGTCACCACACTGTGATGCGATGTGTTTGAGAAGAACAGACATAGATGGGGTGGGGATGGGGAGGAAAGAGGATGTTGCCACATCTAAGGGGAAAAGAGGTGCAGGAAAGTCATTACAGGAGGAGGGCCAAGGTACCAAAGACACACTACGTCATAATTTTAGCCAGGCTTCTCTCTGCCATTTAACTTCTGAGAATTAGCGCTCTGGTTTTAATATGCATAAAAACATCACAAAGGTATCTTGTTTTTCTTACTTAAACCTTACAACAACCCTAAAAGGTGGGCATTATTCATCCCACTTTAGAGTTGAAGAAAACTGTGGCTTGGAGAAGTAAACTTCAAATCTATTTCTACCTACAGTCTGGACTTCTCTCTCCCTCTATTTTTCTTTTTTGGCCTCCCAGCAGCATATGGAGTTATTGGGCCAGGGATCAGATCTGAGCCACAGTTGTGACCTAAGCTGCAGCTTCTGCGACACTGGATCCTTAACCCACTGTGCCAGGCGAGGGATCAAACCTGCATTCCGGCACTCCCATGACCCCGATGCTAAGGATCCCAATGCATTCCAGCAGGAACTCCTCTCTCTCTTTTTAAATTGAAGTATAGTGGATTTACAATGTTGTGTTAATTTCTGCTGCACAGCAAAGTGATTCAGTTATTCACATGTATATACATTCTTTTTTAAAACATTCTTTTCAAGGAGTTCCCGTCGTGACTCAGTGGTTAACAAACCCAACTAGAATCCATGAGGACTAGAATCCATGAGGTTCGATCCCTGGCCTTACTCAGTGGATTAAGGATCCCGCATTGCCATGAGCTGTGGTGTAGGTTGCAGACACGGCTCAGATCCTGCATTGCTGTGACTGCGGTGTAGGCTAGCAGCTACAGCTCTGATTCGACCCCTACCCTGGGAACTTGCATACACCACAGGTGTGGCCCTAAAAAGACAAAAAAAAAAAAATTCTTTCCCATCATGGTTTATCATAGGACACTGAATACAGTTCTCTGTGCTATACAGTAGGAGATACAGTTGTTTACCCCCTCTTTTTTTAACAGCTGTATCTGCTAACCCTAACCTCCCACTCCATTCCTCCCCTAACCCCCTCCCCCTCGGCAACCACAAGTCTGTTCTCTCTGTCCGTGGTCTGTTTTTGTTTTGTCATATTTTAGATTGCACATACAAGTATTATCATATGATATCTGTCTTTCTCTTTCTGACTTACTTGGCTTAGTATGATAATCTCTAGGTCCATCCATGTTGCTGCAAATGGCATTATTTCACTCTTTTTTATGGCTGAGTAGAATTCCATTGTTTATGTGTACCATATCGTCTTAACCCATTCATCTGCCACTGGACATTAGGTTGTTTCCATGTCTTAGCTATCGTGAATAGTGCTGCTATAAACACAGGGTGCATGCATCTTTTTTTTTTTTTTTTTTTGGTCATGCCCATGGCATGCAGAAGTTTCTGGGCCAGGTATCGCATGTATCTTTTTGAATTATAGTTTGTCTGGATATATACCCAGGAGTGGAATTGCTGGATCTTATGGTAACTCTACTCTTATTTTCTGAGAAACCTCCATACTGTTTTCCAGAGTGGTCGTACTAACTTAAATTCCTACCAACAGTGTAAGAGGGTTCTCTTTTTCCACATCCTCTCTAGCATCTGTTATTTGTAGTTTTTTTTTTTTTTTTTAATAGCCATACCCACAACATGTAGAAGTTCCCAGGCCAGGGATCGAATCCGAGCCTATGCTGCAACCTACACCACAGCTGCAGCAACACTGGATCCTTAACTCACTGTGCCACAGTGGGAACTCCTATAGACTTTTTAGTGATGGTCATTTTGACCTGGGTGAGGTGGACCTCAACGTAGTTTTGATTTGCGTTTCTCTAATAATTAGTGATGCTGAACATTTTTTAATGTGCTAATGTGGCTGGACTTCTCTTTTGAACAGCAAACTCTTCTGTATAAAAACTTACTCAACATCTCTCCCTGGATGTCTGAGAACACCTTAAACTCTGCATGTTCAGATCAGATCACTCGAGTTCTTGTACCCATCCCTTAAAAATGCTTTTTCCTCAGTCTTTCCAATTTACTGTGGACTACATGTTTGTGGCCACCCAAAATTCATATACTGAAGCCCTGGTTCCCAACATGATGGTATTTGTTTTTGTTTTTTGTTTGGTTATTGGCCACACCCATACCATAGCAGCAACCCAGGCCACTGCAGTGACAACAGATCCTTAACCTGCCTAGTCACAGGAGAATTCCCCCAATGTGATTGTGTTTGGAAGTGGGACCTTTGGGAGGTGATGAGGTCATGAGGGTGGCACCCTCATAATGGAATTAACGCCCTTATAAGAAGAGGCTCCAGAAAGCTTGCTCTCTCTTCTCTCCCTCTTCTCCATGTAAGGGCATAGAGAAAAGGCAGCCGCCTACAAGAAAAGATAAGAAGAGAGGTCTCACCAGAAACTGAATTGGCCAGTGCCTTGATCTTAGGCTTTCCAGCCTCCAGAACTGGGAGAATAAATTTCTGTCGTTCAGAGCGCCTAGTCTATGGTGTTTTGCCATGGCAGCCGGAGCTAAATCACCATCTCAGAAAATGGTAACTATCCGAATCTAAACCAAAGTGCTCTAACATCTGGTTCAGGGTAAGTTTTGAAAGACAACCATCAATGTTCTTGCCCAAGGAAATCAGGTGTTTCCATCATGCTCCGCCTCCCGGGAGGAAGGGAGGGCAGGCCCCTCAGACATCTGTCAGTTTCTCTCTACCCCCTTTCTTTCTCCTCGGGAGTTACTTAGTCTTTCTCAAGGGTCTGGGGCAGATAAGACAGGGCTTGTAAGAGAAAATCTGTGATTAAAATACAGCAGCCAGGATGAAGGGCAGGGCAGGCTGGAGAGCCCTATGGGGTAGTAAAGGGGTGAATTTTGAGAGGCTGAGCCCTGAGGAGGCTCCTTTACTTCCCAGAGGGGTGGAGCTGAGGAAGGCAGAGAGGGACAGACCTCACCATGGAAACGGAGGAGGCAGAGAGACTGAACCCAAGTCTCCCCTTGCTAGTCCTTTCTGTGGGTGTTTCCAAGGAAATGTGGCTTAGAGAATTACAGCCCACTGTCCTAGACATGCAGTGAAGCGTGGTGGTTAATACACAGCCTCTAGAGCCAGATAGCCTGGGTTGGAAGGCCAGCTCTGCAGCTCAGCATCTGGGGCCAGCTATACCCCGCTTCATCATCTGGAAAATGGGGATAACAGCACCCACCTCACAGCACTGCTAGGGAAATTAAAGGATGATGCTGCGTAAAGAACTTAGGGCAGTGCCTGACCAGAGTTAGCTCTTACCGCCCCTTCTCTCTGGAAGGCAAAAGCTGCGTCAGCAAGCTGGACGCAGACCTATGGGACCCAGGGCTGCCAGACATTCAGCCAACAGTTCCCCTCCCTGGCCCTTCCCCAGCCCAAGGCCCAAGGTCCTTTGGGCAAGTGTTAGCCCCTCCCTGGGAGTCTCGGCCCTGGATGATGGAGAGAGCAGGGCTCACTTAGCTTGTGTCCCTATCTGAGGGGCCTGATAGGAGGTAGCTTACAGGAGGTAGCTGGGATTTCAAAATTGTTAAATCTGAGAAGCCGAGGCATGAAGAGGACTTGCTTTTACAGGCAGTTGAAAAAAAAAAGTGCACGTTAGCTTTCTCGTCTGGAGGGCTCTTTGGGTGCGCCCTGCTGCTTAGGGCCTGATGCTGAGCCCCGTCGAGTCTTCCCATTACTGCGGGATTTCTGAGAGGCCCTGCTCTGACTCCTGGTTGTTTTTACCATGGGGTGGGGGTAGGGAGATAGAAGGTGGGGTAGGGGTGGAGGGAGGAAGGGTGGCAGGCATCTCGTTTACTGAGTGTTATCAGAAAGGGATTAACATTCTGCAGAAAACTGGCAGAACGCACATAGGTACTGCTTTTACCCTTCCAAAGAGCTTTCATTCTGTCTCTTGAAGCACCTGGGGCCTGGGACAGCATCTCAAATAATCTTGGACCCCACGAGACAGCAAGGAAGGCCAGGAAGGTTTTATTAGCTCACACTGTGCATGAGCAAGTCAAGAAGGTAGAAAGGGGAGCCTGTGACTGGGGGGCATGTGGCGCAGCACAGAGAAAGCAAGAGAAGGTCGGGAGAGAGGGCTTCTGGTAAAGGCTCCATCCCTACCTGCCCAAATGGCCTTGGGCAAGATCCTGAACTTCACTTGGCTTCAGCTTTCTCATCTGCATATCAGGATCGTGGTACCAACTGCACCAACCCCACGGGACCATTAATTATGAGACAAGGATGAGGAACACAAAACACATAACAGGCTCTCTAAACACGAGAGATGACTTCCGGGGGCGGGGGGGCACCTCTCCCACAGCTCCAAGTGTCCAGAACATGGAGGAACATCGGAAAGAGAAGGAGGAGCATCTGTCATGGGGCACACTCTGCACTCCAACTGGCTCCAAGATCTCAAAGCAGATGTTCTCATCTGCTTCCAAGTGAGGCTAAGAGGATGAGAAACTAGCGAAGCTACTTGGATATAGAACTGGAATTCGAACTCACAACTGTCTTTGTAGACCTTGAAACTCATGCTCTGACTCCCCTATGCTGCTTTCCTGACCCCACCTCTGAAAACCACACACAGGCATCTCATGTATGTCACAGAGCTCGTGGGTGAAACCTGAGGCACTTGACTGACTTCCTCACTTTGAGCCCGGTTATTCTCGGTTTAAACATAATTCTGACCTGCCTGGTTATCAGCTTTCCCATCTTGCTGCATATTGGAAGGGACATGAGGGGACCAATCAACATTGACAGGAGCAAGAAGTAACAGATGACAGGAGGAAAATACATTTTAAGAGTAATTTTAGCAGTGTTGGATGGTTTTGTGTAGAAACAAATAACCCTACAAATTTCTTTGATCCCTGCAGCTATCACTTGTCAGTGATCTAAAAAAAAAAAGTCTGCCTTCCTTATAAAAATAAAACTGGGGTTCCTGTTGTGGCTCAGCAGTATCGAACCTGTTCTTGTATCCACGAGGTTTCGGGTTTGATCCCTGGCCTTGATCAGTGGTTAAAGGATCTGGCGTTGCCTTGAGCTGTGGTGTAGGTCCCAGACACGGCTCGGATCCAGCGTTGCTGTAGCTGTGGTGTAGGCTGTCAGCGACAGCTCTGATGTGAGTCCTAGCCTGGGAACTTCCATATGCTGTAGGCGGGGCCCATAAAATTTCTTTTAAATAAAAAAATTAAAATAAAATAAAACAAAACCTATATTCCCAAGGAAGATCTGCTTCCAGAAAAAGAAACTCCATGTTGGTGGGACACCTGGACCGAGCAGCTCAGACTCCTGGCCCTCAAGATCCCTGCTTGCCTTTCTGAGCCCATCCTGGGCACACTCCATGTCTACAGTGAGTACAGAGCACAGACACAGAACCAAGGCTTCTGCTCTCTTTTGTGCAGAGAGTGATGCATCACAGATTCACTGGAGACTCAAGGGCAGCAAAGGGAAGCTGATGAAGACAATAACATGAAACCAGGTGACAGATGCAAAACAGCCCTTTGCTTGACAATTACATGATCAGTAAGTACTGATCGGGCACCTGCCACAGGCCAGCATAGTCTTAGGTTCAGGACCCTCAGCTGTGAAGGTGCCTGACTCTCTCTGCCCTCTTGCAGTGGCCTCTGCCTTTGGAAGGAGTGTGGCGTGTTAATCTGCAACTTGCAACCCCTGGAGAGGGACGTGTCCTTCTTGGTCCCACCTGCCTTTGTATAGCTGAAGTCATCTGCAGCACCACCCATCCACTCTCCACACTGTACAATGCAATGGTAACAGGACAAGAAATATATATTTGGTCTTTGTCCTTGGCTCCTGGCTCAGAGCTCCTAAGACCCTGAGGGTCTCTAGAATGATAAGAGTGTCTTTTGTGTGCCAATGAGATGACCAGTGGCTGGGCCCCTAGAAAGCTTCAGATGGGGACTCGTCCCAGAAAGACCAAGGCATTGGAGGGTTGGAACTTTCAGCCCCACCCTGAGACCTCCAGGGAGGGCAGAGAAGCTGGAGATGGAGTCAGTCACCACTTACCAATGATTGAGCCCATCGTGCCTTTGTAATTAAACCTCCAGGAAAACCCCTAAATGACAGGGTTTGGAGAGCTTCCCGGTTGGTAAGCACACTGAGGTGCTGGGAGGGTGGGGCTCTGGAAGAGGGCATGGGAGCTCCCCCCTTATACACTGTTCCACGCATCTTTTTCACTGGGCTGTTTTTTGTTTCCTTTATAATAAATGGGTAATAGTAGGGAAACTGTTTCCCTGAGTTCTGTGAGCTGTCCTAGCAAATTACTGAACCTGAAAAGGGGTGTGTAGTGGGGACACTGATCCTTCCAACAGGTTGGAGAGAAGTGTGGGTCCCCTTGACACCAATGCTTGTGACAGGCTTCTGAAGAGTGGGGATGGTCTTGCAGGGTAGAATCCTTAACCTGTGGAGTCTGAAACTGAGTCTAGGTGGTTGTGTGAGGACTGAATTGAATTGGAGGACTCCACATGGCATAGACAGAGAGCTGGAGAACCGGCTGTTGGATAAACCCCCACATTTGGTGTCAGAAGCACAGTAGGAGACATGGCAGAGCAACTGAGGCGGCCTCCAGGGTTCTAATTCGGTCCCAGAGGACTGATAATCAGGGCTACCTCCCCTCCAGGCTAGACTGGACTGGCCCACAGGACCATGGACTTTGCTGCTAGGAGCCGCGGATAGCCTGGCTAGAACACCGCTGAGCAGCTCCTGCCACCACGGAGAAGACATGCTCATAGGTAGCAAGGGCACTGTCTGTGACAGATATTTACAATGATGACATGGACTCATTTTTACAGAGGTTAAACTATGTTCATTAGATTGTTTTAGAAAGACTGCCACAAAAAATGAGTAAAGTTAAGTTTGAGTATAAACGGACAAAGGTTCATTTATCCAGAAGGTGAGCTTAGAAAGGACAGCTCGCTCTCAAGTGTGGGATCATTGTAGCACCATTTTTATCAGTGACTCCTTAGTAGACTGCTTCAAGTTCCCCAGATCCCTGCAACCTCACAGCCTGAGGCAGGGTGTTCCTGCGTGCACTTCTGACCCCGGTGAGGAGGTGACAAACCCCACCTGATGCCTCCTTAGCCTCTTCCTACACAGCTGGGGTGCCATGGACTCCCAGCTCCGACTGCAGTTCTCTCATGGCCCCGGTCTTGGTCCAGCTCCTGCCTCTGTAGACAGGGGACAAAGAACTGCTCTGACTTCCCTGGGCTGACGAACAGCTCCACCTGCCTGGGGCTCCAACACTTTACAAAGGTTCACAGGGCCCTGTGGGTTGTGCTCCATTAAATAGGCAAGAGAGCTCACCCCAGGAGGAGGCCTCAGGACCCCTGCTGGAAGGACGCTTGTATGTGACACAAAGTTTTTTCCAGCAGAACAGAAGTTCCAAACTCAGGGACCCAGGATCCCACTGGGTTCACACCTGCTGTGGGTGGAGCACAGGTGGGCCTGGACCCGGACTTCCGCTGTTACGCTGCAGGGACCTTGCAGCTAAGGAGTATCGGGTGATGAGCCTGAAGGCGGGTCAGCTGAGACAGACGCAGTGTGGTGGTGATATTTCAGGCACAAATCCTGGGGACTTGGATTCCATCTTATGCCGATGGGGCCTTCACTCTCAGAGCTTAAATGGGAAGAATCACCCCAGGAATTCTGAACTGTTAAGAGTAGAATCCATTTGCCTGCTCTCTGAGAGACAGTCATTATTTTGTGATTAAAGCCATAAATTTGGGAACCAGATTTGGTGAGCATCACTCACCAGCTGTGTGACCTTGGGCAACTTGCTTAATCTATCTGTACCTCAGTTTAGCTCATCAATAAGACTGGCATAATAACCATTGTGAAGAGCAAATGGGTTAATGTTTCCAAAGTACTCAGAGCAGTGCCTGGCACATGTCACTGTGCTGAAACAAAATAATCCAATGAAGTCAGGGGATTGAAAAGATGAGGCATTTCCAATAAATATCTTTGAGGCGCAAGTGCGTGGATTCTCTCTGGTGGCTGACTCCTTGCCCCAAAGGCAGTGACTCCTGAATGGGGCTGTAGGGGAGGGAGTGCATGAAGGGTTAAACCCCCAAGTGAACAGAAAAACAAGTTCCATCTGGTCCCTGGGACAAAGCGACAGCCTGCAAAGCCCCCAGCCCGGGCTCCTGCTCAAAGGACACATTGCTTTTTAAAATTCCAACTTGTGGCTGCCTCAATCTATAAATCAACCAGTTCTCCACACCCGAGAGCTTGGAGCAGGATTCACAAATGGCAGCGAGACATTCGTGTTCCGAGAATAGGCATCTGAAAGTGCCTTTGCACCCGGGGTACCCAGCCTCCCAGCTTCCCGGAAGGTCCTGGGGCCAGTGCCTCATTCTGACTCCCCTTTGGAGCAGGATTGCTCTCCAGGTGGTAAAGAGAAGCAGGCTCAAACTGAGGCTGGGACTTTTAGATGCCCCCACATAAGGGAACTGTCCCTGGGACTGAGTCGCATCAGCTGTTTGGTAATTTCAATAGTTACCTCCCCACACCACCGCTGAACCCCATCCTTAGATGCCAGGCTGGGCGGGGAGAAAGGCCGATTAATGAGAACCATAGCTACTGCATCAGGGCTCTGGGGGAACCCTTTCAGAGAAGCAGAGGGTTTCTTCTTGGTTCCCTGGCCAATTTGCTCACGGGGCAGCTTGTGCCTTGGCGTGCCCCATGGGATACCAGATCCCTCCATATCTGGAAGGGGAGAGGGAGCCAGATTGAAACCCAGAGTCCTCCTGAAGGGAAGGGCCCCTCAGTTTTTACCCCCGCCCCCGACATATGCCCACGCCTGCCCAGATAATGCTGAATCCAGCCTTAGCACCAACCCTGCAGAGCAGGGAAGTAATTCACAAAAAGTTGGGCAATTCAAAGTTACAGTTTCCACAGCAACCAGCACTCAGACCATTTGGGTAGCTGAAGCCTTTTCCTCTTAGCATTCACTTTTTTTTTTCCCTCCCCAAATAGCATTTTTTTTCCTTATTATTAAAGTAATACACATTCACTAGAGAACATATGGAAATTACAGAAAAGTGTAAAGGAGAAAATAAAAATCACCCTTAATCTCACCACTCGGAGCGATCCAGTGTTAACATTTTGATGTATTCTACATTCGTCTAGTTTTTTTATGCATGCATAAAAAGATATAATTTTTGAAAATTGGGATATAGTGAAATTACTGTTTTATCATTTGGTTTCTTTCGCTTAAAAACACATTGTAAGACTTTTCAATAGCCTTAAGTATTCCTCGAGAACCTGATTTTTAATAGCTACGTCGTACTTTTTCATATGGATAGAAACATATTCTATGTAACCAATCTATTGTTGAACGTTTAGATGGTTTTCACTTTGCTTTTTTAAATCACACCACAATGAATATCCTTTTACTTCAATTTGTGTACATGCCTCTGATTAAGTACCCAGATTAGAATAAATTCATAGAATTTAAATGACTGCTCAAACACAATGAACATGTGAATAATTTTAATATGCATTATCAAATCACCTTCCAGAAAGTTTGAGCAATTTGTAATGTAACTCTCCTTAAAAAAACAAACAAACAAACAAACAAACAAAACAGAAAACAAAAAAACAAAAACCCGAAGTGCAAATTTGGTAGGTTGTAATCGGTTTTAAAAATTACATATATATTTTAATTATAAATGCAATTGAGCTTTCCCCTCATATTTTTAATGAGCTTTCTTCTGTCTACAATCACCTGTGAACGTCCTTTCCCCCTTTTTCTATGTGGTATTCATCTTTTCCTTCTTTATAAAAGCTCTTTATACATAAAGATAATAATTCTTTGCCATATCTGTGGCACATTATGTTCTCTCAGTTTGTCACTGGATTTTTACTTTGTTTATGGCATTTTTTTAAAGCGCAGAAGTTTCAATTATTGTTGTAACTCACATCCATCCTTCTCTTCATTTACGACTTTGTCTTTTGATTTTTATGCCTAGACAGACCTTCTCTACCATGCAATCAGATAAGTATTTATCTGTATGTTGCTTTTCTAGTCATTTGATGGCTTGGGGGTTTGGGTTTTACACTGACTGCTCTAAACCACCAGGATTTCATGTAGAGGGGGGTTTCTGCATTCGCTTGTCTAATGGTCCTCAGGCTGAAGTCTGCAGGGCCAGGTCAGAGATGGTTGCCAGGGAGATGCAGGAATTGACCTGCCACTCCTGCCTGTTAGGAGATCTCAGCCTTGCGGACACCTTTCCACGGAGCCCTGGTTTTTTCTAGCGAATGGAAGAAACGGACGGGGAGGAGGAAATTGCTGTTCCACGATTACACACTGAAAAAGGTCCACCTCACGAGGCTTTGTTTCCCATCTGAGATGGGGGAGGTGGAGGCTGGGGAGTGCTAGATGCCGGGAGATCTAGCGAGCAGCTTCAGTCTTAGCCCGTTCGAAATCAAGGGATTAGACTCCAAACCTGAAATTAACTGTCACTCTGTCAGCAAAAAAGAACTAAAAGCAGTCTTGTGGGCATTGCATGTCACCAAATAACAGGTTTCCGTGAGAAAGAGGACACCTGGGGCTTGGACTCCCCAGACATGTGGATCTTCTCTCAGTCCAATCGCCCAAGGGGCACAGAGAGTCAGGGAGGACCAAGCAGGAGGGCGTGATTCTGAGCAGAGGGACAGCACAGGGAAGCCTGTGCTCTGTCCAGCCTCAGGAGATGCCTGCTTTTCACCATCCCCATTTCAATCCCCATTTCAATCTAGTCCCCAAAACTTTTTGCCAAGCCTGCTCACCCAGTTTCTAAAGTCATCTTTGCACTGTTGACGAGGCATTCACTCCACAGGTTTACGTACTCTCTGCCCAGCGCCGTTTCCAGCCATGATGATCTATTCCTTTCCAAAGAGGGAAAGAATATTTCCCTCCCATCTCTTGCTCTCGGTTGTCTCTCCTTAACCCCCCTGAAGACAAACAAACAAAAAAACCCACAACCTTGTGGCTGCCTCGTATCCATGTCTTCTAGCCTTTGTCCTGCCTTGGCTGTCATGCTGCCGATGGCACTAGTCCCACTGGGCATCGGAGAGCATCGCCAGCAGGTACTGACCGCATCCTGCATTGGCGCAGATAGGCTTTCCGTGATCTCCCATAATAGCTATTCAATAACTTTCATTCAACAAACATTTATTAGGTGTCTACTGTGTGGTGGGGATGGTTCTAGTGCTTGGGATACCCTAGGGAATAAACCAAAGATTCTTCCCCGCATGGAGCTTATACCCCAGCTGTGGGGTGAGGGTGGGAATAGGAAAAAACAAAAATGGAAACACAACAACTGCAGGAACCATGTGTAGTTTAGAAGGGGACAAATACCGATGGCAAGAAGTAGAGAGGAGTGAGGGGGCTGAGGAGAGCCTGCTTGAGAAGACGACGTTTAGGCAGAGTCTGAAGAAGGTGAGGACATGCACCACGGAGGTGAGGGGGGCAGTGAAGGGCAGAGGAAACGCTGTGCGGGGGCCTCCAGCATGGCTGGTGTGGTCAAAAAGCAGCCGAGACACAGGGAAGCCTGAGCCAGTGGGGGAGGCAAAAATGGCAGGACTTGGGGTCAGAGGGGTGACAACGGGCCAGGTGATACAGGGCCTTGTAAGCCATTGTGAGCTAGCTCTTCAGCACTTATGCTGGTGACCTAGGGAGAAATGGAAGTATTTTGAGCAGAGGAGAGAATGATCTGACCTGGAGATTTACAAGCTTGCTCCGGTGGCTCTGTCAAGGACACCCCGGGCATTTGGGGCAGGTGCGGGAGCCAGGAGACCAGTTAGGAGGCTGTTGCAATAATCCAGGTAGAGAGGGGGTGACTGGCCAGGACATTAATTTGGAGGGGAGAAAAAGCGGTCAGCTTCTGGAGAGATTCTAAGAGCAAAGCCAAGAGCATTTCCAGGTGGGCTCTTGATGTGTGGTGGGAGAGAAGGAACAGTTACCGGTGACACCAGGAGGTCCAGAGGGAGGCGGAAGCAGTTCTTTGCCAACATGGGGAAGACCGTACGCAGAGCAGGTTTGGGGGACAGTGGAGACGGCACTGGGGTTGGACATGTTGCCTGTGTGGATCTACCAGACACCCCAGTGGCCATGTGAGTAGGACACAGTGTAGATAACATTTAAAGTTGCGACACTGGGTGCAACTGCCGAGGGAGAAAGTGTTGATAAAGATGACATGAAGACCAAATACTGAAGCCTGGGGTATCCTGCATGGAGAGGCTGGCGAGAGGAGGAGCACCCAGTAAAGGGGACCGAGAAGTGAAGAACCAGAAAGGGAGAAGGCAGGTCTCCATCAAGTGGGTCCCAAACGCCAGGTGACAAAACATGCCTCTAGGAGGAGGAGGAGGTGATGGCCAGTTGGGCCAAAAGCTCCTGATGGGCCAAGAAAAATTAAGATTGATAACCAACCACTGATCTTACCAGAAATGGATCCTATGCCCATTTTAAGGGGTGGAAAAGGGATCTCAGAGAGAAGTAACTTGGCCAAGGTCACGGCATTATGAACAACAAACAGGATCTAAGAGCCAGGGCCCTGGATGCTTCTCATACCAATTGTCAGGTTCCAAGTGCTCTGTAAACCAAGGGAGTTGGCTCAGCTTGCACACTCAGCAACTCTCAGTCCTGCAAGACTATTGCTACTGTGCAGGTTAGGTTTGTAGGTGAGCAAAACGGGCCTCACAGAGAACCAGCAGCATAATTTAAATCAACTTTTACTGCCAGGTGGGATGTGAGGGCATTCTCTCTGCGCTGGTCTGCCTCGGCCCTGCTCCCTGCATTCTAATTGGCAATTTCACCCACTGATTGATTAAGGGACTGGCCCCCAAGAGCATTTCAAGTTAGGAATTCTAGTCCAGGCATATGTGTATTTGAATAGAAGGGCATTTCTACTGCAAGCTGGCAAAGGAGAGGTGAGCAAGGGATGCAGAGGTGTCCATCCTCAACACAAATCAGGGACCCTCCGCTGCTCTATTATCAGGTAGGTCTCCACCGTCCTGTCACTCTGGCCAATGCCTCCTTCCACCTGAGACCCCGGCCACCCTGCCCGCTCACACTGCCAGGGGCCGGATGACGGTCGCCTATCTCCCCCTGGTGTCGTCTCTTGCAAGTGCAGCCCCAGGAGGTAAAGGAGGCCCTCTCCGCAGCCACGCCCACAAGCCACGCCCACAACCCCGGGGCGGGCTCCCTCCCAGCTCTCTGGGCCCCGCCTGCCTCCGCCCGCCCACCTATGGTCTCTGCATTCCCCAGGCAGCGGGCAGAACTCAGGCCTGGGAATTCAAGCACCGATTGGACTGGATTCTCCTGACCCTACGTGGGTTAGCAGAGTAGACCTGCAGGTCGCGGGGAGGAAACGGTCCCTGAGTGTTCTCACTTCTGCAGGTCCCCCAATCTGTCCCTTTGCTAAGTTACTCGATATTGTGCGGCCTCCATGAGCCCCCTTATAAAGGAAGGCGACAGAACAAGAGGAACTCCACAACCCACTCCTTCCCTGTGTTGGTTAGGGCTGGTTTCTTCCTGGAGCTGGAGCCGGGTGGCCGAGGTGGTGGTGGGGAAACAGTTCCAGCCATTGGGGTGCACTGCAGGGTGCTCTGTACTCCTTAGGCGGCTGTGCTGTGGTGTGGTCAGGCATGAAGCCACACAGACCTGGGTTCAAATGCTGCCACTTGTAAGCTGTGGAATCTTTCTGTGCCTCAGTTTCCTGACCTGTAAAACTAAGGCAGTCATCCCTACGGTGCCGGTGGCTGTAAGGCTTTAGTGCGACAATGTTCATAACGTGCTCAGCACAGTCCGGCTGCATGGAGAACAGTCAGTACGCATCACCATAGGCTAAACACTTGGGATCAGAATGGAGGCAGCGTGGGAAAGCACAGTACAGGGGCCAGAGCACCTGAGCTCTGGTCTCCACACCTAGCATCTCTCCGTGTTAGAATAAGCCCATATCCACGGCTGTGATGATACTCAGATGAGGCCTTGGGTTTCCCACCACAGGCAGAGACCCCTGCCTGGCCCGCCTCTCAGGACTGATCAGAGATAAGGACCTCCGTGAAGGGGAAAGGGCTTTGAAAACTGTAACCCTTCCACTCCCGTAACTGAGAGACGACCCAGCCCGCAGCACCTTGCACTCAGCTCCATATCAGAGCACGAATCTCACAGCCCTGGAGCTGCCCGTTTCCTTACCTGTCTCCCAAGCATACGAAGGTCCCTGCCCGCAGGGAGGTGATCTTGTAGTTGGACAAACAGACAAGAGAACAAGTGGTGAGGGCAGTGACCCTGACACCAGGGGCAGACATGGGTGGGTCCTGTCCACTCCAAAGTGTCCAGTTAGAGGAAGTACGATTCCCAGAAGGGAAGCTAAGCCACAGGACAACTGACCACTGGCTTGGGCAAAGATGGACAGTTTTGCTGAAACTCTGCACAGCAAAGAAGGTGCTAGGACTGGAGCTCCGGGTGGCAGTCTAGGCTGTTAATCCAAAAAGCCTATATGCTGTATGATTCCAATGACATGAGATTCTGGGACAGGGAGAGCTATGCAGACAATGAAAAAGGTGAGTGGTTGCCAGGGGTTGGAGGGAAGGTGGGATGAACAGGAAGAGCACAAAGGATTTTGAGGGCAGTGGAAATATTCCATATGATGCTGTAAGGGTGGACCTTGTCACTGTTTGTCCAAACCCACAGAATGACCAACACCCTATTGTGTGAACCCTACCATACACTCTGGACTCTGGATGATGACAGTAGCACGCTGGTGGGGGCTGCTGGTAGTGGGGGAGGTTGGGGGGGGGAGGGGAGCACAGGGCAAGGGGCAAATGCAGAATCTGTGTACTTTCCACTCAATTTTGCTGTGAACCTTAAATGGCTCTTTAAAAAAACTACTAAAAACTGCATAGATATACATTTCTCTTGAGCTGTTGTTTCTGCATCTATAAAGAAGAGACACCAGTAACCATTCTGCCCACCCTATGTGGTCATAGGTAGGGCTAGATGGGCTCCAAAAAGGAACGAGGGGCTGGGGGAGCAGGTGGGTCACGGGTGCATGGGTGAGGGAGGAGACGTTCGAAGTCCAGATGACAGGCGTCTGCCCCACCGGCCCCTGGCCCCCAGCAGCACCCCAGCCCCTTCCTTAAGCCTCTGCCCCCCAGGAGGGCTCAGACTGCAGTGGGCTTCTCGTCCTAGCAGCGGCTCTGCCAGCAGAGGCCTCTCGACCTCCTCCTCTCCGCCCTCATCCCCAAACCCACAAGCATTAACAAATAATAAATTATTTAAAATGCCTCACAACCTTTCTCTGAACTCCTCTTTAAGCCACCTCCCTCTCTCCAGCGAGAGCAGACAACAAGTCACTAGTCAAAGTGCACATGCTCGCCCCTCTAGACGGCTCTGACCAAAGGCTTGGCAGCGATTTAAAAGCCGAGGAGCCTCTGCTCACACTCCCAGCAGACTGCTGAGGGCAGATCCCAAGCGTGCTGAGAGGCCCCCCTCCCCCCCCAGCAACCCCCAACACAACACACACGCTGGCCGAATGACCTTTTTTCTTTAAATCAGGATGCAAACCTCCTGAACTCTCCTTTCTGGCCCCATCTGCCTGCTCAGTGGAGCAGCCCACACAGTTTTTTCAAAGAAACATTATTTGATCTGAAGAACATCTGGAACCTGTTTCCCCAGCTCTCAACTGGACGCTCTCAGCCGACATCAGATGCTCAGTTGCTCAACAGACACCCTTTCTGCCTGCGCACCGAACATCCCTGCAGACTGGGAACAGGCGGCTGTATAGAAAGGTCTGACCAGAGGTTCTGTAAACCTGGAGCAGAGGGTATGATGGCAAGAGAGGTGGTGGAGGATATGGAGGACTGGAAATGAAGATCAAGGCCAAGAAGCTCCCCAACAAAAGGTGCCCAGGAGCAAAACACCAGTCACACAAGTGCTTCCAAGGTCATTCTCTTTACAACGACAGCAACTCATCAGTCTCACCATTATGAGATGCCTGTTGTGGGCAGGGCTGGGATTTGTTTTTTCCATGTCCCTGGCTCCTGTGTCCGGCAGAGGGGCAGGAGCTACTCCAGGAACAGACACATGCACAGCACCCCCGGCCCCGCACACACATGGGGAGCTAGTCTTCAGGAGTTGGGGCGGGTTTGAGAGGCAACACTGTGAAGGTGAAAGAGCAGTGAACTTGCTGTCTAGGGCTGGTTCTTCATGCCCCAGCCTTGGTGAGCATGACCTTGACCTTGGGCAGCATCTCTCATCCAGCAGTTGTGGGGAGAATCCCTACTTTGTCTGGCTCCCAACATTGCTAGGAGGACAATGTGAAAGGAGCTCTGGAAGTTTCTCCACCACCTCGAAAGCCGACTGCAGAGGTTAGAGCTGGTGACAAGCATCACCACTCTTTCACCTTGTCGTCTTGTGACTGCAGATGTCCCTGTACCAGATGGCTGAGTGGTCCTGGCTGGGGTGGGACACAGTCCGGGGACAAAGCATGACATGTCACGTGAGCAGGCTTTCCTCCACACATGCGTCCTCCCCTGGGGGCTGGGGGCTCTGCTCGCCTGCCTTCCCAGGCCTGGCTCCACCTCTGTTACCACCTCATCAGCTCCTCCAGAGCCTCCAGAAGCCCAAACCCTTCTTCTGGGCTTTTTACCCTTTAGACTACAAACCAGTCTCTTATCATGTGACAACCTATACCATTTATTATGCTTCTGTCACATGTCAGACACTGGGTTACAGTCACGCCTCATTCATTCTTCCCCAAAGCATCAGTGGCACACTGGTGGATCCCCCTCCCGCCCGCCCCCAGTAGACTCCTGACTCTGTCCTGACCCTTTACCTTCTGCCCAGCCCCCCTGTCCTAAAAATCCTCCCCACCCTCTCACCCTGCTCAAGAGCAGGGCCAGGGCATTTGGCAAATCCAATGGCCCTTCCCCAGCCCGGCCCCGCAGCAGCCTCTCCCTTGCCTGTATGACCTGATCTCCACAGGCTGCCTGCTGCTGGCCGCTCTGCATTCTCCCCCAGAGGGGCCCAGCCCCCACCCCAGGCTGTGGAGGACCCCAAGCTAGGCCTCCAGCGCCACCTTCTCTCCCCAGCATCAGACCATTTCTGCTTTTCAGGCAGCTATCTCTGGGCACAGGCAAGGGCCTCAGATTCAGTGATGCAAAGGTGCTGCCGCTGCCCTGGGTCCCTGTCCATCCAGTCCTTCTTCTGTGTCCCTTGCTTGGTGAAAACACATTAGGGGCAGTAATCATGTCTTTCGTCAGCACCTCCCCTTCACTCTCAAAAACATTAAACGTGCTCACCTTAACCCTTAGCCACTCACCTGCTCGTCAAAGGAAACCAAGGGTCAAAGCTCCTCCCCGGGATCCCTGTCCCTCCAAGACCAGGGGACTCCTCTACGTCTCTCAAACCCACGCCCCAGTCCATTCTGCCCGGTCAGCAAGTGTTCTCCCTGCCTGAGCCTCACCTTTCTTCCAGCGCCCCCCACCTCCACGCCCCGAACCTCAGTCACCTGCCCAAGTCACCTTCCTGAACTGCTCATCTGATCGTGTCCACCAGCCTAAAAATCAAATGGTGATCCCCCCATACACACCCTCCCCAGCCTGGCTTCACAATAAAATCCAGACTCCATACCAGGACCCACGAGGCAGCACCCATGGCCCCTCCCAGAGTGGCCCTGTCCTCTCCAGAGCCTCACTCACACCTGTCCAGGCTGCCATCCCCCCCCCCCCATCCTCTGCCTAGTCACCAGTACAGTGCAGCTCGAGGTCACCTCCTGGAGGCCTCTCCTGGCCCCAATTCAGCGTGGCTGCTGCCCTGGCCCTCTTGATAGCTGCGGTTCCCCCCCACCACCCCCACACCCTGAAGCACTGGCAGTCCCATCCCTGCCATGGGTCTGCCGGCTGTCTGCCCATCTTAGACTGGGAGCTCCACTGACGGTGTCCTTTATCTTTGAATTTCTGGCACTAACAGGGTGGCCCTGTATTCAGTCAATACTTGTTAAGTGAATTATTTCATATCGCCGGCACCAAACCATGCACCGCTGCCTTCCAGGAGCAAAGGCGGGCTGTCTCCTGTGTGTGCACGCTCCCCCTCCCACCTTCTCCCAAACGAGCCCAGGGGGCTCTGTCCCACATGGTCAGGGGCTGCTCTGCCCAAAACGACTCTGGGTATTGGTGACCCTGCGTTCTGCCTAGGCTAATCATTTCATGACGGCAGCAGCTCCCATTTCTCTGCTCTGTGTGTGAAAAGAAGGATGGGAGGTGGGTTGGGGGACTCCGAGGCCCCTTTCGGCAAGGAGGGCCTGTGACCTGACCTCCTGTGTGTGTCTCTAGACTTCCAGGATTCTATATGGTTTGTGTCAAAACTTGCGTATCTTCCTCAGGCCAACGAGGGCAAAGAGGTGGTCCCCCAAAGGCAGCCACAGAGAGGCAGCAGGCCCAGAGTGACATGGGAACGTGTCTGCCCAGCCCAGCGGGAGGCCACTCAGGGTCACGGGCTTTCTGGGAAGGAGAACAGGGCCGAGCTGGGCCTGACTGGAAAGGCAGGGACTGCAAGAAGGACGGCTGTGCTCTTTGTTCCTTCCTTCTAATGCGATGCACGCTCCCCACTTAGAGGCAATTTCTTCCCTTCAAAAGGACTCCAGCTGGTTAAATTCAAGGTGAAGAATAAGCCCAGTCAAGAAGCGTCTCAGGGGCCTTTCAGTCTTCAATGCCTTGAGAAGGGATGTGTTTTAAGATGTTTGCCTCTTAATGTTTGTCAAAGCGCCAGGGGAGAAAAGCTTCTTACTTCAAGGCCTCTCTCAGTGGCCGTTGGCACCGGGGCTGTCTATGTTTTCCTGCACATCTTTGCCCTCTCAGGAGCCTACCTGACTTCCTCTTCTTTCCCTGCTTCCTCCTACCCGCCCCCAGCCCCCACCCACCCTGGCTGGGGAGAGACCAGTGCTGGCCTGGGTCCTGCAGAGGCCCCAGAACATCGGGCAGCTCCAAGCGCAAACCACTGGGCTCTCCCACCTCAGAGCTCACACTCCAGCAGGTGTCCATCCACCTGCCACTCATGCATTCAGCCACCCAGTCAGCCAGCATGGGGTCTGAGATGCTGGCAGGGGCTGCGGGTGGTTCAAAGAAATACAACACATGGTACTGCTCTCCTAGAGCTTATATGTTGGTTGACGCTCTGGGAGATATGAATAAGCAACTACAATACAAGACAGAGGGAAGTAAATACCAACATAGCAACTTCGGAGGGTAGGGGACGTGAAAAATGCTCAGAGAGAGAAGAGACCCACCAGGGCTGAGGGTGGGACCCAGAGCGAGGCAGTCAGGGAAGGCTTCTTGGAGGAGGACGCATCTGGGTGGGGGCAGGGTGTCCCAAAGTACAGGCTTCAGGTCTGAGGAAGTGGCCTGAGCAGTGGTGTGCAGGCAGGAAGACCTCTGCCAGAAACAGAAGTGTTGGCCCCTGCCCACTGTGCCCCCCCTTCCAAGGCTTTGGGGCTTTCTTGGTGCAGGGTTCCCTGGGGGTGTCTACCAGCAGCTGTTGCTTTGGTGGCATTGTTTTAATCACCTTTGACATGAGGCATTGTCCCCACATAGCCAGTCACCCACTTCTTGCCCTTTTCCATCAGATCCTGGGCCCAGAGAAAATGCCTTTATCCCCTTCCCTTCTCCATCACTAAGGACTCAGGGTCTCGCCGCCCCCTTTCGAGGGACCCTGTTTCCAGGTAGCACCTGCTTCCTCCCCCACTTTACCAGGTGCCCTCTCTCTGGAGGTGACTGTCCCCATTACCCTTGAAGGGAAGCTCTAGCTAGCATCTTGTTTCTCACTGCTGCCGGCCTGTCTCTACTCCTTATCACCACCTTCCTTAGCAACCACTGTGCCTTCTGTGGTTCCCTTCAGCAAGTCCTCCCCATGTGAGCCAGCAGCCCCATGTCTCCTCTGCGAGCTCCTGCCAGTGGTCCAGGGGCCAAGCCTTTGGAGCGGGACATACCTGGGTTTAAACCCTGGCTCTGCCCCCTTCCAGCTCTGCACCTGGTCTGATTACTTCCTTCCACTGGACCTTCTCTTGTGTTTCCTACCCAGCATCCTTTCCCCCTCCGATAACCTGCACCCTGATTCTCCTTTGGGGGAACCGTCCTCTTGTGCTCTTGGCCCTTGAAGATCAAGTGGGGCTTCCCAGCATGACTGTTTGGGTCAAGGATGGGCATAGGATCCAAGCAGGAAAAATCTTGGGACTTTTAATGGTTGCACAGGGGTCAGTCTATTCCCACTGGGTTAAAAAAGCTACTAAAACATAAAGAGAATGAGGTCATTTTTGTTACCACAAGGAAAGAGTCTATACACAAAACACAGCGTAGAAAAAAAGTAAAGGGACAATTTCCTGGTGATGATGTTTAAGCATCTAGATACCTGAGGTTATCTCTGGAGTTTTCAATCTGTGAATCAGTCATGCCTTCCCTCTTTCTTGGCACAAGCCAGTGGGCGTTAACTTTTTTCACTTGTCACTAACAGTCTCCACTAAAGAAATACTCAACTTGACGAGAACATTAAATGAATTGACTCATGAACAGTTTCCAGCATAAAAGTGGATACCACCCGACCTAGAGATTATCATACTAAGCAAAGTAAGTCAGAAAGAGAAAAATAAATGCCATTTGAGATCACTTATATGTGGAATCTAAAATATGATACAAATGAGTTTATCTTCAAAACAGAAACAGACTCACAGACACCGAGAACAGACTTGTGGCTGCCAAGGGGATATGGAGGGATGGAGTGAAAGTCTGGGATTAGCAGATGCAAACCCTGTTACACAGAATGGATAAACAACAAGGTCCTACTGTAGGGCACAAAGAACTATATCAATATCATGTGATTAACCATAATGGAGAGAATATCAAAAGGATGTACATATGTTTATAACAATCACTTTGTACAGCAGAAATTAACACAACATTTAAATTAACCATACTGAAATAAAATAAATTTTAAAAATAATAAAGTGGGTGCTACCCCCAAAATAGTAGCTTTCCATACTCTAGCTGAACCTGCCTTCTCAAAGGGCAAATTTCCATAAACTGCAATTCTATAGCAGTAGAATGCTACTTTTTCTTTCTTTCTACCACTTTGACCAAAACTTCCTTTGTGAAACCTCTGTCCTCCCCAAGGGCACAGATCTTTGTCCTTCATAAATCTCCAGGTTTTCTTCTCCACGCCACCTCTTGGCTGAGACAGAATGGGAGATCTCAGGATTTGGAGGGGGTGATATTTTGTGTCTAGACCCAGGACTATGCAATCAAATGCAAAACTTACCAAACTTGTTCCAAACCTGTTCCTCCCAAGGAACTCAGATACTCAGGAAAGCCTACACTGCCATCTAGTGGGCATCAATAGAAACAGCAGGTAGGAATGGCACCCTTTGCTTAGCCTCCCTCTTGGGACAGTCACTGGGCTGTGCAAAGTATTTGGTCCAAACTCCTCACTCTTTAGGGACAAATGAATTAAGGATGAAGTCAAGAGTCCTCTCCCACAGGGCAACCTTATGCTCTTCCCTAGAAGACTGGGTTCTTGCCCTGTACCTGTCCTGAATTAGCATCACAGAGGCTTTGATTTCCTCTGCTTCTCCTCCCTGTCCATGGGTGTGACCTGGTCAAGGTTTTTCAGGGAGGAGGGCTGACGTGTGCATGCGTGTGCATGTGTGTGATGCTTGGGAGGGTTGAGGAGGACACCCAGAAGGCCTCCTCATTACTTGCTTTGCTTTGTCTCCCAGAGGAAAGAATGTTTGTCCCGGTTGCAATCACCACAGCCTGTCACAGCATCATAGTCTCAGCCTCTTACATTATGAGACATATCACCACCTATGTGTTCCCTGCTAACAAAAATCAGTTAAAGAAAGAAAAACCTGCCCCCTCTGCATCTGAGTAATCTGTGTACGCCCCCTGCTCCGACACCTGTCATCTCTCTGTGGCTATGCTGACTGCCTCCAGACGCAAGGTGTCCTCTGTGGCCTCTCTCTGCCATGATACACAGAGGCGACCAGAAGGCTGGCCTCGATGCACATGTGGTCACATCTTGACCATGACTCTTTTGTCTCCACCCATTCATGGCCTGAGTCCTGGACACATCATTGTCCTTATGCCTAGGTTGACACTGGAACCTCCTATTAAAACACACAAAGCAAGGGTCACCCTCCACCCCCAACACTTTGGAGTCAAGAAAGAAAAAAACGGTGACCAGGACACTGGAGCAGCTTCCCCAGCAGCTGCAGCCCCATTTCCCACTCCTACGGCCCTTCCCCAGGCTTATCACATCCCCAAACCAAGGGAAGCTTCCAGAATAAGATGATACTAATCATTTCTCAGCAAAAGGAATCGTTATTTCCAATCCCTAAAGGGCTTCAATTTTTAAAATTTCAGACTACTCCAGGCAAACTTCTGAGGGTGTCTCATATTGCCCAAGAATCAAGGGTACTGACCTCTGCTTGTTCAGCCTACATGAGAAGCACTGCCCGTTACAAGCCAGGTCCTCCCCATTTAGGTCACTCTGAAAGCCCAGCCACCCTGCACCTCGAGAAAGAACTCCCCACAAGCCCCTCTCTCCCTGTTTTCTCTGCCGACTCCAAAGCACACCCTGGCTGGTCCCCAAGGTGACTGAGGAGCTGGCTCAGGGGCGGGGAGAGGCCCGGGCAGAATGGCCCCTGAGCCTTGTCAAAGCTCCCAGTTTGCAGCCTCCCACCCACCCAACCTCCTCCAAGGTGGCTGGGCTGCTCTAAAGAAGGCACCTGCTATGGCAACAGCCCCCCGGGGCTGGGTCCAAACCCAACCCAGTGCACTCCACACGCGGCTTCATGTCACCCAGATGAGCAAACTCAGGGAACTTGACACCAACGACCCTCCCGCTCCAGCCAGGCTGGCTCACTCACGTCCAAGGCCCCAGGGAACTTGACAATTGGCTCAGTCCAGGAGGTGATCTTCTGTCTGTAGTTGTTGCACTCAGGAACTACCATACAGCCGAGGTTCCCCAACTCTGGGTAGAACACTTTGAGGCCCCTGTGGACAGAGGGAGATGGTTGGCCCATGTCAGGGTCTTAGGGCGCCTTCGTCTGGCACTGTTGGGAATGAAATCAAGTGGGGTTGAATCCTAGACCTGCCACTCCACTTGTGTGACCTGTGTGGCCCAAGAGTTACCCGAACTCTTGCACCTCAGTTTCTTCCCCGGTACAATGGGACCTTAACGGTACCTACTTATAGGGTTGGTGTGTGGGGGAAAGTAGAGATCAAGGTTTACAAGAGAGTCCGGAAGGTCATCAGTGGTCTGAAAGTGTGCATTATTGTCAGTGTTTGCTTCTCAAAAAATATATGCACATCCTCCTTGGAGTTCCCATTGTGGCGCAGTGGAAATGAATCCGACTAGGATCCATGAGGACATGAGTTTGATCCATGACCTCACTCAGTGGGTTAAGGATCTGGCATTGCTGTGGCTGTGGTGTAGACCAGCAGCTGCAGCTCCAGTTCAACCCCTAGCCTGGGAACCTCCATATGCTGAGAGTGCGGCCCTAAAAAGCAATATGTATATCTGTATCTATCTATCTCCTCAGGCAAATCTGGTCAGTGTCTTGAAAATAAGTCTGAGTGCATAAGAACAATATTTACACATCATTGATTTTCTGGAATGTTCTTATTACATAAAGAAAGGTTTGGCAACATGGCATAGGCTTCTTCAGAGGCACAGACATTTCTGTCCCCTAAATAATCCAGATCCTCTCCAGGACTGCAAATCCCACCCATCTGCTAAATAACCTGCTTCTCTGGGTGCTGCACTGCCCCTACCCTAGGTTCTCAATCTGCCATTCACTGTGCTTTCAGAACGCAGATATGGCTCAAGAGTAAACAAAGCCTGTCGTGTGCATACGCACCTATCTGCTTTCTCCCTGAGAAGCCCGTGACCTGCACAAGTGCCCTGAGAACCAGGCTTACCTGGCAGGCTGATCCCCCACCTTCACAGGGTTAGACCTAAAGGTATACCTGTATTTGAAACTCAGGGATGGAAAAACGGTCTTCGAATAGATATACACAAAAATTTCTGTGTCAACTTCTGCTTGTCACTCTTTATCACCAAGGCCCAGGGTCTGTGTAGAGTTTATTTGGTGAAGATGATTCACTTAGCCTTTCCAAAAGCTCGGTGTGGCTGACTGGCTCCACAGAGGCCAGTGGTCACCCTGGGCTGACTGGGGGTGATGCCTGAGGGGGACCCTTGAGTATGTAATCAGGGAAGTAGATCCAGAGGGGGAGCACTGGAGGTCTGGACCTGGGAGAAGTCCAAGGACAGCTTCCCACTGGGGGCCCCACATCCCCACCAACCCCTCCAGTGGTTCCTAAGGCCCTGCCCTGGGCAAAAGCAGCCCACCCCTGCAGACCTGACAGACACAAGATGCTTCCTCGGGCCAGCATCCCTAAAACCAGGACTCAGACCTCTTGAAACAGATTATTCACTGCAGCCAGTTGGCTGAACCAATGGCTTGCTGAGCATACTGGATTCTTTTAACTCCTTTCAAGTTTATAATACTGCCTTTCCAAAGGCAAGGTTTTAATAGCTTTATGAAAGGTGTTTCAAGGGATGAGTTTTCATTTCTCTTCATAGCGGCATTTTAAAGACCATTTGGGCATTCCCATTGTGGCTCAGCAGGTTGAGAACCCAACATAGTATCCGTGAGGATGCAGGGTAGGTGCCTGGCCTTGATCAATGGGTTAAGGATCCAGCATTGCTGCAAGCTGTGGCACAGGTCACAGATGTGGCTCAGACCCTGTGTTGCTGTAGCTATAGCGGAGGTCGGCAGCTGTAGCTGTGATTCGACCCCTAGCCCGGGAACTTCCGTGTGCCACAGGTACAGCGGTAAAAATGAAAAAAAAAAAAAAAGCATTTGGTTTGTTGCTGCCACAACCCCCTGCCACTGCAGCTGTTAAGATCTGAGGCGGAAGGAGGGAACCCTCCAGAACTAGGAAAGGCCAGGTGCAAGGAGGAGGGAAACAGAACCACAAGGGCCTTTGCTGGGGAACAAAAGGGTTTCTTCCTTTTACCCCAGCAGAATTACTGGAAATGTTAAATCAGTTAAGCGAAATCACCACGCTGCTATTTGGTGAGGGAAACAGCAAAGCCACAGAGAGTACCCTGAGAGGGTACATGCCAGGGGACCAGGAAAGAGGTCTGTCCCCCAGCCCTCATGCCGGTGGGCACTGCCAGCCACGGGCTTGAAGCCTGCATGTCGCCTGTAAGTCTCATCCAGTGGCTGGACTGCAGCCTCCTTTGAGCCTGCGCTGGAGGTGCCCGGCTGGGCTAGACCCGGAGAAAGCTAGACAAGGCATGTGCGCAGCTGCTCGGTTTGGGGCTACTTCGCTGTCCAGCAAGAGAGAAGGGCTGCTGCGGCGGGTCTGCACTTTCCCCTGGAGCATGCAGCTTCCCTAACAAGTCACTTTTTTCTCCGGGCTTCCATTTGAATGGATGGTCACCGAAGTCCCTTTAGCACTGTTAAGAACCTGGTCAGAGAGAAACAGCTCCCCAGATAGGAAGAAGGCTCAGAATCTCAGCTGCCCCAAAGCAAGGGTGACAAAAAGGCCCGTGGAGGTGAGGCTGCCTTCACAGAGGTGGTGGGGGAGGGGGCACCCCACCCTCTGCTGTGTGGTTTTCAGCGTGGATGGTGGGTCTGTCTCCAACCAAAGGCAGGGGGCCCAGGACAAGCCCCCCAGGAGGAACTGAAAGATGGGAGGAGGGTACCCAGGGAAGAAGAGCAGCGGGTGAAGGCGGGGTCGTGACATCTGTCTCCAAACATCCACAGGACCCTCCAGAGGAAGAGAAACTACTTTGTTCCATGCAGGGCCTGGGGCGCAACTGGAAAGAATGGGGTTCAGTTAAAGGTAGCCCCCAACTTGACACAGGAGTTCCTCGTCCGAAGACAGGGGGGCTTCTGAGCACAGGAGAGGGCTGGGGCGGGCAGGTCCAGGTCCCTGGGAGAGTCGCTGGGTCAGTGGGTTCACCCACTGGGTGCGAGTTGGACAACCATGGTTCTCTCACTACCAAGACTGAGCCTAGGGTTCTGACTCTGATTCTGTCAGGCCACTCCACCTTTCTCAGGAGCAGGTGAGGTATTATTCTGCAAGTTTATGTTTCCCCCTGCTTGTGACAGCACCAAAAATTCCTCCCTTAGAGATGAACATCTTTAACTATTGAGTCCTAACTTCAAGATCTCCCTACTAGAGGCTAAATCATGCCCGTGAGAGGAGGAGCTTCTCTTTGGGGGGGCTGCCTGGCAAGGTTAAATGCCTGAGCTGAGCAGGGCTCTTGGGGAGGTGCCCAATGCAAGAGGTCCTGATCTCTGCTCCGGGGTCTGATATGTGCTTGATAAGTTCTCATTCAGTGATGATCTTTGACGAACAAAAGTCTCCAGCAGTCAGAAAGACAAAGCTTCCCTGTGCAAGGATGATTTAGTCACAAGCCATTTTCCTAGCAGGCAAGCTTAGTGTTGTCAGTCCACACTTCTCAAAGAGGGGGTCTGCTGGTGTTTTCTTTTTCTTTTCTTTTCTTTTCTTTCTTTTTTTTTTTTTTGTCTTTTTTGTTGTTGTTGTTGTTGTTGTTGCTATTTCTTGGGCCGCTCCCACGGCATATGGAGGTTCCCAGGCTAGGGGTCGAATCGGAGCTAAAGCCACCGACCTACGCCAGAGCCACAGCAACACGGGATCCGAGCCGCGTCTGCAACCTACACCACAGCTCACGGCAACGCCGGATCGTTAACCCACTGAGCAAGGGCAGGGACCGAACCCGCAACCTCATGGTTCCTAGTCGGATTCGTTAACCACTGCGCCACGACGGGAACTCCTTTTTTTTTTTTTTTTTTTTTTTTTTGTCTTTTCAGGGCTATACCCTCGGCATATGGAGGTCCCCAGCATAGGGGTCCAATTGGAGCTGTTGCCACTGGCCTACGCCACAGCCACAGCAATCCCAGATCTGAGCCGCATCTGTGACCTACACTACAGCTCATGGCAGCGCCGGATCCTCAACCCACCGAGTGAGGCCAGGGATGGAACCCACAACCTCATGGTTCCGAGTCAGATTCGTTTCCACTGAGCCATGACAGGAACGCCTTCTTTTTCTTTTTCTGAAGATTTGATGTCATTTATTTGTTACTCTTAGAACATCTTGTTTTTGACTGGACTCAGACTTAGAGGTAGAGGCTCTCAGAGAGGACGGCCCCGTCTTCTGGCAATCTGTTCCTGATGTTTTTCTTTGGCCTCCTTCATTCTCTTGGCCAAAAGTTTAGCATATTCTGCAGCCTCTTCCTTATTTTTCTTAGTACGTTGTTTCTTCAGAGCAATATGCCAACGTGTGTGTTGCAGAACATGTGGAGTAACCAGGCACTGAATCTTGGGTGTTTGGTCCCAGGTTTCTTACCTTCTTTGTTTAGGGGCTTTCTCACTGCATACTGATGGATACCATCTTCCTTCGACCGCAAAGTCTGCGGATTCTGCTAGACCTTCTAGGTCCCAGGCGACGGGGGTCGGTGAGAGTCGGTGAGTCCAGGAACATCCTTCTCCCCTTTCCTTATGAGGACAAAATTGAGAATACTCGGATTGGCATGCAACCCTGAGCAGATGTGCGCTTTCCTTCTCCAGTCCTCTGTGGGAACGGGAATGCCCTTACTCAGCAGCAGGAGGATGTGGCCATGGGTCAAAACACCCTGCTTCGTGGGGAAACCTTGTTTGTTGTTCCCACCGCTGATCCAGACCACGTAACCCTCCATTCTTCACCCAGAGCGTCAGCAGCAACTTCTGCGGCCATACCTTTCTCATAAAAGGTAAGAAGTTTTGGTGCATCGTCTACGTCAATGAGTTTCTTGCAGCCAGTGGCAGGGAAAGAGACGTTCAGCTTCATCCTGAAGTGGCCGGCCGCCTTCGAGGCACCACACAAAAGAGCTGCTGTTGTTTTCTAAGGAGCCCTTAGAAATACGGATAATTCGTATGTTGAAATCCAAGCCCCCAAAATGATGGACTGAGGAAGTGGGGCTGCTGGTGCTGAGGTCCTGAGGGTGGAGCCCTCTTGAATGGGATGAGTGCCCTTTTAAATGAGGCCCCAGAGAACTCTCGCCTCTTCGACCACGTGAGGACACAGCAAGGAGACCACCAACCATGAATCAGAAAGTAAGTTCTCGCCAGGCACAGAATCTGCCAGCACCTTGATCTTGGACTTGTTAGGTGTGTGAACACTATGGGCAGGTTATTTAATCTCTGGGGATTCCTCAGCTGCAAAACAAGGATTAGCACCTACTTGGTGGGTTCCTGACAAAAATGAAATAGTTCAAGGAGTCTAAATCACCAACAGAACTCCTGGCATGTACCAGGTGCCGCAGAGCTTCCTCATGTGTCACAGCACCCAGGCCACCATAGTGCCGGCATGTGGATGTTGGCAGGGCTGAGCCTAGGGCAGCTGGGATGCTGGCTGGTCCCCTCCAGGGACCATACACATGTGATCATGTTCTCTGTGTTCCAGAGTGAACATGGGGAGCACAAGAGGCACTCCATGATGGGGCCCTAATCATGGCCTGGCCTGGCCTTGCCCTGGCCCCACTGTCCTAGCTCAAGGACCTGTCCACTCCCGGGAAGCACAGCACCCGCTCACATGTGAGGGGCAGTCGTTCCCTCCCTCCCCCACACAAAACTTTACCCAGGACTGTTTCACCAGATTTAAAAAGTGTACAGATAGGAGTTCCCTGGTGGCTCAGTGGGTTAAGGATCCAGAGTTGTCACTGTAGCAGCCCAGGTCACTGCTGTGGCATGGGTTCTATCCCTGGCCTGGGGACTTCCACATGCCATGGGCGTGGCCAAAAAATGTAATCGATAGGAGCAAAATTTGTGTTTTTTTTCTTTTTGGATCCAACTGCCTAACTTTTTTTTTTCTTTTCTTTTTTCTTTTGTCTTTTTAGGGCCACACCTGCAGCTATGGAGGTTCCCAGGCTAGGGGTCCAATCAGAGCTGTAGCAGCTGGCCGACATCACAGCAACAGCAACATGGGATCCAACCTGTGTCTGCAACCTACACCACAGCTCAAGCAATGCCAGATCCTTAACCCACTGAGCGAGGCCAGGGATCAAACCTGAAATTTCATGGTTCCTAATAGGGTTGGTTAACCACTAAGCCACAATGGGAACTCCGGCCTAAATTTTTAAGGGCAAACATATTTCTCTTTCTAAAAGTAGTGTTTGTAACAATTCAAATGTACTCAGAGAGACAGAGTAGGAAGTGAGAGTCCTTGCTCCCAGCCTCATTTCTGATGGCCTCAGAGGGATGCCAGCATACTCAGTCACCAAACTGGTAGAGGAGGTTGCCAGGAGCATGGCTGGGGCAGCCCTGAGGATGACCATGTGTCCAGGACGATGAAGACTGGCTTTTCTGACCCACAGGCAGGAGAGAGCTGAACTGATGAAAAGGGAGAGAAGCTTGCGCCCTTGGAAGAGACAAAGCCAGGCCTCGACACCCAGACTCTTCCCTGAACAATGTCCATTGGCCACGCTCCCTAACAGGTCCACCTGTCCCGACGTCCCTAGGGCCTTGTTAGGGAACAGGAAACATAGGGAGGGTCCAATCACACACCCTCTGTCAAATAAATGCCACTTTCCTTTAAAATGCCACATTGCCGGGGGACAGGAGGCGTTCCATGCTGGAGGAAATGATGGTCTCTTTCGGGTGCCAACACAGAGGGTGAGGCCACAGCCCCACAGGGCCCCTTGGGTTTGGAGGCCCGGGGGAGCGGACCAGATCTGCATACCCTCCTAGCCCCTGAGAACCGCCCTTGGACAGCAGGGGCCTGAAAGGGTCTGAGTCCTTTCCTCGCTGTCATGTTCCATCAGAGTGGCCCCAGAGCTGCCTTATGTTCTGCCTTCCACAGAGGCTGCCTTGGGAGGCAGTGCCCCCTTGGTTCTGGAAGCACCCCCTCTCCGAGCCCCTAGCTCGGCTCTTGGGAGCGGGGGGCCACCCAGTCTTACTTGCAGAGCACAGCGTCGCTGTCAGACAAGGCCTCGTACACACATGGGTCACTGTCCTCTTCATCTCCGGGGACCGCCATCGTGAGGCCCAGGAACAGGGCTGCCGTAGCCAGCCTCATGGTCCAGCCCATGGGCACCTGGAACGGAAGGAACCTTCAGTGCCACCAGGCCCACCGCAGGGGGTGCTCTGCCCACCCCAGAGCCCCTGCCCTAGGGGCCCACCTGGTCAGAACCCTCTGCTCAGTAGGGAGAAGTGCAAGGGAGAAGTTCAGGCCAGGCTGGGCTCCAGCAGCTAATCCGTACCCGGACACAAGAACCTTGGGCGGACCTGGGCCTCTTCCCAGCTGGACTCAATTTTCAGTCCTGGCTGAGGCCCCTCCTCCACGGAGCAGAGCTGTGCTGTCACTCTGCCTGCCGCCCGCCTGGGCGCAGAGCAGGCTGCAGCACAGGAGGGCTTATATAAGCCTCTTACACAGCCCCCCTCACCCTGCCCCTCCCGAGTTACCCCTGTGCAATCAGTTGAGCCTCCTCCTTTGACTTTAAAGCAAACCCTGAGAGGCTGGTGACCCCAGGCTTCGGGTTCTGGGGGTGCTCATGACGGCCCCACCTTGCAGGGTTTTCTAGGAGCAGGCGTGAGGCTGGGGTGCGCCCTGTGCACCAGCTCTGCTTCTCCCACCCACAGCTCCTCTGCCACCTGTCTTGACAGCCTGGGGGCTGTCGGATGGCGGTCACGGTTGGACACGGTGACCCTGCGGAGGAGGGGCTGCTGCACAGGGGAGGAGGAGGGGAGGGCCACCAGGCCCTGAGGCCAGCTCTGAAGGGCCAGCTGAGGACAGAAGGGTGTGCCCGGCTGTACCTTGCAGTGGTGCTGAACTCAGCACTGTCCCAAAATAATAGTCCCTGGAGAAGAAGGCCAGCAGAGCTGCTCAGGAAGGGGGAAGCTTGCACAACTCACTGCACTAGGAGGAAGGGGGGCCTAGGGCTGCGTTGAACACTCGCCTGGGACCCCTGGGTGGCCTGCGTTCCCTCAGGGAACAGGCCTGCAGGCAGGAGGGTGTGGGACTCTGATTGGAACCAGAGGGGCAGGGGGAAGATCAAAGGCAGTTCCTCCACCACAGGGGAAGGGGGAGGGGACCTCAGACACGGGTTTCTGCATTGAGCTCCACTACTTGGCTGGGGGAGGGGGGGGTGTTGTCTCACGCCTCTTCAGGATGCACCACGTCTTGTAAAAACAAATAAAATGATCCTGTCGCCCTTGGGCCGGGCGAAGGAAGATGAGGTGGTAGGTAGAGAGTACATGCAGCTAGATCTTTAGAGAAACATTTCTGCAGAGCTTGCTTTTCAGTTGAATTCCTGCTTCCAAGACCCCGACTTGCAGCAAAAGCCCTTCTTTGGGGCAACAGACCAAACACATTTCTCAATAATCATACTCCCTGAAGTATGACAAAGGCTCCCCACCCCCATCATTCCCACATCATTCCCAAGGTCCCTCCTACTGGACAGTGTCTCCTAGCAGCCGACCCACAAAATGGTTGTGTTGAAATGAATGAATTATGTAAGGCACTTAGTAAGGTACCTGGCACTGAGGTAATGCTCAATAATTAATGGGTAGTGTAAATATTTTTCCACAGATCCATCCACCTAGCCATTCATTCACAATCCAGCTCTCCACACATCCAATCACACATGCTGAGCCCTGTGCCGGCCAGGGTACAGACTGAGCATGGTCCCTGAATTCAAGGAGCTCACAGGCAGAGGATGATGATGGCAGAATGGTCACCCAAGGCCAAGACACTGCTGTCTTCAAAGTGGCAGCCACGGAATTTATGTCGTGTCTCAGCGGTGAAGAATCAGGCTAGTATCCATAAAGATGCGGGTTCCCTCCCTGCTTAACCTCCGTGGGTTAGGGATCGGACGTTGCTGTGAGCTGTGGTGTAGGTTACAGATGGGGCTCCCATCCGGCATTGCTGCTGCTGTGTTGTAGGCCGGCAGCTGCAGCTCTGATTAGACCCCTAGCCTGGGAACCTCCACATGCTACAGGTGCATTCCGAAAAAGAAAAAAAAGAAGAAGAAAAAAAATGGCAGCCGCTAAAGAAACCAGAACTTTCCCGGGTGCCAGGCCATTAGGGTAACAAACGGCTGTCTGGAGGTGGGGGTGAATCCACGGTTCAGGGCTGCTCCGGAGGAGGTTGCTTATGTCAGCAATTCCTCCTTACTCAGGGTGAACCAGGCTTTAAGCACCAATTCCCTCATGGTGGTAATTTTCTAAACTAGGTCCTATCAGGATCCCATTTTACAGAGCGAGAGACTGAGGCACTGAAGGGTTCGCTAACCTCAACCTGGGTCACGTGGGAAATAAGTGACCGACCTGGGATTCGAACCCTCGCTGTCTGACTCATGCTCCTCATCCACTCTACCGCCCACTCCCGGCGTCTTGGCTGTGCCCCTATCGGCCCCCTTTCTACTCACTTTGTTCTTGGACTAAAGCCCAGAATCTTCCAGGTAGCCCACAATGCCCTGCAAGACCGGGCTCTTCCTGCCTCTCTAGCCACGGCTCTCTACTCTCCGCCTGTCCCTCAGCCCCTATGCTCCGCCCCTAGCCCTCCCCCGCCCCCTCCCATTTGGTGGAGCGTGAGGTGTACTTTCCTTAGAGGAACTGGTGTGACCCCCCCCAGGCTCCATTAGATCCACATAATGCAGAATCAGAGCAATTCACTCATTTCCTTATGGTTCTTAAACGTTTGTAAAATTATGTTGTAGTTATTTACTTAGTGCTTTGCTTACAGTGTTCCCACGCCCCCAGTCTGCAAGCTTCCACCCATTCTGTGTCTCGATTTCCAAGCGCAATCCCTGATGAGTCTAGATGCTAAACAAATTATTTTTGGAGAGTTCTCTTGTGGCGCAGCGGGTTAGGGGTCCCGCTTTGCCATGGCAGCGGCTCGGGTCGCTTCTTTGGCACCGGTTCGATCCCTGGCCCAGGAACTTCCACATACCGCTTGGGAGACCGAGAAAGAGAAAAAAAAAAATCTGGTTTGAATGCCTGACAAATTCGCCATTTCTATTCCTGATTGTCCTTATTTTCACATCATAGCTCCTATTTCTCCATAAACATCAGTAGGAAACTAACCATTCTAGTTGGCCTCCAGCCCCGGATCCCTTTTGCTTATTTATGTAACCTTCTTGGGCTTGTTTTTGTACAGAGAGATCTGACAGAATGCAGTGGTTCTCGGTGTTTTTGAATATGATCCTTTCCTTGGGGATTCAGCGGACTTGGCTTTGTACTCAGAGTCCAAGATAGGGGAGCCACATCCAAACCTGGGGAGGGCAGCTCCCGCTTTCCATTACCAGCCTGTTTTGCCCAGTTGCTCAATCTGGCAGCACCATCGCCAGACCCCCTGGTGCCTGCCCCTGCAACTGCCTTCTTTCCCTTCGTTGAGGTCCTGGCCACCTCCCAACACCATCAATCAGGCTAAACCTGTTGGCTTCCTGAGATGCCTTGGTCCCTCCAGACAACCAGATCTGCTGGACTCTTGCCCCCGGACTCCTTTACCTACCTCTCACCACTCCAGACATCCCTATCACTGCCCAAGTGTCACCACCTTTCTCTATCCAGACACAGCCTCTCATGCTTTCCTTCCCTCATCAAACTCTCCACTCATGCCATCTGGAATCTCCACTCATGGCATCTGGATTTGCTGTGACCAAATCCCCCCTCATTCTTTTCTTTCATTCCCCACTTAAAAAAAAAAAATCGGAATACAATTCACACACCAAAAATTCACTCTTAACATGTGGTGTTCAGTGGATTTTAGTATTAAAAAAAAATCACTAGAGGATATGCAGCCATCATCATTATCTAATCCCAGACTTGCTCATCACCCCCAAAGAAGCCCAAAGAACTCATTAGCAGTTACGCCCAATTCCTTTGGGTTCCAGAATTGGGAACCACTAATCTACATTCTGTCTTTGTAGCTTTGCCTGTTCTGGACGTTTCATATAAATGGAATTATACTACATGTTTGTTTGTTTTGGTCACTGGCTTCTTTCACTTAGCACTGTGTTTTGAAGTTTCATTATGTTGTATTGTGTATCGATACGTCATTTCTTTTTTTTTTTTTTAATGATTTTTTTGGCTGCACTTGTGGCATGTGGAAGTTCCCCAGATCAGGGATGGAACCTGGGTTGCTACAGTGACAATGCCAGATCCTTAACCTGCTGTTCCGCAAAGGAACTCCTAATACTTCATTCCTTTTTATGACTGAATAATGTTCCATTGTATGGATATACCACATTTTATTTATCCACTCAGTCGATAGACATTTATTTCCACTTTTTGGATATCATGAATAATTAATTCTGTTAAAAGTATTTGTGTACATTTTGTTTTGTTTTGTGAACATATGCTTTCAATTCTCTTGGATTATGCCTAGGAGTAGAATTGTTGGATCATATGATAATTTCATGTTTAACTTTTGAAGAACTGTCAGTCTGTTTTCTAAAGTATCTGTTATATTTTCTATTCCTGCCGGCAGTGAGGGTTCTAATTTTTCCACATCCTCACTAGTGCTTATTATTTCTTTCTGCTTATAGCCATCCTAGTGAGCATGAACTGGTACCTAATGTGGTTTTAATTTGCATTTTAATAATGACTAATGATTTAGAACATCTTTTCATGAGCCTCTGGCTATTTGTACATCTTCTTTAGAGAAATGTCTGTTCAAACTTTTTGCCCATTTTTAAATAAGGTTGTCTTTTTGTGGTGCTATATGAGTTCTTTATGTATTTTGGATATTAGACATTGTAATAATGTGACTTATACTAAGAAATATGTATGTGGTCCTTATCACATTTCTGGCACAGAGCTCCTAAAACCCTTGGAATTTCCTAACTGATAAGAGTGATAACAGTGTTTTGATATTTACAACAAACACCTTTCAACCACATCTGAGTTTATGTTAAAGTCACATCTGAGGTGACTTTTGGAAAGCACCTTAGTATGGAAGCTGGTTGCCAGGGGAACCAGCCACCTTGATTGGAGGGTTGGAACTTTCAGTTCCTCCCACCCCTTATCTCCATGGAGGGGAGAGGGGCTGGAGATTGAATCAATCACCAAGGGCCAATGATTTAATCGACTGTATCTATGTAACAAACCCTCCATAAAACCCCAAAAGGATGGGATTCAAAGAGCTTCTGGGTTGGTAAACATGTGGCAATTCAGGGAAAATAGCACACCCAGAGAGCATGGATTCCACACCCCTTCCCACATACCTTGCACTACACATCTCTTCTATCTGAGGCTGTTCTTGGGTTATGTCCTTTTGTAATAAACTTGTAATCTAGTAAGTAAATGTTTCTCTGGGTTCTGTGAGACACTCTTGCAATTTAACCAAACCCAAGGAAGGAGTTGTTGGAACCTTTAATCTATAGCCAATAGGTCAGAAGTCCAGGTGACAACATAGACTTTCATTTGGCACCAGAAAAGTGGGTGGGGGCAAGAGGAGCAGTCTTATAGAACTGAGCCATTAACCTGTGAAATCTCCAGGTAAATGGTGTCAGAATTGAGTCGAATTGTAGGATACCTAGCTGGTAAAAGAGAATTTCTTGGTGTGGGGGGAAAATGCACACATTGGAATTGGTATCAGAATTGGATTGGGTATTTTACATGAAATAGTTTCTCCCATTCTGTGGGATCTTTCTTTCAGGCACGCACCTGCGGAATGTGGAAGTTCCCAGGGTAGGGATCAAGTCAGAGATACAGCTGCCGGCCTACACCACAGCCAAACAATGCTGGATCCTTAACCCACTGAACAGGGCCAGGGATTGAATCCACATCCTCATGGATACTAGTTGGTTTGTTACCACTGAGCCACAATGGGAACTCCTCTTTTTATTCTCTTCATAGTATACTTTGATAAACAACCTTTTAACATTTGAGGAAGTCCAATGTGTCACATTTTTTTGTTGTTGTCTGTGTTAGGGAACGGCCAAATAAAGATGTAATTTGTAAAATCAATAACATAAACTGGGGGGCATTATTACACAGGAGTAGAGTTTTTGTCTGTGACTAAAGTTAATTTGGTGTCAGTTCAAATTAAATTATTATAACTTTAGGATGTTATATATAATCCCCATCATGATCACAAAATATATCCGTATATATTTTGAGGAAATATATATAAGAAAGGAAAATGAGAAGGAAATAAAAACTCTTAAAAATCTAAAAAATGAGAAAAATTTAGAAAATGAGAAGGAAATAAAAACTCTTAAAATTTTTAAAATATCTCTCAAGGCAACAGAAATAAGAGCAAAAATAAACCAAAGAGACCTAATCAAACTGACAAGCTTTTGCACAGCAAAGGAAACCAAAAAGAAAACAAAAATACAACTTACAGAATGGGAGAAAATAGTTTCAAATGATGAAATGGACAGGGCTTAATCTCTAGAATATACAAGCAACATATACAACTCAACAGCAAAAAAAGCCAACCACCCAATGGAAAAGTGGGCAAAAGATCTGCATAGACAGTTCTCCAAGGAAGATATACAGATGGCCAACAAGCACATGAAAAAAACGCTCAACATCCCTGGTTATTAGAGAAATGCAAATCAAAACTACCATGAGATACCACCTCACACCAGTAAGAATGGCCATCATTAATAAGTCACAAATAATAAATGCTGGAGGGGGTGTGGAAAACCCTTCTGCACTATTGGTGGGAATGTAAGCTGGTATAGCCACTATGGAGAACAGTATGGATGTACCTTAGAAATCTATACATAGAACTACCACATGACCCAGCAGTCCCACTCTTGGGCATATATCTGGACAAAACCTCGCTTAAAAAAAGACACATGCGGAGTTCCCATCGTGGCTCAGTGGTTAACAAATCCGACTAGGAACCATGAGGTTGTGGGTTCCATCCCTGGCTTTGCTCATTGGGTTAAGGATCCAGCATTGCCATGAGCTGTGGTGTAAATTGCAGACGCAGCTCAGATCCTGTGTTGCCGTGGCTCTGGAGTAGGCCGGCAGCTACAGCTCCAACTAGACTCCTAGCCTGGGAACCTCCATATGCCGTGGGAGTGACCCAAGAAATCACAGAGACAAAAAAAAAAAAAAAAAGGACGCATGCACCCGTATGTTCATTGCAGCACTATTCACAATAGCCAAGACATGGAAACAACCCAAATGTCCATTGACAGACAATTGGATTAGGAAGATGTGGTATACATACACAATGGAATACTACTCAGCCATAAAAAAGAATGACATTTGCAGCAACGTGGATGGAACTAGAGACTCTCATGCTGAGTGAAATAAGTCAGAAAGAGAAAGACAAATACCATATGATATCACTTATAACTGGAATCTAATATACAGCACAAATGAACATTTCCACAGAAAAGAAAGTCATAGACCTGGAGAACAGACTTCTGGCTGCCCGGGGGAGAGGGAGGGAGTGGGAGGGATCAGGAGCTTGGGGTTAATGGATGCAAACTATTGCTCTTGGAATAGATTTACAGTGAGATCCTGCTGTGTAGCATTGAGAACTATGTCTAGATAATTACATTGCAACACAACAATGGGAGGAAAAATTATGTATACATGTATGTATAACTTGGTCCCCATGCTGTATAGTGGGAAAAAAATTTTAAAGATATTAAAAATGTCATACAAACTCTTCTAAAAAGTTAAAGTGGAAGGAATATTTCCTAAATCATTTGATGAGGCCAGCATTACTCTGACACCAAAACCAAAGACACTACAAGAAAGGGGAACTGCAGACTAATATTCTTTAGGAATATTAATGTAAAAATCCTAGCAAAGTGCATTCAGAAGCATATTTAAAAGATTATACAACACGAACAAGTGAAATTGATTCCTGGAATGCAAAAATGTTTCAACATATGAGCATCAATCAACGTAATACGTGTTAACAAAATGAAAGGGAAAGCCACATGATTATCTCAGTTGATTCAGAGAAGGCATTTGACAAAATTCAGCACCCTTTCTTGGTAAAGCAAACAAACAAAACAAGAAATGATCACTCAACCTGATACAGGCCATAAATGACATACCCATAGCTAACATCACATTCAACAGTGGAAGACTGGAAAACTTTCCCTGAAGATCAGGAATAAAACAAATATATTAGCTTGCCAGGATGCCATAGCAAAATGTCACAGAATTAGTAGCTTAAATAAAAACTTATTTTCTCATAGTTCTGTAGCCGGAAGTCCAAGATCAAGTTGTCGACAAGGTTAGTTTCTCCTGATGCCTCTCTTCTTGGTTTGCAGAGGCCTCACATGGTCTTTTCTGTGTTAATTTATTTTAACAATTTTTTTCCTTTTTTTTAGGGCCACACCTTTGGCATATGGAGGTTCCCAAGCTAGAGGTTGAATCAGAGTTGGAGCTTCAGCTGCCAGCCTACACCACAGCCACCAAAACACAGGATCCCATCTGCAACCTACACCACAGTCATAGCAATGCCAGATCCTTAACCCACTGAGCAAGGCCAGGGATTGAACCCACATCCCTATGGACTCTAGTCAGGTCCCACAATGGGAGCTCCATTTCTTCTTGTTACAGGGTGCCAGTCAGATTGGATTAGGGCCTATCCAAATGGTCTCATTTTAACTTAATCACATCTTTAAAGGCTCTGTCTCAAAATACAGTCACATTCTGAGGGACTAGGAGTTAGGGCTTCAATATATGAATTTTTAGAGAACACAATTCAGCCATTACAATACAGAGTCTCATTTTCATCACTCCTAGTCAACATACAATTGGAAATTCTAGCCAGAACAATTACACCAGAAAAAGAAATAAAATAAAAATTGAAAAGGAAGAAGTAGGAATTCCCACCGTGGCTCAGCAGAAATGAATCTGACTAGTATCCACGAGGATGCAGGTTCAATTGCTAGCCTCACTTAGTGGGTTAAGAATCCAGCATTGCCGTGAGCTGTGGTGTAGGTCACAGATGCGGCTCGGATCTCACATTGCTGTGGCTGTAGTGTAGGCCACTGGCTATAGCTCAGATTCAACCCCTACCTGGGAACCTCCATATGCTGTGGGTGAGGCCCTAAAAAGACCAAAAAAAAAAAAAAAAAAAGGAATAAGTAAAAAATTATCTCTGTTTTTAGATGACATAATTTTATATGTGGAAAACTCTAAGGATTCAAGCAAACAGAACTAATAAATGAATTGGTCAAAGTTGCAGAATACAAACTCAACAGACAAAAATTGGTTGCATTTTTGTACATTATCGATGAACAATCTGAATAGGAATTAGGAAAACTTATTCCACTTAGAATAGCTCCAGAGCGATAAAAATACTTAGGGATTAACTTAACCAAGGAGGAGGAAGGCTTGCACAGTGAAAACTACAAAATGTTGCCAAAAGAAAGTAAAGAAGACACAAATAAATGAAAAGAAATCCTTGGAGTTCCCTGGTGGCTCAGTAGGTTAAGGATCCTGTGGTGTTGTCACTGCTGTGGCTCAGGTCACTACTGTGATGCAGATTTAATCCCTGGCCCTAGAACTTCTGTATATTGTGGGTGTGGTCAAAAGGAAAAAAAAGGAAAAGAAAAAGAAAAGAAATCCTGTGTTCCTGGATTGGAAGATTTAATGTTGTTAGGATGTCAACACTACCCAAAGTGATCTATAGTTTTGATGCAATCTCTATCAAAATATCACTGACATTTTTCACAGAAATTGATTATAACATTCACAGAAAAATTCATCATGAAATTTACATAGAATTCCAAAGGACCCCAAATAACCAAAACAGTCTTGAAAAGAAGAATAAAGTTTGAGGAGTCCGTTTCTGATTTCAAAAACTACTACAGGAGTTCCCGTCGTGGTGCAGTGGTTAACGGATCCAACTGGGAGCCATGAGGTTGCAGGTTCGGTCCCTGCCCTTGCTCAGTGGGTTAACGATCTGGCGTTGCGGTGAACTGTGGTGTAGGTTGCAGACGTGGCTTGGATCCTGCGTTGCTGTGGCTCTGGGGTAGGCCAGTGGCTACAGCTCTGATTAGACCCCTAGCCTGGGAACCTCCATATGCCGCGAGAGCAGCTCTAGAAAAGGCAAAAAGACAAAACACTGTGGTACTGGCATAGACAGATATATAGACCAGTGGAATAGAATAGAGAGCCCAGAAATAAACCCTTGCATATATGGCAAAATGATTTACACCAAGGGTGCCAAGACCATTGAATGGTAAAGGACAATCTTTTCAATAAATGTTCCTGGGGAGTTACTGGCATGGCTCAGCAGAAACGAATCTGGCTAATATCCATGAGGATGCAGGTTTGATCCCTGGCGTCACTCAGTGGGTTAAGAATCCAGCTTTGCTGTGAGCTGTGGTGTAGGTCGCAGATGCAACTCGGATCCCACATTGCTGTGGCTGTGGTGTAGGCCGGCAGCTACAGCGGCAGCTACAGCTCCGATTCAACCCCTAGCCTGGGAACTTCCACTTGCCTGTGGGTGTGGCCCTACAAAGACAAAGTAATAATAATAATAAATGTTGCTAGGACAACTGGCTAGCCATATGCAAAAGAATGATGTTGAACCCTTACCTGCACCATATACAAAAATTAACTGAAAATGGATCAGAGGCCTAAAAGTAAGAGCTAAAACTATAACATTCCTGAGAGGGAACATGGGGAAATCTTCACAACAGTGGTGTTGTCAATGATTTACTGGACATGACACCAAAAACACAGGCAATAAAATAAAAAGATAAGTTGGACTTAAAATTTAAAACTTTTAGCATCAGAGCATTCCATCAAGACAATAAAAAGGCAACTGCAGAATGAGAGAAAAATATTTGCAAGTCATATGTTGGATAGGGGTTAATATCCAGAATGTATAAAAAACTCCAACTCAAAAGCAACAAAATAAACAATTAAAAATTGTGCAAAATGTCTGACTAGCCATTTCTCCAAAGAAGATATACAAATGGCTAATAAACACATGAGGAAATGCTCAATATCTACAGTCACTGGGGAAGCACAAATCAAAACCACAATGAGATATCACTTCATACCCCTTAGGATGGCTATTACTAAACACACACACACACAGAAAATAGCAAGTGTTATAGAGCAGGTGGAGAAATTGGAACTCTTGTACATCGCTGGTGGGAATGTAAAATGGTGTAGCCACTGTGGGAAACAGTTTAGACTACTGGTTCCCCAAGAAACTAAACATAGAACTGCCATATGATCCTGCAATTCTAGTCCCCGACATATACTCACAAGAATTTAAAGCAGGGACTGAAACAGATACTTGTATGCCAATATCCATTGCAGCCAAAAAGTGAAAACGACCCATGCATCCATCCACAGATGAATAGATAAACAAAATGTGGTGTATACATACCGTAGAATATTATTCAGCCATAGAAGGAAGGAGACTCCAGCATATGGTACAATATGGATGAACCCTGAACACTTTTCACCAAGTGAAATAAGCCAGTCACAAAAAGACAGATACTGTGGGATTCCACCTGGAGTTATCAGATTCATAAAAAGCAGAATGGTGGTTTCCAGAGCCTTGGAGAATAGGAGTTATTGTTTAATGATTACAGATTTTCTTTTCTGTAATATAATTTAAAAAAAATTTTTTTTTGGCTGCACCTGAGGAACGTATGGAAGTTCCCAGGCCAGGGATTGAATCCAAGCCACATCTGCAGCAACACCAGTTCCTTTAGCCCACCGTGCCAGGCCAGGAATCAAACCTGTGCTTCAGCAGCAATCCGAGCCACTGCAGTCAGATTCTTAACCCACTGTACCACAGCAGGAACTCCTCTGTAATAAATGTTTTGGAAATACATAGTAGCAATAGTTGTACAACATTATGAACGTAACCTGCGCCAAGCAGTGACCCTGAGCTGCTGCAGTGACGATTGATGGATCCCTAACCCACTGAGCCACATGGGAACTCCATGTGAATCACAGAATGGAAAACCCCAGATGTACTATAAAATGGGGATTTTTCACGTTCATTTGTCGTCCTTGGAAGGTTGAGAATTTTCTTTCCTCCTCATGGATGTGAGAATTGAAGTTAGAGCCTACCAGGACTTCGTATTTACCTGGCCCCTCGTTTTGTGAATAGATCCCATGTCCAGTTCTTCCCATGTTTGAAGACAGGAGGAAATGGGATCTTACTTCCTGTGGAAAGGGAAACTAAGGGCCCACAAAGGAAGGGAACTTCCTCAGGAAGGCCCACCTAAACCAATCAGTAATGCTAATCCCGGATCCAGAACTCTGGCAGAAATGGGCCAAAGAACCTTTTCTAGGAAAGTTAGAGAAATGTTTGATGCTCAGAGACCAGCATAGAAATACCAAGAATAGCAGCTTCAAATCACAGTAGAATGAAGACATCAGAAATACCACCTTAAACACTAATTCCCCTGAGTTCTCTTCCCTGAGGCCTCTCTCTCCTCTCTGTCGCTCTGCTCTGTGGCTCTGACTTGTCCTTACGGGAAGTCCCTGCCTCACACTTCATACCCCATAGGGAGAGAAGAGCCCTGTCACTTACCCAGAGCAGTGCAGGAGCTGTTGGGTGGTGGCTGCGGGGAGGTGAGAAATCTTGGCAGGTTTCTGGGCTGAAGAAGTTGGAGAGCAAGTTCCCTCCAGGATGCCCTAGAGTTTGGCCCTTGAGGCGATCAGGGGCTGGTGGTGTTGAGCGAGTGAGAGTCTGGGGAAGGCTCCTGGAGTTGCCAGCAGAGGAGGCAGCAGTTAGTCGTTGGGAGGCAGTTAGAGGAAGTTCCACGGAGTTCCAGGGAGGAGCTAACATATAGGATGGGAAGAGAAGAGGAAAGAAGGATGGGTGGGTTTTCTGGCACCCCCTCCTTCCAAGGGCTCTACGGAGAGGAGCAGAAATCACAGAGGTGATTCTCCTACCTTTCAAGATACACGGCAAAGCAGGTGGAAGAGGCGCTAGGGATGCACAGAGGAAAAGCTGCAGAGGGACAGAGGGAAGCCAGAGACCAGAGTCCCTGAGAGAGACAGACAGCATCCGACTGCTCAGAACAAAAGGCTCTTAGACACAGACAGGGGAGAAGCAGGATTGGGACCCTTGCTTGGGGTGGAGCAAGAGCCCCTTCCCCAGTGAGCATGGCCTGGAGATGAAGAAGAACAACACTGGGTCAAGGCCAAGGTCTGCCAGGCCTGCCAACTCAGCATTCGGTTGGTAATATTCTACCAAAATGGGTGCATCCGTAACAGGTGACCATGCCCAAGCAAGTCCCTGGCTTATAGGACCTGGGTTTCCCCTTGTGGCTTTTTTTGTTTTGTTTGTTTGTTTGTTTTGGGGTTCGTTTGTTTGTGTTTTTTTTTGGTTTTGTTTTGCTTTTTAGGGCTGGATTTGAGACATATGGAAGTTCCCAGGCTAGGGATCAAATCGGAGCTGCAGCTGCCAGCCACAGCCACAGCAATGCAGGATCCAAGCCTCGTCTGCAACCTACACCACAGTTCATGGCAACTCTGGATACTTAACCCACTGAGCAAGGCCAGGGGCACGAACCCTCATCCTCATGGATACAAGTCAGATTCATTTCCACTGTGCCAACAATAGGAACACCCTCCCCTTGTGTTTTACTTATTTTTTAATTTTTTTTGGCCACATTGTATATGGAAGTTTCCAGACCAGGGATAGAATCCTAGCTACAGCTGCGACCTACATCTCAACTGTGGCAGTGATGGACTCTTAACCCTTGGTGCCATGTGGGGGATTGCCTCCATAGTGACCTGAGCTGCTGCAGTCAGATCCTTAACCACTGCACCACAGTGGGAACTCCCCCGCTGTATTTTAAATGACCACATCTGAGTCCACAACCTTGGTTTCTTTACGGAAAACTCCTCCCAGGAAATTGAAGGAGTCAGTGGGAATTCACACATCCCAGACGAAGTAAGTCAGAGTCTTTGACGGTAAAGCCTATGCATCAGCATTGTTAGGTGCTTCTTCTCGTGGGATGCCAGTGAACAGCCAGGCCCAAGAATCATTGTATTAAACATAGGCTGGGGACAGGCACTTGACAGATGCCAAAGGTGCAAAGATGCAGAAGATACAGACCCTGCTCTTGATGTGCTCACAGCTGAGCAAGGAGGATAAACATCAAAACAGATAAGAACAACAAAATTGCCAACAGGGCCATGAGTTCAGCCAGAGAAGCACCCCTAGGGTAAAGAGGAGGGTAAAAATCACGAGTATTGTTTCAGGCATTTTGTGACGGCTTGACATTGTGGGGGTCTTGCTGGCTGGGGAGAGATGCTCTTCTCAGGGCGAGCTGATTCCTAGAGACAGTAAACAACTCTCTTTGAAACACGCTTTCACATACAAATCTACCAACCTCCATTCTCTACCCCTAACCACGCCTTTATGTAACTCTCACCCACCAAGCCAGTGTCCTAAATCACTGCAGGTACCAGACAACTAGAGACCACCCTATAGATCAGATTATCCAGGCTACCTTCTCTAAGCTTGTTCCCCTGATTAACCCACCTCACCCCTTCTTTGCCCTGAAAAAGACAATAAAGGCTCTGGGCCATGCATTCCCCTTATTCCTTCTGCTTCCTTATCAACCCTAGTGCTTCCCTAGGTGGTATGGTATGCCCCTTTCCCTTGGAAATTGTAAACAATAAATTCTTTCAATGGCCTTGACCTCTCTGTGTCATCACTTGGTCAACTCTAGAAATTAAAATCCCAGGAGTACAGGGGCTCTGGTTATCTCGCAGGAGTGAGGGTCAGAGGAGTCTTTGACAAAGGGACAGAAGACGCCTATCCCATGAGCAAAGGCACTGGGGCACAGAAAGGATGGAATTGCTGGACCACTGAACACACCAAGTGGGGTGGGGTACACACCAAGTGGGGTGGGGGTAGGGACGGCATGTGGGTCTTAGGCTGGATCAGACGATCTTGGGGCAGCATGAGATGCACTCTCTGGCTTAGTAACTCAGCCTTACAACATTTCCAAGAGCTGGATAGGAAAGTAAGAGAATATTCCATAGGTGGTGAAACCAACACATGTTGGGAAATTGATTCTTCCTTAAATAAGTGGTGACTTGTGTACTCTTCTTGTCTCTAACAAGACCTCCCAACTAACCTGTTTCTCAATTTGGGCTTTCGTCGCATTGACAAGGTCATGACAAAGACCCTTCACGCCGGCCCCACCATTCCTGTCCTAAGGAGCCTGTGGGAAGAGAGAACAGACTGCAGCGCCGGACAGGGAGGGCTCCTCTTCCTGAGGTCGAACATGCACATTGCATCCGAATCAGGGACCTACCATCTTGGCAAAGCTTCTTTCTATCTCTAGGCCTGTTCCCTCATCCTTAGAAAGGGTGAACTAATACATGAGTTGTGGGGTTATCCTACAGATGAGAAGGGAAGGGGGAGCATGTGGGTGACACATGTTATATTTGTTTCTATTTTTTCCCTCTTCAACCAGAAAACATCCTAAATCTCAGGAGAACCAAAAGAGACAGGTTCCATTAAAACTATAAGATATGGGGGTTCCTCTGTGGCTCAGCAGTTAAAGACCCAGTGTTGTCACTGAGGCTCGGGTCACTGCTGTGGCACAGGTTCAGTCCCTTGCCCGGGAACTTCCACATGCCGTGGATGTGGCAAAAAAAAAAAAAAAAAAGGAAGAAAAAAAAAACCCAAAAAAACCCTGCAAGAGAGTTCACTAGTAGTGGCTCTTCCAGACAATCCCCACTTGGGTGTCCTTGGGCTTCAGATCCTCGGAGGGGCCACGCAATCCGCCTGGCTTAGCCAGAGTCAGCCCCCCATCATCTTGCCATTCTAAATAGAGGCTTTGGATCTTTCTTGGATCCACATCCCACCAGAGATGGGATGGAAGCTGCAGGGCAAAAAAATGCAATAGGTGCTAGCTCCCAGGCCTCTCTGCAGAAAAGGAAGACTGGAGATGGGTCGTCTTTCCCATCTCTGCTTCTTACTTCCAGGTGCCCTGCTCCTCTCAGATGCCTTGGGCCACCACATCTATTCCCATGACAGTGACAGCTTCCAATGACTGAGCATTGGCTGCCTGCAAAGCAGTGTGTGAGTATGAAACCAGACCTCTCTTTCAAATCCTCTCGTTTAATGGGCAACATTATCCCCATTTTCCAGTTGAAGCTTGGTGTCAGATAGTAAACAGAAGAGCCAGATCCAAAGCCAAATCTGCCCAAATCCAAAGCCTGTGTTAACCACCCATCCTGGGATGTCCTGAGCTACTTACATTTCCCAGCTTCATTCCAAAGGTGTATTGGTACAAACATCCCCTTCTTGGCAAAAGGCTCCAATTCTCAGTTCTGATTCTCAGTTCTTCCAAACTGCAATGGTCACAGGACATCTTGGATCCTCCCTCTCTGACACTTTCCTCCGTATCTCATCCTAGTTTATTCAGTCGACAGAGAACCACTGGGGTCCTCTCTGGGCCAAGTGCAGGATACGTCAGCCCTAGCCACTAGATCAATGTGCAATGAGAAAAAAAAAAAAAAAAAAAAACCACAGAAGTTCCCGTTTTGGCTCAGCCAGTTAAGGACCTGACATAATATTCAAGAGGATGTGAGTTTTATCCCTGACCTTGCTCGGTGGGTTAAGGATCCGGTTTTGCCGTGAACTGTGGTGTGGGTCACAGATGCAGCTCGGATCTGGTGTTGCTGTGGCTGTGGTGTAGGCCAGCAGCTGCAGCTCTGATTCGACCCCTAGCCTGGGAACCTCCATATGCCACAGGTGTGGCTATTAAAAAGAAAAGAAAAAAAATTTTTACAGAAAAAAAAAAAAAAAGAAAAAATCCCTACAACAATGGATTAAACTGGGTCTGGTGATGACTTTAGCTGGTCCCTTCTGGGAAAGGGGACTGGAATAGCTGCCAGTTCATTGACACCCACTGGGCCCGACCCTGTGTGAAGAAGTATTCTAAACTCTGGGGATCTCCTCCAGAGTAAATACAACACAATGTTTGCCTCCACAGTTTTATGAGAGAGATATTTACTTAACTAACAGTGAAACCAGGCAGCCTGTGATAAGAGCTGTACTAAATAAGAGCTATAATAAAATAGGCCAAAGAGTAGAGGCACTGGAAGGAAATGAGACCAGAATTGCGGAGGACTTCACAACAGAGGAGATATTTGTGATGAGTCTCAGAGGCTGCTTACTGAGCTCATCCTTTTTCCTTGAGGGGCACGAGAACTCAGGCATGAAATCCTTGCCTGAGCCCCCAGCCTTGACATCGGATTGGCTCCCTGCAGAGTCTCATCAGATCAGCCACCCTGCACACCTCAGACCTGCCCCTGGCTCAGTGCTCGTGGCCGGGGCCTCCCAAGCTCCTCTCCGACAAGTCCTTGCATGGATCAACCCCTTCTGAGCCGAGCTGGGTCTGAGGGCCAGATGCCGTAGGGCTGCCGGTGGAGGGGTGAGAGCAGCCAAGTCATTAAGTCGGAAACCACCAACAGCAGGCGCCTGCTGGGAGCTGCCAGAGGACTGGCCAGCGTTTCAGAGCATCCTCGGATATCAGGCAAGCAGTAAAGAGCCGGCCTGGGAGAAGGCCAGGCTTTTGCTCTTTGCTGGGAAAAGTCGTTAGAAACTTCAGAGGAAAAAGGAAGGTGGCCATCCTGGGCCTTCGTACCTTTCTCGTCTCCTGGGTGTTGTCCAGGATGCCTACTGTTAAGGAAGGGGCTTTGTAGGAAGGTACCTGCTAGAATCAAGATGGATCCTTTGGGAACTCAGGTATGGATTGACTTATTATTTTATTATTTTGGGCTATGCTGAGCCTAGGGATCGAACCCACACCATGGCAGTGACCTGAATCACAGCTGTGACAACGCCAGATCCTTAACTCAGAGCATCACCAAGGAACTTGTGGATTGACTTTTATTTTATTTTATTATTTATTTATTTATTTGTCTTTGTCTTTTTAGGGCCAAACCCACGGCATATGGAAGTTCCTAAGCTAAGTGTCTAATCGGAGCTACAGCTACCAGCCTATGCCACAGCCACAGCAACAGCAACGTAGGATCCAAGCCTCATCTGCAGTCTACACCACAGCTCACAGCAACACAGGATCCTTGACGCACTGAGCGAGGCCAGGGATCGAACCTGCAACCTCATGTTTCCTAGTCGGATTGGTTTCTGCTGTGCCATGATGGGAAATCCATTATGTTTTCTTTTATTTTCTTTTATTATTTTATTTATTTTATTTTATTCTATTATCTTATTTTACCTTATCTTATTTTTGGCCCGAAGCATGCAAATGTTCCCAGGCCCAGGATCAAACACACACCCGAGCAGTGACCTGAGCCATAGCAGTGACAACGCTGGATCTTTAACTTGCTGTGCCACCAGGGAAGTTCAAGATTGGCTTATTTTATATGTGCCAACTACAGATGCAATTATTTCCCAAAACAACCCCAGGTGGCTGTGGGTGAAAGGGCTGAGGGAAGCTGCATTCTCCGTGGCTCTGGAGGGGAGATGGATCGAACTACCCAAAGACAGGTTTTTGCCTGTCATAAGCCCGATGATGATGAACTGACCTATCCTGATGGACTTATCCTGATGATGAGATGACCTGGGCCTTGCTGGACCACAGGGGGAACCACGGGGACCCATCAGCAGAGTAGTTAGACACAGGGCCCACGATGCCCTACCAGGGCCATTGCAGAAGGGATTCTGCTCTCGGGACAAGGGTGGATTTAGAGGGTTGGTTTTCAACCTGTGCTCTTTGGAGGTGCTTCCGAAGGTCTTGGGGCCTGAGGAGGGGGACACTCCAATCAGGGGCATTGATTGGCTTTTTCTACATTAGGATTCTGCTTATGAAATGTATATATGTGTATATATATATAGGAAAAGTGATTCTGTTAGTAAATATTCAAGAACTCAGTGGATTAATTGACATTAACTTACCTCTACTGAGCCTTTGCCATCTGTTCTTCTACATTTTTCCCACACGTTATCTCCTTTTATCTTCTCTGGTACTTCCTGAGGTATGGAGTGATATCCCCATTTTTCAGGCAAGGAAACTGAGGCACAGAGAGCATGGAAACCTTGCCCGGGACACACAGCTAGAAATGGGGGGCTGGATTTGAAGCCAGCCATGCTGACTCTCAGCCACTGCTCTTTCTCTCCACACGCTCCGGACCCATTCTTTCCAACCCTGAGGACTGGATTTGGTGTTTCTGTCAGGTGACCCTAGACAGCTTATGAATATGGCTACATTTGACTTTATTGCCTAATGTCCCTCTGCTAATCTCTGTGTTCCACTTTCAAGGTCACCTCCAGGGCACCAGGGCCCTCCTTAGTGGAGCCTGTGGGAGAGGAAAGCCATCTGATGGGAGGAAAGGCACCTTCCCGAAAGGCTGGCCTGGGCCCAGCCGAGCCCCCCATACATACTGTTTTTTTTTTGTAGGGGGAGGTTGGCTTTTTTTTTGCTTTTTAGGCCCACACCCGTGGCATATGAAAGTTCCCAGGCCAAGAGTGGAATCTGAGCTGTAGCTGCCGGCCTACACCACAGCCATAGCAACGCAGGATCCAAGCCTCATCTTCGACCTATGCCAGATCTGAGCAAGGCCAGGGATCAAACTCACATCCTCATGGATACTAGTTGGGTTTTTAACTCACTGAGCCACAATGGGAGCTCCCTTGCCTGGACTTTTTTTTTTTTTTTGGTCTTTTGAGGGCTGTACCTGTGGCATATGGAGGTTCCCAGGCTAGGAGTCTAACCGGAGCTATTGCTGCCAGCCCACACCAGAGCCACAGCAATGCCAGATCTGAGCCACATCTGCGACCTATACCACAGTTCGCAGCAAGACCGGATCCTTAACCTACTAATAGAGGCCAGGGATCGCACACGCAACCTCATGGTTCCTAGTCGGATTTGTTTCCACTGCACCACCACGGGAACTCCCGGATATTTTTTGATAGGCGTGAGACGGCATGAAATGAGTGGCCTTGGAGGATCCCCTGGCTGACCTCTCTTCAGTGCCCACCTCACACCCATTTCCTTCTTCAAGCTATCCTCGAGTGCTGCCCCACTTAAACTGACATATCTGTTTGACTTGCATTTGGACACAATGCCTGCCTTCTCAGGTGGGTTCCATATTCCTTGAGAGCAGCTACTATGCCTTTGCACAGGCAGGGGTCTTGGGAAAACGCCTGATGAGGAGCTTGGGGTCCCCAGGGAAACAAGACTTGGTAATAAGACTGTCTTTCTTTGGTCACCAGATTATCTCCTCAATTAGAAGAACCTGCAGGTCTTAGACTAAACAGATGACCCCACAGCTTCCCCCTGGGGCCCTGGGAGAAGGTTCTTCTCAGTAGGACGGAAAGTCAGCCCTCATATCCACTGCGGCCTTCACAGATGACAGCCTCGAGAGGGACGATGTGCCCTTGCCAGCAGTGGGGATAGCTGGAGGCAGCACTTGCCCTTTGACCTGCTCAGATCCATGTCAAAGCTCTCATTTCCTATCATGTCATTTTATCTGATCCTATTGCATCTCCCTTTGAAGGGCTTGTCGAGTGAGTTCTGCCTCTGGAGTTAGGAAATCAGTTTCCACCAGACTTTTACTTCTTTGTTTATTGCATTTAGCACTGAGCACAGCACTTGCAGGCAACGAGTAAATATTTGTTGAGGAATGCGTGGACGGAAGGAAGCTTCTGGAAAATTCATGTCTCTGCCCTGTTGAGTCAGGCACTTTCATTCCAGATGCTTGGCATTGATTCTACCATTCCTGCAGTATTGGAAAATTTCCTCGTAATACTGATGAGACGTATCAGAATATGTATTCTGTTTGGTTTTTTTCCCCCGCCCACCCAGAGCACTATCATAGCAAAAAGCATGCCTCTGCACTCAGGGTTGTGTTTCTAAAGAAAGGATCTAAACACTTGTGAATCGGATCCTATTGTAACTGCCCACATGGGGAGAGCTTATCTAAGTGAATAATTGCTACCCAATATTTTTCTTGGGCTTTCTTAAAGCTCTATGTCCTTGATACATGACTGTTAAAGGATAATTTTCAGAAAAGGTAAAAATCATCTCCTGTGCAGATATAAACATGTGTCCAAATTTTTATTTAACTTGAGACTTCCATGATGGCCTAGAGGTTAAGGATTCGATGATGTCACTGCTGTGGCTCAGCTTTGATCCCTGTCTCGGGAACTTCTGCACGCCATAGGTGTGGCAAAAAAATTTTTTTGTTTGTTTAACTCTTTTCTTTTTTTTAGGGCTGCACCCATGGCATATGGAAGATCCCAGGCCAAGAGTCAAATTGGAGCAATAGCTGCCGGCCTACACCACAGCCATAGCAAAGCAAGATCCAAGCGGTGTCTGTGACTTACACCACAGCTCAGGGCAACACTGGATCCATAACCCACTAAGCGAGACCAGGGATCTAACCCGCATCCTCATGGATACCAGTCAGGTTTGTTTCCACTGCACCACAGGAACGCCTTATTTAACTCATTATTAATGAAGGAACTAGGAAGACTTTATGACCAGTTCAAAGGGCAAGCCAAAGAATGGACACATTGATAGATCAGGTGTGTTGAAATGAATATGTAGTGGGCAAGGGAAGTCAAATGAACTTCTAGTGCCCAGGATTTTTTTTTTTTTTCACATCTCTATAGACAAGAATTATTCAGCATGGTTTTTAGTTATCTGCTATCTACATCATTATCTACAATATATGGGGTTTTAAAATAGCTTAACTCACAAAAGTAGCAGAATCTCAGAACACCTAGAAGAGGATATGCTCTAAGCAGTTTTCCATGGTAGACACTCGATAATCTTATTTGCTTATTCACACTTCGTTACATGAAAGAAGTGACATTTAAAGTCAGCAGAGAAAGAACAGACTACCCAATAAATGCCAGGACAACTGAATTTCCATATGTAAAAATAAAATTAGATTATGACACCATGCTTTGCCCAGAACAAATTTCAGGTGGATTAAAAAATAAAATATTAAAATAGAAAATTTTAAACCCTTGGAAGAAAATACAGGAGAGTATCTTTATGACTATGACAGAAAAGACACACACTGTATGAAAAAGATCTATAAACTGGACTATATTTAAAACACACATTTTTTTTTTCATTAAGAGACCCGGATATAAAATACTGCTTTGCTCATAGGCAATACATCCTCCACATCCAGAATTCATAAAGAGCTCCTACAAATCAGATCAGAAAAAGACTAATAAACCAGCAGAGAGGAGGGGGAAGCTATAGGAAGGGGCTAAGAGTACAAATTTCTCAGGAGTTGTACTCTAGCTGCCCCCCAATGTCTTGCAGATCAGAACTAGCTCCTCAAACCCTCTGAAGGAGCCCAGAGAGACAGCATAGGCTGGAAATTCACTCAAAACCCACTGTACTTCACTCTGGCTCCAAGCCCAGATTCCTCAGGACACCAGGCTGACCCAGAGATGTTAGCAATTTGAATTTTTCTGGAGATTCTGGTAGTAGAAGCCAGTTCTGCTTCCATTATGGAAACCAGGATCCTGTTCAATTCAATTCATTCAACAAATCTTTGAGGGCCCTTCTGTGCCAAGGACCTAGGCTGTGGAGGGAGGCCACTTCCGGCAGCTTCCCCCTCTAAGGCTGGTGAAGGAGTCAAACTCTAACCACAAATGTGGGCGCACTGCCAAATGAGACGTACACAGGAAAGGGCTCTGGGATGCACCAGTGCTCCCCTTTGATCAGCCCCCCTCAACCCAACCCTGTGAGTTTGTGCAGGTTTTTTAAAATTAATTTTATACCTACAGACAAGTTACAAAAATAGTACAGAGAAGGAGTTCCCACTATGGCTCAGCAGAAACAAGCCCAACTATTATTCATGAGGATGTGGATTTGATTCCAGGCCTCTATCAGTGGGTTGAGGATCTGGCATTGCCACAAGCTGCAACACAGGTCACAAATGAGGCTCGGATCCCACATTGCCCTGGCTGTGGTGTAGGCCGGCTGCTGCAGCTCTGATTCCACCCCAGCCCATGAATTTCCCTAAAAAGAACAACAACAACAACAACAAAATACTACAGAGAATATACTGTCCACACCCATCTTCACCTAATGTTAACTAACAACTTGCATGGCCATAGAACACTTATTAAAACTAGGAATTAGCCTTAGTAGTATACTATTTGTTAAATGATAGAATTGGTTCTATTTCATGGGTTTTTACATGAAGGCCCTTTTTTTCTGTTCCAGGATCCTACAATGTGTTTTGTTATCACATCTCCTTAGTTGGTGCCAATCTAAGTTACAGCTCCTTGCTGCTATATGCTGAATATTTGTCTCCTTCCAAGATTCATATATTGAAATCTAATCCCTAAGGCATTTGGAAGAACCTTTGGGAGGTGAGTAGGTCCTGGGGGTGGAGCCCTCATGGATAGGATTAGTGCCCTTATAAACAAGAACCCAAAGGGCCCCGTCACCCTTTCAACCACATGAAGACATAGTGAGAAGGCACTGATTATGAACCAGGAAGCCACTCTCAGACACCAAACTTGCAGGCAACTTGATCTTGGACTTTCCAGACTCCAGAACTGTGAGCAATAAATGTCTATTGTTTGTAAGCCACCCAGTCTGGGATTCTGTAAGAGCAGCCCGAATGGACTAAGATGCTCCGTCTCTCCTTTCTTTCATGATTTTTGACATTTTTGGAAGCCTGTTGATCAGATACTTTGGAGGAAAACATCTCATAATTATACCGAGGTCACACATTATTGGGGAGGATACCGCAGGGGTGACCTGCTCTTTTCAGGTGCATCAGATCAGGCGATGTACGATGTCAACCTTTAACTGCCGACATTGACCTTGATCACTTGGTTAAGACGGTCTCAGCCAGGATTCTCTACTACAGACTCACTGTTTTTCTCTTTGTAATTACTAAATGTTTGTGAGGTAATACTTAGAGATTATGCAACTATCCTGTTTCTGCTACAGTTTTCGGATTGTTTTTTCAACTCACCCTTGCATTGTCTTCATAAGTTTGATTACTTCTGACAGTCAGCACAAGCCCTGCTGGGTTGTTCAGCTGAGAAAGTACACTCATTTTTCTTTCCTTTTGGCTCCTGCCTGCAGGCACAGAGAAGCTATGCTATCCCCACCTGGGCTGCTGTGTGGGTATCTGCCCTCACCAAAGGATGGAGGAGCCCTGAGGATACTCCAAAGGCCTGGAAAAAAGCCAGCTGGAAACATATATAAAATATGGGCTTAAGAAGATGTGGTATATATACACAATGGAATACTACTCAGCCATAAAAAGAATAAAATAATGCCATTTGCAGCAACATGGATCGAACTAGAGATTTTCCCACTAAGTGAAGTAAGTCAGAAAGAGAAGAGCAAATACCATATGATATGATATTCCACTTATATGTGGAATCTAAAATATGGCTCAGGAGCTCCCATTGTGGCTCAGTAGTAATGAACCCAACTAGTATCCATGAAGATGTGGATTCCATCCCTGGCTTCACTCAGTGGGTTAAAGATCTGGTGTTGCCATGAGCTGCGGCATAGTTCGCAGACACTGCGTTGCTGTGGCTGGGGTATAGGCCAGCAGCTACAGCTCCGATTCTACCCCTGGTCTGGGAACTTCTATATGCCACAGGTGCAGCCGTAAAAAAAGCAAATAAATAAATATAATAATAAAAATAAATATGAAATGTGGCTCAAATGAACCTATCTACAAAACAGAAACAGATTCACAGACATAGAGAACAGACTTGTGGTTGCCAAGGGGGAGGGAAGAGGGGAGTGGGATGGACTGGGAGTTTGGGGTTAGAAATACAAACTATTATATTCAGATTGGATAAGCAATGAGGTCCAACTGTATAGCACAAGGACCTATATCCAATCTCCTGGGATAGTCCATGATGGAAGATAATATAGAAAAGAACATATGTGTGTGTATGACTGAGTCACTTTGCTGTACAGCAGAAATTGGCCCGACACTGTAAATCAATTATACTTTAATAAAAAAATAAAATATGGGAGTTCCCTTCATGGCTCAGCAGTTAACGAACCCAACTAGGATCCATGAGGTTGCAGGTTCAATTGCTGGCCCCCCCAGTGAGTTAAGGATCCGGCGTGGCCATGAGCTGTGGTGTAGGTCACAGACGTGGCTTGGATCCCGAGTTGCTGTGGCTGTGGTGTAGGCTGGCGGCTATGGCTCTGACTGGACCCCTAGCCTGGAAACCTCCATATGCCATGGGTGCGGCCCTAAAAAAGCAAAAAATAAAATAAAATATGATAAGGACCTGGAAACAACTTTAAATATGAAGACTGCCTAAAGAAGGTAGTCTTTATCTTGGACAAAGGAAGACTGGAGGAGGAGGGTATGATACAGTGAGTGTGAACTTGTTTCCTTAAAATGCTGGTGAGCTGAGGCACAGGGTGAAGTAAGGAGAGCTTGCAACTTGAAGGAGCTCATTGGAAAAATCAAGGAAGGAAGCTAGACTCTGGACCTTGGAATTTGTCATTTAGGAGGCAACAGATTTGAAATACACAAGGGCTCTGAGACTATGGATCCATTTCTCTACCTGGCCCCAGCTGGGGTGGCCAGCATCCCACAAACTCAGTGGCAACACTGTCCAGCAGCTAGTGAGGCATGGTGAACATCCACGTAGCTTGGACGGCCCCGGGGTCCAAGCCAGACCAGATAATTGGGGCTTAGGTTTGTGAATCCACTGTTCACCCTTCTAAAACCCCTTAGAGGAGGTTCAGGGACAACAACACAGGTTTCCTCGTTCTCCACCTTACTTGTATCCTGCCGCAACAAACTCTCCCTCCACCCCGAACTCCAAGACTCCAGGCATAGTCTCATCAAACCACATCTTAGGACCACTTTTAATTTTTCTAGAGCAGAATTAAATTAAGGATTCTCCTAGCAAGAAAATAATTCAGTCCCAGGATCATACCTAGTCCAGAGCTCGGGTTCTAGTTATTAGCTACTGGCTGACTCTTAGGTACTTGCCGCAAGGACTACCCAGAGCTAGTGGTCCATCCCAACTTGGCTTTAACCCATGGTTACTTTACTCCTATAGTGATGTCAGAGCCCAGTGTCCAGTTTTCTGACTGTTTGTAATCATAGGAAACTGAGAACTCATTGGTCTATTTTATTCTACCTAATGGGTCTTTCTGAGACATCATCGAAGTAATTTTTTTTTTTTGTCTTTTTAGGGCCACACCCACGGCATATGGAGGGTTCCCAAGCTAGGGGTCCAATCAGAGCTGTAGCCACCAGCCTACCCCAGAGCCATAGCAATGTAGGATCCAAGCTGAGCCTGCAACCTACAGCACAGCTCACAGCAGCACTGGATCCTTAACCCACTGAACAAGGCCAGGTTTCGAACTCTCATCTTCACTGATGCTAGCTGGGTTTTTTAACCACTGAGCCATGAAGGGAACTCCAAGTAATTCTTACGAAGTGCTAAAAGGCAGGCTGAGGGGAAAGGGGGTACATAGTAGTGACCCCATAAGTTTCATTTGTGTCTTTGGAAGTTGTCTTTAAGAGTTGAACCTCAAATCCGTTTCTGCAGTGTTCCCAACAATTCTGTATGCCATTTATCACACTGACATCATTTGCTTTCTCCTTACCCCAGTTAGAAGGATTTTATTTTCTGCAACTGAACTCTGACAGATGCAGGCCAAAGAGAGAAATGACCGGTAATGTAAGGAAAGGGGTATCATCATAATTACAAAGGTCTTTTTAAAATTATGAGTAACACATACAATACTATGCTAATAAATTTGAAAACACTGATAAAGGTGATAGCTTTTCAGAATATATAGGTTATTCTAATCAACAAAAAATAAAAAACACAAAGAGACAAAGAACAATGGAAAATTTGAGGATGTTATCAAAGAATTATCTTCTAGACATATACAAGATCCAGGTGATTGTATAAGAAAAAAGATTTCTAAAATTGCAGGATATTTTATTAGGCATGAATAGATGCATTTTTTTTTCATAAAATAACTCCTGGTTTCTTCCACTTGTGCAGAAGCTCATCATCCACTTTTAACTCACTACTTTATGGAGAAGGCAGGGTGGGTAGAACAAGCAGTGGTTGCTCAGCTTGGAGTTTCAAAACAGTTTTTACCTTACTGGAGAGACAGAGCCTGAATGCCAAGTACATTTGATTTATTTATTTATTTTTTTAGGGCCACACCACAGCATGTGGAAGTTCCCAGGTTAGGGGTCAAATCGGAGCTGCAGCTGCCAGCCTATGCCACAGTCACAGAAATACAGGATCCGAGCTGTGTCTGTGTCCTACACCACAGCTCACAGCAGCACTGGATCCTGAACCCACTGATCAAGGCCAGGGATCAAACCCACATCCTCATGGATACTAGTTGGGTTCATTACCACCGAGCCTCGATGGGAACTCCAAAGTACATTTGATTTTCCAGGGCTATATTTTTGCAAAAGAAGTTACTTTTATTTTGTATTCAAGAAAACTTAACTTTATGAATCAAAAATCATAGATGAAATCACTGAGGACATGGAGTTTATTCTCACCCCAAAATGAATGAGAGCAACCAGCTGGCAGGAAAGAAAAATTTGAAGGTGATATTGAGAGACATCAAAGAGTCTCTGAAGAGTGCCTAGCACCCTGGCTATCTCCTGGTTAAAACTGAAGGGCAGGTAAGAGAAATTCCTTTAGTTTTAAAGGAGTCCCAGTTAGAGAATAGACTTGTGGTTGCCAAGGGGGAGTAGGGGGGAGGGAATAGGACAGATGGGGAGTTTGGGGTTAGGAGGTGGAAACTATTACATTTGGAATGGATAAGCAATGAGGGTCCTGCTGTATGACACAGGGAACTCTATCTAATGACATGGGATTGACCATGATGGAAGACAGTATAAGAAAGGGAATGTATACAGATGTATGACTGGGTCACTTTGCAGTTCAGCAGAAACCGGCACAATGTTGTAAATTAACAATACTTTAATTTTTAAAAAATTAAAAAAATAAAAGGAGTGCCAGAGCAAAGAGGTCCATCGGCTGGCTTTCTATGGCACAGGAAGTCTTGGAGGACAGGCAACAAGGGCGGTAAAATCAAATTGTTGAGTGCGCCATCTGGGTGGATGGCAACCTCAACTGCTCCCTACGCCTCGGGCACTTCAGGGAAAGCCGTCAAGCCCTAGGGGTCCAGAGAAGCAGTGAACAGACAGGTAGACAAACCTTGAGGGTCCTGTCATTAGGACGAGGATGTAAGGTGTTCCTGGGCCTGTTGCCAACTAGACCCTAAAATTGGGCTGGATACACCTTTAACAGATGCCTGCCCACGGCAACAGAACCAAAGACGGGATGACACCAGGACCAAATAAATAACTCATCTCATGCCAGAAAGATGAGAGTGCCTCTTGGAATTCAGATTATCATATAAAAGTGGCTAAAATTTGTAAGAGTAAGTTTTCTGTCATCAGCAGAAATGGGTTGTCTTCAGCTAAATATCTGTTAAAATGTCAGAATGAAGACAGTTACATGTCTGTATCCCTGAACCTGTATAAGGTTCCTAACAGATATAAAAACTTAATGGCTGCAGATATTTCCAATGCTATTAAAAAAAGTTCACCATTAGAATAATATAGTTTCCCAATACATTTTACAATACTAGCACGTGTGATAGAAAACATAACAAAAGCCAAAAGAGAGTAATTACCAACCTTTCTTATGACTAGAAAAGCAAAAATCCTAAACATCCTAGCAAGTCAAGTCCAGTAATACGACAGAAGAATAGCTGACCCTGACCAAGCTGGCTTTATCTCAGGTATGTAGGGATGATTGAATAGTAATAAATCTATTAATGTAATTATCCCTTTAAAATGATTATATCAATTCTAAATGAACACTTGATAATTTCCAATCTCCATTCTAAATATTAAAAACGTATCTTAATGGAAATATATCCCTTGTTCATGGATTGGAAGAAAATATTGCTGAAGATGTCAACACTACCCCAAGCAATCTACAATTTCAATGCAATCCATATCAAAATACCAATAATGTTTTTTTCCAAAATATAAAAATCCATCCTAAAATTCATGTAGAATATTGATGAGCCCCAACTAGCCAAACAATGTTGAAAAAGAACAAAATTGGAAGACTCACGTGTCCTGATTTTAAAAGTTACGAAATCTTCGATAATCAAAAAAGTGTGGTACTGGTATAACAACAGATATAAAGACCAATGAATGGAACAGAAAGGCCAGAAATAAACTCTTGCATGTATGGCCAAGTGATTTTCAACAAGAGTGCTAAGACCATTGAATGAGGAAAGGGCAGTCTTTTCAACAAATGGTGCTGGGAGAACTGGATATCCACAGGCAAAAGAATGAAATTGGGCTCTTACCTAACACCACATACAAACATTAACAAAAAATGGATCAAAGACTTAAAGGTAAGCTCTAGAGCTACAAAACTCTTAGAAGAAAATATAGGGGCAATTTTTCATGACATTATTTGGCAATGATTTCTTAGATGTGACACCAAAGACACAGGAAACTAAAGAAAAAAAATAGATGAATTAGACTTCCTGGAAATCGAAAAAACTTTTGTGCATCAACGGACACTACCAAAAGAATAAAAAGGCAACTCATAGAATAGGAGAAAATATTTGCAAATCGCAAATCTGATAAGGGTTCATATCCACAAAATGTAAAGAACTCCTAAAACTCAACAATAACAATAATAGCATCAAACCTGGTTCGAAAATGAGTAAAGGATGAGTTCCCTTGTGGCACAGTGGGTTAAGGATCTGGTGTTGTCACTGCAGCAGCTCAGGTCACTGCTGTGGTGTGGGTTCCATTCCTGACCTGAGAACTTCCACATGCTGCAGGCACAGCCAAAATAATAATAATAATAATAATAATAATAATAATAATAATAATTTAATGTCTCTAGACTTTCAGGCATGTAAGGGAGGCACTTAGAATGAAAACTTAAGGACACATTCACCTTCAGGGTTGTGGGAGTGAAAGTGAGTGCCTTTTTATAGTCTTGCATCCTAGGCACCTCCCTCATCAATCCTAGTCTTGGCCCTCAGGGAGGAAGCTATTAAAGGAAACGGGAAGGAGAATCCTGCAGAGTGGGCTGCCCGGACAGAGAGCGGTGACCTTTATTAGGGCACAAGAGGCAACCCAAAGTGATCCCACAGAAAGGCTGCCTGAGCAAGGCCAGGGATAGAGCCTGCACCCTCATGGATACTAGTTGGATTTGCTGCCGCTGCGCCACAACAGGAACTCCCTGAATGTCGTTTTAAAAACAGAATTCCAAAAATTATATATAGGTTATCACCTTAAGAAGATGAAGTAAAAAGCCTAAATGGAAAAATTAAAAAAAAGGTCAAAATACTTTGGGGGGGTTGCTTTTGGCTTATGAGTGTGTATGTTTATAGAGTTAAACATGGTTGATAATAACTCCTTGCATGAGTTGTCTCACAACCAGAGGCCCTGATAACGAACATGGCGCTACCCTGAAAACTAACCAGAAAATTTTGGGAGGAGCCAAAAAGAGGGAGAAGACGCCCAACCTCCCAGAATCCTTGGCACTGGAACTCATCTTGGCTGAGGTGCACGTGCTACCAAGGACCCTGGGCCAGACCAAATGTGGACCGAGCAAGATGTCTAGACAGACAACCCAGAAACTAACTCCATTCCTACAAAACCAGGGACTGTGAGCCACATGGCAGAGCACTTCTCCTGGATCCCCTCCCCCTGCTGCTCTCTGCTCCGGGGGGCCCCTTCCCAATAAAGTCTTTTGCTTTGTCAACATGTGTGTCTCCTCAGACAGTTCATTTCTGAATGTTAGACAAGAGCCGATTTTCAGGCCTTGGAAGGGGTCCCCTTTCCTGCAACATTTGCATTTTAATTTTTTCTTTTTTTCCCCAAAATGTTCTAAAGTGAACATATGTTTTGCTATAATAAATCCAGAGGATATTCAATAAGCAGATTGGGAGAAAGGAGAATAGATAGGTATAAGATGGAGAGAAGAGAGAGAATAGATAATAAGAGGCTCCCTAAGGAGTTCCCTCATGGCTCAGTGAGTTAAGGATCCAGCATTGTCACTGCCTGGACAATCCCTGGCCCGGGAACTTCTGCATGCTGTGGGTGCAACCAAAAAAAAAAAAAAAAAACTCCCTAAATGGTCCTTCATGGGGGTTGGCATTCTCACCCCAACTATAATTATCTGCAGATTTTATTCAAATGTGTAAAATCATATGATTGCACAAGCTCCTTTTGCTCTAGAGTTCTTTTTAAAGAAGAAACATGATTCTTATCTAACAGACCTCAAAATCATAATTCCTAACTCAGACCTCACAGTTATGAGACTAAAACTGAGCAAGACGGTGTGGGGTCTTCTCAGGAACAAATCCTTTCTGTCCCTCATTTCTTGTTTGTAGGAAATAGGCTTCATTCAGCCTCCTAGACTTTCCCTGAGTTCCAAAGGGCAGGTTTCAGCAGCTGCTAATCAGGGAAAAGAGGGGATGCAGAACAAAAGAGAAGCAGTCAGGAAACAATAGTGCAGCAAATAAAGCAGGGTCCTGGTTCTATTTCAAAGAATAGACCTAACAATACCTTTGAGTTCTTCAAGGACCTAAAGCCCTCAGCCAGGTGGAGGATGGTAACTTCAGGCTGAGCAAAAATTCCTGGACCACTACCCTGTTACCTCACCACCAGCCAATGAGAGGAAAGTGCACACAGTGGAAGATAAGGAAGACTCTGATCCCCTCCCCACATGATTCTCCCTTCAAAAACTTTCAGAGTGGGAGTTCCCATTGTGGCGCAGTGGTTAATGAATCCAACTAGGAACCATGAGGTTGTGGGTTCGGTCCCTGCCCTTGCTCAGTGGGTGAACGATCCGGCGTTGCCGTGAGCTGTGGTGTAGGTTGCAGACTCGGCTTGGATCCCGTGTTGCTTTGGCTCTGGTGTAGGCCGGAGGCTACAGCTCCGATTTGACCCCTAGCCTGGGAACCTCCATATGCCGTGGGAGCGGCCCTAGAAATGGCAAAAAGACAAAAAGACAAAAAAAAAAAAAACCTTTCAGAGTGCAGCAGAATTTTGGGAATTGGGTTTTGGACCTGAGTCTGCCTTCTCCCTAGGTTGCTGGCCTCCTGAATAAAGCAAATTTTATTCAGCAATAAAGCAAACTTTCCTTTCCAACCAACATTTGTCTCAAGTATTATTGGCTTTTGAGCAGCGAGCAGCTGCACTTGAGTTTGCTAACAAGCCAAGGCAGATAAACATACAGCTTAAATAAGTGAAGTACAGACATGGAGGACGAGTTGGGAAAGTCGCTTTCCTGCAGCGCATCACAGCTAACTTCTAAGGGTCCTGTGCCAGCCTCCTTGATATAGTGCCCTCCATGCCTCCCCATGGAGGCCACGTGCTGATGAACTCCTAGTCACAACTCGTCATTCCCCGAGGACTTTGAAACCCAGCTCACTGTCTTCTCTACTCACATCTTAACCTCCTCGAAGTCAACTCAGCATCACAAGTCTGGGTGATCCAACATGATGGCCTAGTTCTTTGACTATCTCACCTTCTAACAGCCTTACATCCATTCTGTCTTTGCCACCTGCTCCCCAGGGCACCCTGCCCCGCCTCTGCAATCTGAACTCTCACATCCCTTTTCAGCCCCATCCTTCCGACTCCCCCATTCATTGACTTCCTCCCACTACAACTGTTTCTCAACTTCAGAAAACCCATCAGTCCCATACACTGATTTTACAGGAAAAAAAAAAAATAGGAGCAATGAGACAAGGACTACTGGAATTCCTCTACTTTCCTCCCACCATAACAGGAAAGGTGTCCCTCTCTAGGTCCAAGGCTTATCCCTCTTCCTATACTTTAGTCCTCTCCCTCTCTCCCTCACTCAGCCCATCCGTTATTTCTTCCCACTAGCACTTAAATATACTTACATCGCTTCTATCTTTAAAAGATCTCTCTGTGAGTTCCCTCTGCGTGTACTGTGTTCAAAATCCAACTGCAGCAGCTCAGGTCACTGTGGAGGTGTAGGTTCCATCCCTGGCCTGGTGCAGTGGGTGAAATGATCCAGCATTGCCTCAGCTAAACCTCAGACACAATCCCTGGCCCAGAAATTTCCATATGCCACAAATGCAGCCATTAAAACAAACAAACAAACAAACTCAGAGTTCCTGTCATGGCAGAGCGGAAACGAATCCAATTAGGAACCAAGAGGTTGTGGGTTTGATCCCTGGTCTCGCTCCATAGGTTAAGGATCTGGTGTTGTCATGAGCTGTGGTGTAAGTCACAGATGCGGATCAGATCCTGTGTTGCTGTGGCGTAGGACGGCAGCTGTAGCTCCGATTCGACCCCTAGACTGGGAACCTCCATATGCCTCGGGTGTGGCCCTAAAAACAAAAAACAAAAAAAAAAAAAAGAAAGAAAAGAAAACTCTCTGTACTTGATGCTGTGATGAGTAAACCAGATGCCCCCCTTTGGACTCAGACATTCATTCTTCTAGCTGCCTCGACTGGCTGCTGACAGCTCACAGTTCAAACCCCCTCTGGGAATGGACACAGGGAGCTGCCTGGCCCAAGGTGACACCCATTCTCCAGAACAGGCCCCATCCTATGGCTGGTAGCCTATGGCTGGTAAGTTCTAGAGTGTTTTAATGGTATTTGGAATTTGTTTTAAGCAGGTATGGTAAGACATGCAGACCGGGAGATGACTGTCATGAAAGAAAAGATTTATACTCCTAGATCCCTAGAAACAGGAGGCATGGTAACAGGAGAAGCAACAAGGTTGGTCAGGAGGCAGGGGGAGTGGGGGGAAAATATGAGAAGCTTTATTACGGTTTCCATGAAAAAGGGAGCGTAAGGCAGTGTAAGCATGTTAAGGACAGGCTAGTCTGAATAATTTCATGGGCTCTGGGGTATAGGGCTCCGGTGTCTGACTCTGGGATGTTTAGGGCAGGTGGATAGCAGCCCAACTCTAAGACCCTGATAAACTAGTTGGTAGGGGGGGTATGGACCCCAGATTGGCTGGTTTGCATAGGAAAGTCATGCTCTTGAAAGTTTCCCAGGAGGATGGAGACAGACATCCCCCGACTCCCAAATGTGGCTCTTCACCCTGGAGATCTGCAGTGGACACCCTCTCCCAGAAGAAGGATGCTCAGCTTGGGCAGCAAGAAACAATGGCCTGCGGAAAACAACTGCCTGCATAGATTAACCTCCTGCAAGGATTACCTGCCCTCTGTCAAGGGACTTGACGCTCGACCCCTGACCCCTCCACACACACTTTCCCCTTCTTCTTCGTCATTTCTGGTCCAAGTTCCTGCCATGAACTCCATCCAGCCACAGATTCCCGCCTCGGATCCTTTATAAGTCTGGCACTTCCTCATAGTCAGGGCTGCTGCTATCTTGAGCTCAGCCTGTGCCCCTCAGATGCCTTAATAAATCTCTTTTGCTTTACTAACTTAGCCTAGCATGTTCCTCCCTCAGCAAACCTAACAATTCTATCTCTGGAATTTGCTAGCGTTGGTGCAGGGGTGGGATGGGGGGGGGGCATTTCTCCAGAACAGCAAAGCTCCAGATGTCAAAACATCAGAAAACACAAAAAATCAAATGGCATGGTTAACACACGGAGTAAAGGGCCAAGCCCCCTTAACTTGACTCTGGGACAGCTGTGAAGGGGGCCCCACAGCTCCCAGAGGGCTCTTCGAGGCCTGGATCACTGCCCCACAGTCCACCCTCCCCCTCTGCTCCCTCACGTGGCCCCACCCTGGGGAGCACACCCCAAGACACTTCCCGCCTGCCTGCAAACCTCCGTCTCAGCCTCTGTCTCCCAGGGAACCGAGCGAAGACACTCTCCAAGCACCACTCAGCACCACCCACCCCTCTTCTTTCCATCGCAGCCAAATTTCCTGAAAGAGCCACCTCCCCCCATTGTCGCCACTTCCCAAAGGCAACTTCCACAACTTTGGCTCAGCTATTCTCAAACTTCAGCGTGACTCAGAGTCACACGAAGGGCTTGTTCAGCCACATGTCGTAGGCAGCCGGCTCCGAGTTCCTGATTCAGTAGCTCTGAGATGAGGCCCAACAATCTGCTCTCCTTCCCCCCACGTTGGAGGACCCCTGCTTTCAAACAGCCCCTTCCTGGTGGGGCCTCTGTTTCCTGTCAGTCTCCCCTTGTGCCTTCTGAATCTTGACATCCTGTGACTCCTGCAGTCACTGAGGGTTCTCATGGAGACAGGCCCTCCCTCTTGCCTCCCAGACTTTGTATGGATTTTGTTTGCATCTCAACACACCCCTCATGGGTTTCCCCTGCCCCACGGGTCCCCTTCCAACTTCCTGTCTCTTCTCAAGTCACTTCTTCAGGAAGTTTCCATCCTCTGTTCGCCTCCCTTCCCAGGCTGCCCTCTGCAAGGCATCACTGAGAGAGTGGGGGCACTGGACACCAGGGAGACGGCTCTTTTTTTTTTTTTTGTCTTTTTTGTTGTTGTTGTTGTTGTTGTTGCTATTTCTTGGGCTGCTCCCGCGGCATATGGAGGTTCCCAGGCTAGGGGTTGAATCGGAGCTGTAGCCACCGGCCTACACCAGAGCCACAGCAACACGGGATCCGAGCCGCGTCTGCAACCTACACCACAGCTCACGGCAACGCCGGATCGTTAACCCAGTGAGCAAGGGCAGGGACCGAGCCCGCAACCTCATGGTTCCTAGTCGGATTTGTTAACCACTGCGCCACGACGGGAACTCCAGATGGCTCTTTTGATTATAGAAGCCCCTCTTCCCGGCTGAGGCAAAATGGCAAAGGAAGAGGCTGCGATGGGGGTGGGGTGTGCTGGGCCCCCTGGAGGCTCTGGTGAGGACAGAGAGGAAGAGGCTGCTGTGTCTGCAGGATGCGGGGTGCTTCCTCTGGCCCTGAATGGATGCCCCCTCCTCCCCAAGGCTGGCAGTCTTGTCCTGCTCTCCTCAGCCCCTGCAGGCCCCCTGCCCTCCACCTCTCTGTCCCTCCCACACCCCACTGCATGGGCCAGACGAGACCCACATCCTGCACCAGCTCTCCCAGGGGAGTGGCCTCCCCACTCTGGGGCGTCCAGCCAGCCCTGGTGGGAGTCATGTGATCACTTTGGTATGCGTGACAAGCTCCCCCGAGTGATGCTTTGAGGGGTGACCTTGCCAGGACAGAAGCAGCTCCTTGAGAATTTGCTAATGTACAGCTGGACTGCTCCCTGGGCCTGGGGGCAGGGGGCAGGAGTGGGGGATGGGAGAGGCAGAGTCAGGGGCCCACTCGCTTTTTCTCTGCAGATATTTGGCCCCAATTTTTAAGCCCAGGTTACGTAACACCTGAGGAGAAGGACGCTCCCCTGTCACCCACACCTTTCCCTTTCTGTGGAGCATTTCACAAGCTCAGCTGCTTCTCAGAGAAGGTCTATTTTGGGAGCTGTTTCCACTTGACCTATATTAAGCACAGTCACAAGGCAGAGGCAAGTTGCGGGGTGCAGGGTGGCCTGCTTGCTCTTTGTGCTTTTTTGGTGTCACGGGTGAGGAAAACAGACGAGCTGGTGCCCACAGCTTGGGAGCCAAGACCCAAGTGGCCTGTGAGCCTCCCCAGGGCATCAAGCTACAGAAAGTTCTAGACTCAGATGGTCCACCTGTACCTAGGGGAGGTACAGGCCCAGGCCATGGTCCCACTTCGCGATTCTGATTTGCCTCCCGCTGAGGCCTTGCTGTCAGAGAACACCTGAGTCACTGCAGCACTGGTCAGGGAGGAATTTAGGTTCCCTGCAGGCCTAGAATCTACCAGGCTAGGCCAGGATGCGTCCCAGCCTGGGCCTGTGAAACGCAGTTAGTACAGTTTTAATTGGCCTTCAAGTCCCTTGGCGGGGAGTTCTCCTTTCTGAGTTAATAATTAAAATCACATGACCAGCAGGGGGAGAGAAAGGGCTGTTGGGAGCCACTGGCCCAGGCACTGTGCACAAACAGGTACCGCTCAAGAGTTCCCACCACTTCTCAAGTGGCCCGTGGACAAAATGACAACAGAAGTGATTCACCAACTAAATACCCCCTTTACCCCTCTTCCCTGGGGGCATGTCTTAGATCCTCGTTTTCTCACTTGAGCCCCTTCTCATAGTCCCCCCTCGGAGTCAAGGGCATCATTCCTGGGTCTAAACCTTGGCCCCATGCTGCTGACCCCAAAACCTACAGTGCCAGTGCTTCATCTTTCCTGGGAGTCAAGCCCATACCGCCAAAACGTCCTCCCACTGATAGAGCACATTCAAAACCTTCAAAGCAGAACTGCACGCCTCCTCCACTCCCAGGTCAGCCCCGCTCTTAGGATGCCCCACTCTTCCACATAGAAGCACAGAACTGAGGCTGACCTGACAGGAACTTGTCCAGCCAGCCCGGAGCTGCTGGTATTATATCCCTTCGGAACTGCTGGAGGGGAGTCTGGGCTTTGTACTGTGAAGCAGACAGCAGGCTTTCTGACCCCAGCCTTTGTCATGGAGTTAGGGAAGGGCTCCCCTCCAGATGCTGGGTTTGTCCTGCACACCAAAACCATCACCCGACTCCTACCAGAGCTGGCTGGAAGCACCTGGGAAAGTGGGAAGGGGCACCCCTGGAGGGGGTTGGCGCTTGCCCTTTGTGAGGAGTGGGAGGAATGGACAGAGCTGGGCAAGGAGTGTAAGCTGAGCAGAGTGAGAGGAGATTTAAAAACTTGAGGTTGGAGGATCCCACATTGCCTTGGGCTGTGCTGTATGTCACAGACGCGGCTCAGATCTGGCGTAGGCTGGCAGCTATAGCTCCGATTAGACCCCTAGCCTGGGAACCTTCATATGCTGTGGGTGCGGCCCTAGAAAGACAAAAGACAAAACTGAAAACAAAACAAAACAAACTTGAGGTTGGATTACATTTAGAACAGATAAGCAATGAGGTCCTACTGTCTAACTCAGGGATAGACCAGTATCTTGGGATAATGATGGAAGGTAATGTAAGAAAAGGAACACACACACACACACACACACACACACACACACACACACACACACACGCACACAGGGCTGAGTCACTTTACTGAACAGCAGAAACTGGCACGACATTGTAAATCATGTATAATTTTTTTGTTTTGTTTTGTTTTTTAAAGGAGAGAAGTTCTTGTTGTGGCTCAGCAGTAAGGAACCTGACTGGTAACCATGAGGACGTGGGTTCCATCCTTGGCCTTGCACAATGAGTTAAGGATCCCACGTTGCCATGAGCTGTGGTGTAGGTCGGCAGCTGCAGCTCCCTTTTGATCCCTAGCCTGGGAACTTCCATGTGCCACAGGAAAAAACGACACGCACAAAAAAAAAAAAAAAAAAAAAAAGAGAAAAAAATTAAAACTTGAGTTTGGGGAATTCCCTGGTGGCCCAGCTGGTTAAGGATCTGGCATCGTTACTGCTGCGACCCTGGTTACACCTATGGTGAAGTGTCCAACCCTGGCCCAGGATATTCCATATGCCATGAGAGCAGCCAAAAAAAAAGGCGAAAAGACTCCTTGAGTTTGGCCTTGAAGGGTGGCTGGAGGAAAGGATGAGTAGTGCATTCTAGACAGGAAGACAGCCCTGAAAAGGAGCAGAGTAGGTAAGACAAAGTACATGCACTGTATGTGGGATGCTCTGAGACAAGCGCCAAGGAGGGTAAGGAGAAAAAGATGGAAACAGTTAAAGGAAGTCCTTCCAGCTCAGCAGCCCCCTTCCTTCTCTTGTCTCCTCCCTCCCTACTCCCTGCAGTATGACAGCCCAGCTACCTGTCACCCTCAGGGGACTCCTGGGGTGGGGGTGTGGAACACTTTCTTCGGGCTGAGACTGGGACAGTGCAGACCAGGCTTCAGATGACCCAGGGGGTCTTCCTGTCTCCCAGGACCCCTGGTAGTAAATACTTTTGAAAGGCCACTTCTGCCCTAGGGGCAGGAATGCTCTGGCAGGGGGGACGCTGAGACCAAAGGACCAAAGGAAATGATAGAGGAAGCAGAGTCAAATAGAGGCAACGGAGGGATTTGGGAAGAAGAAAAAAAAAATCCACTTTGATCACCAAGGAATAAAGAAAAAGCCATATTTTCTGCTCAAGGATATGCCAAAAAGAAAAATAATTTTTTAAACAGGGAGAAATTCCAGTGGAGGGGTTATTGTCCTTTTCAACTAGGATAAACGTCAAGAGCTTTGCCTCTCTCGATAACAGCATAATGGGTAGAACACATTTAGGGGGAGGGATGATAATATTCGAATCAAGATGTCCCAGGCTCCCAGATGTCCTCCTCGGCTCTTATTTGCCCTATGAGGACCCTCAGAGAGTGGTGGTCAAAGAGTTCCCTCTCTTCACCTTGACAGCTTGGCAATCTAATGCGGATGCAGATCTCGGTGTGACACCCAGCTTGAGTCCTGGCTTCAAGGAAAAAGCAGATGCTGGGCACCAAAGTGACTGCTGTCACTACCCAACTCTGAAGTCTCATCCTTGGGAAGACAAGGCTCATCCCTGGGATGGTCACGCAGTGGTCTGCCCTCACTACCCCTTCCCCACATCTTCTAGACCCCAGTGTTGAACAGGGCGATGCCCAGGGGTGGGGAATGGGGAGGCAGGTATTAAGATCCTTTGAGTCTCTGTGAGTGCTATGGAGGACTTATCTCCCTAGAACACAGATTTTATCAGGGAATGTCTCCAGCTGTCTTTTAACTCCATCTTTTGTGTCTATGTGTGTGTCTAACAGCTGCATTCTGTATTGTGGTATAATTGACATCCAACAAACTACACATATTTAAAGCATTTAAAAAAAAAAAAAAAGAGGCAAGCTCCCACTATTTGACCGTTTCCCACTTTCTGCTAGTTTAGAAATGTCCCATTGAAGAAAACGGTCTCCTTGTCTACTGGCCACATGCTACACAAAGGTAGGAAAATTGATTTTCACCCCATTATTCTAGCACCCAGCACTTCACTGGAACATGGTAGGTGCTCAATAAACACTCCTTGGGAGAACACATTTGCAAAGAAAAAAGCTCCGTGATAATTGCAGCTCTAGAAGAATTGGTGGATTCCATGCAGAGACGGTAATACTAGGCAACTGTTCAAAAGGTATGAGTAAGAAAATAGCTACAGGGAGTTCCCATCGTGGTGCAGTGGAAAAGAACCTGACTAGGAACCATGAGGATGTGGGTTCAATTCCTGGTATCGCTCAGTGGGTTAAGGATCCAGCATTGCCATGAGCTGTGGAGTAGGTCAAAGATGTGGCTTGGATCCGGTGTTGCTGTGGCTGTGGCAGAGACTGGCAGCTGCAGCTCCAATTTGACCCCTAGCCTGGGAACTTCCATATGCTGCAAGTGAAGCCCTAAAAAGCAAAAAAAAAAAAAAAAAGGGGGGGGGATAGCTATAAAAGATATTTAGGGACAGTTTGGGAAATATGACTATCAACTGGGTAGTAGATGATATCAGGAATTTTTGTTAATTTACTTAAGTGTGATGATGGTTTTGTGGTTATGGAGAAAAATGTCCTTTTTGAGAAAACACATGTTAAATTTTTTAGAAATACGTGATGTCTACCAAGTTATTTTGAAAAGCTTTGGCCAAGAAAAAAAAAAAGCGTATAGGAAAAATGTTAACAGTTGTTAAATCTAAGTAATGAGAATGAGTATTCATTGCACTAATTTTTTTTCAATTTTTTGATATGTTTACAAATATTTACAATAAAAAGTTTAAAAATATAGCAGACACCATACAACATGAGGCTAGAAGAAAGATAAGGAAATGTGATATCTAATGATTGATAAATAAAAAAGTAAAATATGTACAAAAATATGTTATCATGGAGATTGAAGAATTGAAAATAAGTGCCAGTCTGAAGCTGAAATCATGGAAGATATCTTTTACTTAACTTTCTATTATGTTTTCTTATCTTTGAAAAGCAAGTTTAAAAGGTATTTTCAAAAAGCAATTTGCTGCCTAACTTTTTATATCTTTTGTATATTGTCATGATGCATGCCTATATTTACCCTACTGGTCTTTTATGCCAAGTTATTCAACATACGAAATTGCAACCTTATGTTTCAACTTGAGTTACATACATTACCTTTTCTTTTATCACTGACCTATGAGATGCAATAAAACAATTAAAATACTGATTGTGCCTTAAGAAAAAAAATCTGCTCAAATATGTTGCTTTTGAGGAAGCAATGGAAAGAAAAGACCTGGCAAAACATTTCCTTCCTTCTTTCTTTCCTTCCTTTCTTCTTTCCCAGTTAAATCATTTTATTATTTTAGTAACTTCCTTTTGTGCTTCTCCCCAGCCCCCATCAAAAGGTATTACATATGCACTTGAAAAATCTGAAAGATATTGAATTATGCAGAAAAAAAATGGTAAGACCTTTAATTTCAACATCTAGGGGAAAAAAACAGTTTACATTTTGTGATATTTCTCCCATTCTTTTTTCTCACGTGTGAGTTTTTCTTAATTAATTGAGCTCGTAAGGACACACAGTCACATCCTCTGTGTGTGTGTTTGTGTGTGTGTGTGAGCATGTCATACACATTCCATCATTTACTTAAACTTTCCACTGTGGTTGACACTTAGTGCTATAGACTGAATGTTTGTCTTCCCCCAAATTCAGATGTTGAAACCCAGTCCCCAGTGTGATGGTATGTGTAGGTGGGGCCTTTGGGTGGTAACTAGATCATGAGGGTGCAGCCCCCAAGAATGGCATTAGTGCCCTTATTAAAGAGACCACAGAGCTCTCCCTTTCCCCTTTCACCATGTCAGGACACAGAAGACAGGTGTCTGTAAACCAGGATACTGGCTCTCACCATATTCAGTATCTCACTAAATATGCCAGCACCTGGCTCTCCCAGCCTCCAGAACTGTGAGGAATACCTTTCTGTTGTTGACAAGCCATCCAGTTTATGGTGCTCTGTTACAGCCGGCTGGATGGACTAAGATACTTAGTTTATTTTTTCCCCTTCATTTCCCCCCTCACTCTTTCTAGTTTTATGAACATCCTGTATGTAAATCTTTTCCTGACCTCTATTTCCTTAGGTGAGCCGGCAAGTCACCATGACCCCCTATGGAGCTGGGAAAGAACTCTGTTTTTTTAAGGAGAATTGCTAGTATCAGAAGAAAGAAAATAAATGGACCATTATGGTTGAGCAGGCCGTCTCATCTTTGAGAAGCTCTGGTTAATGTGTAATGCAGATGCACAGGGCACATGAGGTGGGGAGGGAGGAGGCCCAAACAAACACACACAGAGAGTATTATGTTTAATTTTTTCTTGTTATGCCTTAAAATATACATTTTATTCCATCAGGTGTATTTCTCTTTCCTTCAGGGCCATACAAATTCCCAAGAAAAGGGATTTGGGGTAAATTTTATTTGATCTATTTGGGGAATAGGTCTACCCTGAAAAAATGATTTATGGCAGACTTATTTCCTAGAAATTGCTCCTTTTATTTATTTTTAAAAATTTTTATTTGTCTTTTTAGGGCCGTACCCATAGCATGTGGAAGTTCCCAGACTAGGGGTTGAATTGGAGTTGCAACTGCTGGCCTACCTCACGGTCACAGCAATGCCAGATCCGTACCATGTCTGCGACCTACACCACAGCCTATGGTAATGGCGGATCCTTAACCCACTGATAGAAACCAGGGATTGAAACCAAATCCTCATGGATCCTTGTCGGGTTCGTTACTGCTGAACCTCAATGGGAACTCCAGAAATTGCTGTTTTTGGTCAAATAATGGAAGCTCTGAGAGCCTTCTTTCAGCATCTGTTGCATCTCAAACGTCTTCAGCTTAAAATAACCTTTATACCAACTCCTGGTTTCTGAGTGGATCCTTCCATGTATCATTTGATCATTTTCCAGAACTGCTTTACTAATTATGCTTCCACCTAGAAGGAGTTGAGTGTGACAATTTTTAAAAATATCTTTACTGATTTGATGAATTTAAATTTTTTTAATTTAATTAAAAAATTTTTATTGGAGTATAACTGACTTACAGTATTATATTAGTTTCAGGTTACAGCAAAGTGAATCAGTTATACATATACATATATCCATTCTTTTTCCCTTATAGGCTATGGTTTCCCTTATGGTTTTCTCTGGATAGATGCCCAGGAGTGGGATTGCTGGATTATGTAGTAGTTCTATTTTTAGTTTTTTTAAGGAACCTCCATACTGTTCTCCATAGTGGTTGCACCAATTTGTATTCCCACCAACAGTGTAGGAGGGTTCCCTTGATAAATTAAAAAACTGATCTAATTTTCAATTTGTAAAAATAACTGAGGTTAAGGCTTTGAAAAGATGTTTGCTTCCATGTTTATTTCCTTTTCTAGTGATTTATATTTGCATGCTCTTTACCTATTTTTATTTGCTTAAAAAAACTTACTGGTAAATTAAAATCCTTCAGATTGCAACTACTCAACTGTTACATTAAAATATTTATGAGGACAGACTGAGAAAAATTGTGTATTTATCTTACCAGTGTGACGAGAAATAAGAATTCATTTGATCGTCAAATTCCTTGCTAATTTTGAAAAACAGTTGATTTGGCCAGGACAATTTTGATTGTTATCCTAGCTATCTTCAAAGTGAAAGTTTGGACTAAAGTCCAACACCAAGTTTTTTTAAAAAACAAACTCTGTGGATATTCAAAATTAGTGCTCCAAATTCCGAGGAATCATCATCTAACACCGTGTGATATCCAAACACTTTAACAATACCACTTACAAATTTGCGTTTCAATTTGATTCCATTAAGTGCACTTCACCCCATAGCTATGACCCCAAAACAATATTTTAAAATTTGCTCAAACGTCCTATAATTAGCTTTCTCTTTTAGCCACAGCCAATCCAAAGAAAACACTACATTGCTCTAAGCTGCTCCTTTCATGCGCGATCTCTTATCTGTTTGCAGAGATGAAAGCAATGGAATTTGTTCACAACTTTTCCAGTTCTAAACCACCTACCGATTGTCCTCTGAGATTGAGAAATGTGTTTTCTGGAATTCTCCTGCAGTCTATATAAAAGGCCTACTTGTCAGAATATATTTTTTCCTTACCATCTCATTTCCTATCCCCGAAGCAAACTGTCAGTGCCTGGCACCGTGCCTGGCATGACTAGTTCCACAAGTGTTGCATGATATGGACTCTGGAGTAGATTCAACCTCTGGTTAACCTGAAAGGTCTCTGCGACTCTGGCTGTGGTGACGATTATTCTCAAACCTACGCTGAACTGTTTCGTTGAGAGAAAGAGAGGGAACTGGGGCAAGTCTGGAGGAACTGCCCCCAGCTCATTTCTGCTGTGGCCGCCGCCCAAGCTGAGTCGCTCAGTGGGTTAAGGATCCAGTGTTGCCACGAGCTGTGGTATAGATTGCAGATGTGGCTTGGATCTGCAATTTCTGTGGCTGTGGCATAGGCTGGCAGCTGTAGCTCTGATTCGACTCCTAACTTGGGAGCAGCCCCAAAAAGAAAAAAAAAAAAGCAAGAAGGCCAATTGATAAAAATGAATTATAGGAGTTCCCATCATGGCTCAGTGGCAACGGGTCCAACTAGGAACCATGAAGTTGTGGGTTCCATCCCTGGCCTTGCTTAGTGGGTTGGGGATCCTGCATTGCTTTGAGCTGTGGGGCGGGTTGCAGACGCTGTTTGGATCCTGAGTTGCTGTGGCTGTGGCTGTGGCATAGGCTGGTGGCTATAGCTGATTCAACCCCTAGCCTGGGAACCTCCATATACCGCAGGTGAGGCCCTAAAAAGCCAAAAAAAAAAAAAAAGAATTATAGGTGGAGATCTAAAAAGGAAAGAAAGCTTAATATGTTTGAAAAAATATATAGAAAATTAAATTACCTTTTATTATCTTATCCTAAGGAAAATTTTCTTTCTTTTTTTTTTTTTTTCTTTCTTTTAAGGGCCGCATCTGCGGCATATGGAGGTTTCCAGGCTGGGGTCAAATCAGAGCTACACTGCCAGTCTACACCACAGCCACAGCAATGCAGGATCCAAGCGGAGTCTGCAACCTACACCACAGCTCAGGGCAATGCCTGATCCTTAACCCACTGAGCGAGGCCAGGGATCGAACCCGAAACCTCATGGTTCCTAGTCACATTCATTTCCACTGCACCACAATGGGAACTCCAGGAAGTTTCTTAAGATATAACATATTAACCATGAAAAAAACTTCATAACTTCGATTGCAGCGTAATTAAGAATGCATGTTCAGAGTTCCCACTGTGGTGCAGTGGGTCAAGAGTCAGACTGCAGCAGCTCAGGTCACTGCAGAGGTTCAGGTTAGATCCCTGGCCCAGTGCAGTGGGTTAAATGATCGGGCATTGCCCCAGGTGCAGCTCAGATTCAATCCCTAGCCTGAGAACATCCATATGCCACGCCCGTGGCAATAAAAAAAAAAAGAATACATGTTCATTAAAAGGTACTGTAAAGAGAGTCATAGAACAAGGTACACTCTTGAAAAAAATATTTGTCACACACAACTGAAAAAGAAAACTTTTTTCTGTTAAAATATGTAATATTTATGTTACTAAAAATATTAGCTCCAGAATATATAACTCATGTAAAGCAAGGATGATAAGAAAATGATAGTGTCTAAAAAATGGGCAAAGGACATGCATAGGAACCTCAGAGAAGAAGAAACACAAATGTACCAAAACATAGGAAGATATCCAGTCAACCTCGTCAGTAATTAGACAAACACAGAGATACCATCATGTACCCAGGCCCCAAGTTTAAGGTTGAAAGGGCAAGTGGAGGTGAGAATGTGGAGCAACTGGAACTCTCCTGCTCTGCTGGCATTTCAGCCACTTGGGAAAACACTTTGGTTTGATCTTGTCAAGTTCAGCACGTGCAGACACAATTATGCTGCAACTCCAATTCTACAGAATTACCCAGTGGAAAAATGCTTGAATGTGGGTGTCTGAAGATAAGTGCAAGAAGATTCAAAGAAACTTCAAAGTTTTTTTTTTTTCTTTTCTTTTTCTGGCTACGCCTGTGACATCTGGAAGTTTCCCAACTAGGGGTCGCATTAGAGCTGCTGCCAGGGCAACATGGAAACACCCGATCTGAGCCACATCTGGGACCTATGTCTCAATTGTGTCAACACCAGATCCTTAACCCACTGCACAAAGCCAGGGATGGAACTTTCACTCTCAGAGAGACAGCGTCTGGTTCAGAGAAGTGGTTTTCATACTAGCACAAAACTGGAAGCAGAACAGTATGCTTTAGCCCTGGAAATGACACTGCCATGAAAAGGATGGACCCCATCTATATATATCATTGCGTCTGTATCTTAGTGACATAAGGGTGAAAAAATCACCAGTCCAGAAAGATGATGTACAGTATAACGTCATTCTGTTTGTTTGTTTTTTTGTCTTTTTTCAGGCTGCACCTGCAGCATATGGAGGTTCTCAGGCTAGGTGTTCAATCAGAGCTACAGCTGCCGTCCTATACCACAGCCACAGCAACGCCAGATCCTTAACCCACTGAGGGAGGCCAGGAATCGAACCTGCATCCTCATGGATGCTAATCAGATTCATTTCCATTGAGCCACAATGGGAACTCCATTATAACGCCAGTTCTTAAGGCTCTGAAACAAGCAAAGCTGAACAGCATATTATTTAGGGATGCACATGGATACAATATAAAACATTTTAAATCATCAAGGAAATGACAAGTACAAAATGCAGATTTAGGGTCCCTCTGTTGGAGAGGTGGGAGGTGGGAATGGGAAGGTAGATTCAACCATGCAGTATATTGGTCATGTTATGGTTTTAAAATTGAGTAAGGGCTTCACAGTTGTTTGGGTCTTTATTATGTTTTATAAATTTGATACACATAACATTTTAATACACCACATATTACATCATTTAAAAATGTGATGACAACAGGAATCCCTTTGTGGATCCAGCATTGTCACTGCAGCAACTTGAGTTGCTGCTGTGGTGTGGGTTTGATCCCTGGCCTGGGAACTTCCACATGCTTATGGACAAGGTACCCCCTGGGGGAAAAAAAAAATTGTAATGACAACACAACAACAGAAGGCAGTATATCTGAAGGCTGTAAGTAGAACTCTTTTGATATGAACTCTGTCAGTGTTTTGCCTTTTTTTTTTTAGGGCCGCACCCACGGCATATGGAGGTTCCCAGGCTAGGGGTTGAATCAGAGCTACAGCTGCTGGCCTACACCACAGCCACAGCAATACAGAAACGAAACTGTGTCTGTGACCTACACCACAGTTCATGGGAACACCAGATCCTTAATCCACTGAGCGAGGCCAGGGATCGAATACGCATCCCATGGACACTAGTCAGATTCATTTCCGCTGTGCCACAATGAGAACTCCCAACTCTATCAGTCTTGACTCGGGGTTCCAGGCTCTTAAGCCTATCTGGTCATGATATATTGTTGTCTTATTAACAAATGCTTTTACTTTGAAAACGATTCCTGATTATAATCATTGGTATGGCTTATGGAGGCACAGATGCATTCTTTCACTTATCCCAACTCTCTGCTCCTCTGCCTCTTCCCAGATGATTGTGGCCCCTCAAGAATAGCTAAGAGGGAGAAGGTGGGATGAGGGTCAACAGGCGCTTCTCTAGGGTCCCCCACAGATGGGACCTACCGTACCAGAGAGCAGGGCATTTCCCGGACCTCTAGGCATCATCTTCATTGACAGGCCTTGACCTGAAGCCATTCTTTGGGGCTAGACAGCTGGGTGAGGTCTTTGCTTCCCAAATACACTGTCCTGGCCCTGCTCTCCTCCCCAGGGTCAGGGGGTCAGACTGACACAGAGTCCTTGACTTCTCAACAGGACTTGCTAGAAGGGACATGACTTTGCATCCTGGAGTCCTGGGCAGCTAGGGGAGACAAGAGGTCAGGGGCAGTGCAGGAAGGGGATGGGAACAGCAATTGCCTGCTGGAACAGTGGAGGGAAGGGAGACACACAAAACCAGGGAACCATGGCAAGCTCCTCCCCCACACACTGGGGACCAGTAGGAGGGGATTGTCATCGGGACCGTGGGACCATTTTCCCTCCTGAGACCCTTAATGGGGAGACATAGGGATGATGGCTGACCTGGAAATGAACCCAGGTCCTCAATTCCCAGCCCAGTGCACTGTCATGACAACCCTTCCTTTTCTTTTCCACAGTCCCACCCACGGGCAGCCCCTTACATAATGTGCAAAACGGGGAGCTAACAGAGTTCCAGCTGATGGGGGTGATATGGCCGCTCTGTCAAAGAATTAACCGGGCTGTTGTTCTTGGAATTTACATTAAAGAACTGTCAAGACTCAACAAAAGTATAAACGGAGACCCAGAAATCCATTGCAAGAAGCGCAGAGGTCAGTCGGTCTAGGTTTTGAACTTCCTTGCTCCCTCGTGTTGAGTTTCCCAGCTGGCCAACCGGCTGTGGCTGCCCACTACAAGCCCAGAGCTTTCCTGCTATTTGTTTTCTACCTGTGTGCCAGTGAGCAGAAGCAGGAAGAAAGCCTTCCTGTCCAGCAGCAACGCCCCCTCCCCCCAGCCCCACCCCCCCCAGCCCCCAGCGTTGCTTCTCCAGCCTGGCTCCCCTCACCACAACTCCAGAGAGCCTTTAGCTCGGGGAGCCAAAAGTAATCACTGGTGGTGTTGGAGCAACTACGGTGTTCCTTGGCTCCGGTCCAGGCCCCCAGGAGGTGCGTCAGAAAAAGCCGATGAGTGAAATTCCAAAGCCCTGTGAGTCACTAGGGAGGAGGCGAGACCAGGACAGAAGTCAGAATGGGCGCCGGAGGGCAGGCCAAAGCAGGGCCCTGGGGGGGTCAGCGGCTGGGCGAGGCACCAGGAATGCTCACCTGCCCAAAAGATGGGATAAGGGACTCCTACACAGGCAGCTTACCTCTGAGCTCTGCACAGCGCCTGGGCGGGGCAGGAACTGACCAGGACTCCTGCCTGCCGGTTCCACCCCTGGATACTGTAACCATGCCCCTCACCTGGCTCCCCATAGGCTGGTCTTGGATCCCAGCCCTTAAAATCCTCGTGGTTGTTTCTTCACACATTCCCTCCTGCTGGGCTGGCCCAGGACACTGCTTCTGGACAGGGAGTGGTGACGGGTCAGCCGGGCCCCAGAGGAGAAGCAGCAGGTAAGTCTACCACTCATGTCCCGCCTCTCCTGAGACCACCCTGGGTGTTTCTCTGTGCCTGGGGGAAGAGAGGAGCTTCTTCTGAGCCCTGGCTGCCCCACCTGTCCCCACCTGTCCTCACCTGGTCGCTCGGCGTACTCAGTACAACGCGGGCTTCTCAGAATGTGAGAACCCTCACATCTCTCAGAAGGAGGGACACATGAAGGCAGGACCAGGGGCCGGTGGGTTAGGAATCATGCATCTTACCCATCAAGGCCCAGCAATTGGAGGCAGCCAGCCTCGGGACAGGAAAAGGGGGGAGCCGGTGGGGGTGGGGTGTCTACAGGAGCCATGCGCCAGCGGCTGACCCTGATTCTACTCCCTCCTTGTGAACCTATAACTGAGCAGGGCCCTGGGGGGCTTCTGGGCATGACAGCCTTTCTGGGTCCCCCATTTCTTGTTTTTAGGAGATGGGCCTCATTCGGCTTCCATGCCCTTCCCTGGTGCCAAGGAGCAGGTTCAGACAGTTGCTGATCCAGGAAAGATGGGCATGCAAAGACAAGGAAGGACTCTAAACTGCCCAATTTTAAAGTATTCATTTCCAAAAGAAGCCTAAGGAGCATAGTCTTCTCTTAGGTCTAGAAGATGCCTACATCATTATGTGTATCCCTTGAGAGGGAATCAGGACCCTGTCCCACGGCTGCACCGTTGCCTCTTGATTCTTCTTCCCTTGTCTTTGCATCCTCTCCCTTCCCCGATCAGCAGCTGCCTGAACCTGTCCCCTTGGAACTCAGGGAGGGACATGGAGGCTGAATGAGGCGGTTACAAGCCCGGCCAGGAAGGAAGGGGAGCCAGGGGAATCCAGCTGCACGAACAGCCTGTACCATCCTCATCAATCAAAGCTGCCGCTGGCCGGCAGGGAGCACAGTTACAGCCCGTGATTTGGGGGCTACCATGCTTACTCTATCTTCTGCTTCTCCCCAACCAGATGGGCCACTGCCTCCATTCTGCCAGTTTCCTTCCCTCTCACCTCCGGGCTCTGCACAGCCCCTTAATGGCCCCTACCCACTCCAGGAGCTCCCCAATTTTTTAGGCATGAAGATCTATTTCTTCAAAAAGAAACTGACCAGCCTCCCTCACCCTATTTCTCACCCTCTTGTACTTCCCACCCACCCAGTTTGATTCCTTTTTTTCTAGTGACACCTGGCCAAGAAATCTCAGACTTGCTCTAGGAATTCCTTCCAGGGCAGCAGAGACTGTCACTTCCTTGCACAGGAGCAGAGGGAGGGAGTCCTTTTGTTTTAGGAACCAGGCTGAGATTAAGGCTTCTTGGGACCTGAGGGTATATGTCCCAGCTGGGCTTTGGTGACTCAGGCAAGGGGCCAGGCCTCACAGATGGCCGGCCTGGGGCCTCAGCACAGGGGGAGGTGAGCATAGCTTGGCTGAGAGGGGCTGGGTGAAGTCACCGCTTAAGGATCCAGCTGATCAGGTCTAGAGTTCACCTTTGCCTCTAAGTTACAGTAATTTTAGATCATCTCTTTGTTACCAGACCTCTAGGCCTCTAGGGCATACTTCATCTCCAGCAATTAACATTTCCACATTCTTGACTCTCTATGGGGCAGGCTAGATGTTAAGTTTGGGCTGGAGGAGGACTTTGAGACAAGTTTCAGCTGGTCCATTCCTGCTGCTCTGCTTTCTGTTTCCATAAAAACACAGTATGATAACATCACAAGTCAGAATTTCAAAACTGGGGGACATCATGCCATGGACCCGTCCAGTCTCCTGTAGGGGGTAGCTGAAACCCAGAGAATAAAGCACGGTGCAGGAGCCATAGCCTGGCGTGGCAGTGGACTCCCTGGGTGAAATTGCACAGGCCATTTTCGGCTCCGGGCCTTAGTTTTCTCATCTATAAGAGGGAGAGGGTTATTTTTAAACAAATTAAGAAAATGCTAATGCTCTAAATCAGAGCGTGAGGTTGGAAGGGGCTGAGGGGCTGTGCTGTCTCCTCTGAGAGGCTCTGAGCCAGCTCATTCCATGCTGCCTGATTTGCAGCCCTCAAAGTCGCATAGCTTCTTGAAGCTTCAATTTCTCATCTACCAAGTAGGGATAATAATAATATCTCCTTACAGAATTATTTTGAAGTTTAAATGAATAGTACATATAGCTTAATAGTGGGCATGTAATAAACTCTCAATAAATAACAATGATGACAATGATAATGATAATAATAGTAATAATAAAGAAGCTCCTCGATGGTATCATTATGATTTTATAATCCTCACAATCTCTAGTAGTGCATGTAATGATTGAAAGAAAGGCTAAATGCACAAATGAGCAAACAAGGCTCCTTTTTTCCAGAGACCCAGGGTAGGTGATGTGACTTGGGCTGCATGGGCGGGTCCTGTGCTTTCAGCCTGGCAAGGCTATTAGTGGCCCATGCCGGCTCTTTTTCCAATTCTGCCACTGCATGGGCCCCGGGGAGGCAGAGTGCTGTCAGGGCTCTGTGATGCCTCCTAGCACTGGAGCACCTGGTCTTCGGTTCTGCATGTGGGCACGGTTGTGGGGAGGATATAAGCTGTGGTCCGAAAAAGCCATTCTGCTGTCCCATCAGTGGGGAGATGGTGGTATGAGGGTCTCCTTTTGGGGGCTGCCTCCAGCTCTAGGATCCCACCCATAGCTCAGGATCCCAGAGAGCTTCCAGTGGGCCTCCCCTAGGAGGAAGAAGAGGATGGGTTGGCAGAAAGGTAGGGTGACAGGGGTGCAGGGGTGAGCATTCCAGAGCTAGTGGTAAGCCCTAGGCTACCAGACTAAGTTGAGGCACGCATTCAGTGGCCTTTGAAGTGCTCCAGACCGTGGAGCAGCAACCCACCATCCTGCCACTCTGCCCAGAGGCCTGTGCCAGAGGCTGCAATGGGCTGACCTGTTCTCCGGCCCCCAGCTCCTTTACCCTCTGTGTCCCCCTGTCAGCCCTGGCATGGCCTGGTCTACCTCCCTTCTCCCCAGCTTGTTGCCTGTCTTGCCCTGGGGGTCCAGGGAGCTGGGAACAACCACACCCTGCAGAGCAATGCTCTGCCTGGGACACATCGCACTGGACTCCCCACGCTGCCCTCCCCCCTTCTCAGCCATTGATCCACTTTTCAACTATGATCTTAGGAGGGGCTGCAAGTGCCTGGGTTAGCTGGCTGCTAACTCTGGCTCATTGGAGCCTAAGAGAGGGCTTTTGGGTCCAGAGAAGCCCGGAGACAATGCAGTTACTCTCTTGGTCCCTCACCACTGTCACCACCTCAGGAAACTTCTGGCCAGCATTCCCTGGTCATTTGCCCCATAGGACCATCCAAGGTTGACTAATGCCTATTAGGGTCCCTCTGGTCCACCAGGCTTTCAGCCTTCCTCGTCTTCTACAAAGCCAGAGCCCTATGTATTTATTCTTATGGAAATCCCTGCTAGGAGGTGGGGGAAGGGAGAGGGGAGGATGGGGAGAAAAAGCTGGGGGGGGGAGGGGAAGGCGAAGGAGGGGGAGAGGAGCAGAAAAGAAGGGGTCTGTAAAGGTAGATGGAGTGGGAGGTCCTTGACAGATCCCAGACTTACTGGGGACAGAGCTCTGGGGAGCTGGGGAATTCTCTGCCTCTGGTTATATAAAGGCTCCAAGTTGATCTTCCAGGTCAACACTCGATTTTTTTTTTTTCTTTTTTGGCTGCCCCGAAGTATGTGGAGTTCCCCAGGCCAGGGATCAGGTCCGAGCCGCAGTCCTTTGCAATCTAAGCTGCAGCTGAGAGGGTGATTCTTAACCCACTGTGCTACCCAGGATAGAGCCTGAGTCCCAGTGCTCTGGATACTACTCATCCTATTGCGCCACAGCAGGAGCTCAACGCTTGATTTTACTGAGAACCCCCAAAGGCACAGGAATCAGTCTCCAGACTCCACTCCAGTGCCTTTCACATCCTCCTCCTTCTTGTGTTGCTGGAGTCTGAGCACCAGAAGGTGCCAAGGCAGGGGGCAAAGGGTGCAGGGTGGCTCCACAGGGAACTCGGGGCCCAGGGAAGGACCAGGGCCCTCCCTGGATACCCCTCACAATCTGTCAACGGGGCAAGTTCAGCTCCAAACTCAGGTCTGGTTACAACATGTGGCAATGCCCAAGGAGGGTCCAAGTTCAGACTAAGCTGACCTTGTCGAGAGCACTAAGCCCTTGAAGTGTTTACTAAACAAACCCTGTCCTTCGAGTAGGGCGGCCAAATTTAACCGAGCCTCGTTGCCATGCAGTTATGTTTTTAAGATGCTCTGTTCTGCGCCGTGCATTCCTTTATCTGGAGACGGTTAACAATAACACACGTGCATCATGGACCACTTCTGAGGGCCAGCAGGACACCTTCCCACCCCAACACCAATTATCATCCCCATGAGCTCTCGCACAGCCAGCTGCCAGAGGACAAAACTGGGTCAGAAGAGAGGAGCCTGGGGGTTCCTGGACACACTCTTCCCCTGCCCTCTCCCAGACTCCTCCCTACTGCCTCTCCAACACTGCAGCCACGTGGAAACCTGTGCGGAACAGTTGGAACTTTTTATAATCTTTATTTGTTAACAGTTCGGGCTATTTTTTTTTCATGCTGCAAGAGATGCCAATGCCTTATGAAAAAGTTGCGAAGAAAAACAAGTCTATTTTGGGGTGATCAGCCTCCTCAGATCTTCTCACTGGCAGCTCCACGGGCACTGGGAACGGGCCTGCTCTGTCTCTGAAGTTCTCCAGCTTGCCTGAAGCACAGGATCTTGGACCCCAGATGTATTAGCTAGGGGGTGTTTTAGCTAAGGGGTGTATTTTTTGTCCCCCTCTTCTAACTTTGGTGCTGAAAGCAGGGCAGAAGTAAGACCATCCAGTTTCTTCCTGTTTCTGGCTGGCCTGGTGGTGGCTTCCGGCGCACTGTTCTGAGACTCCGGCTGGATCACGCCTTTCCCCTATGGCATTTGTGGTGGTGGTACTTGCGGCTCTTCAGCGATGTAACCCAACAAGTGCTCAAGTTTCTCTACTGAATGAAGAGTTGTTTTGGGAGTTCCTGTCATGGCTCAGCAGAAATGAATCTGACTAGTATCTATGAGGACGCAGGTTCAATCCCTGGCCTCGCTCAGTGGGTTAAGGGTCCAGTGCTGCCGTGAGCTGTGGTGTAGATCGTAGATGTGGCTCTGATCTGGCATTGCTATGACTGTGCTGTTGGCCAGAGGCTACAGCTCTGATTTGGCCCCTAGCCTGGACCCTCCATATGCGGCCGGTGCCATCCTAAATAGACACACACACACACACACACACACACACACACACACACACACACACAAAGCTGTTTCAAAGCTGCAATATCTGTTTCATGGAGATCTCAGCCAGCTGTGGCTGCCCAGGAGGCAGGGCCAGGGTAGAGGGTCTTGGGTGGGTGGGTAGAGGCCACCAAGGGCTGGGTGTAGCCTGGCCAGACCAGCTGGGGAGTGGATTCTTCAGTTCCTGCTAGGAATAGCCCTGCCAGCCCCACTGTGTGGCTGTAGGAAGGCTGCAGGGGCCAGCTGGGCTTGGAGGATCCCAAGTAGAATTCACTGCCTCACCTGGTTTGTTCATTTTCTCAGGACCCCTCCAGGTACTGGATCAAGGTGGGCCTGGGATTTTTCCAATCCTAATAGGTTATATGGTGAGAATTCCACCCCCTATCCTCACCCCATGCCCTCTGTGCTGTCTGCCCTCCAACAGGCAGCCTGGGGAGCACGGGCACACGTGGGACTGGTCCTCCTTCCCAGGTAGGTCTGTGATGGGGAGCAGGTGGAAATGAAGGGGGAGTTTGAGGGATCACACAATCTCTGATCTCCGCCCAGGAGGATGAGATCATCTAGCCACGCCCTGACTTTGGGTGAGGAATATTGTTATCCCCAGTGGGAGACCAGAGAGATTAATTTTTTTGCCCAAAGTCACACAGCCAATTCCCGGTGGAGGAGCTACCAGATCTGCACTAACTAGTGCAATGGTTCCTCCTTTGTTTTGGTTTCTTTCACTCTGGGCTCTGGGGGCAGCTGTGGTCCACTCCTCTGCCCTCACCTGGCTCGGGGGCCCTCTTCTTCCCTTGGCTTCCTTCCGCTTTGTCACCACCCTACCCTTGGGGGGTTGTCACAGAGATGCTCATCCATTACCCTTTATTGACACATGTCAACTGCTTCCAGACGTATACAACTGGCCTCTCCACGCACTTTCTTGATCATTCCCTGTTTCTCCCTGAAGTTCTAGAATTTTCTTTGGCTGAACTGGTCCCATATTGTGACTGACCATTTAAGGAATCTGGAAGTGGGAACAACAGCAGGATGAGATTTTCTCTCTGCCTCTTACCACGTGTCTAATCCTTCTGCGCTCCCCTCTAAAATGCTGCCTCCTGTGCTCAGTCTTGGAGGCCATCAACTGATATTTTACTGAATCCCAATTTGGGTCAGGAGCTGCTCCAATGAAAAGGACAGCTGAGAAAATACAAGGCTTCCATGCTAGGAACGCATATCAGACAACGGTGCTGGAACCAGATGCATGTCAAGGGCATCTGACCCAACCCTTGTACATGAGAAAGTTGAGACCCAGAGAGGTGTGAGAATGGTCCAACGTCACACAGCTGCATGAAGACAGAATCCAGGCCTCCTGAGGGACAACAGACCATTCTTTCCAAATTACCACTAGTTCATAATGTGTAGATGTCTACAGCCTGGGATGGCCCGTGAGCCCAGTTTTGCCTCTCAAGTAGCCTCTTGACCCCCTAGGGTGGCATTGTAGGTGCCAGGCTGAGTGTCTCAGCCCATTGGGCCCGGACAGCAGAAGCCACATTCTTGCCCTGAGTAGGGCCTCTATTTGGGCTGACAAACCCGATGGTGCCTCTTTGGGTTACTCACAGTGTGCTCATTCCTCCTCCCTCTCCCTCCCCCTGCCCTGCCCCATTCTCTTCCGTGCAGCCCAACCAGGAGCCTGGAAGGAGCACAGAGCAATGGCAGCCCGAAGAAAAGGCCAGTACAGCCTGTGGAAGTCCTCTCTGGACAGCATGTGAGTAGCCACTAGGTGCTGTCAACTCCTTCCCCATCAAGTTCTACACCCCAAACATTCATCCACTCAGCAAGGATTTATTGAGCGTCTCTTGAGTGTTGCCAAAGAGCAAGACCAGCACAAGGGTACTCTTGAATAAGTATAGTTCCTTCCCTAAAGAATCCTCAGTACTGTGTGAGGGACAGAGTGACCGAGTGATACAGTAGTGTGATCGGTATTCTTAGGGGTGTGTAGAGGAAGGGCAGAGAACCTAGACTTTGTAGGGGGTACTCATGGAAGGCTTCCTGGAGGAAGTGACATCCAGGCTGAGACTTGAAGGATGAGTAAGCATTATTCTAGGGAAGGGGTGGGAGGAGGAAGAATGTTCAGGCTGAGGGAAGTGCATGAACAAAGGCTCAGAAGATTCCTGTCTCCTCGTGGAGACCTGAGGTGCCCTCTGAGCCCTGGGCAAAGAGGCTGAGAGATTCCAGGCTTCCAGACTTGCTCCTTCACCCTGTGGGAGCTCTGCATCTTGAGAAGCCTCTGCTTTAGCTCTTGTGCAGGGTGGCAATGCCACATGCCCCAGACTCAGCCCACTGCTGGGGAGCAGGTCACTTCATGTTATAAGGCCTGAGAGTGGATTTCAGAGGCTGCACAGAATGCTCCACTTTAGGAGGGAAGAGGAAAAAAGGTTAACAGCCTGCAAATAGTTGAAGGGCCGAAGTTGCCTGTGAGGCAGATGGAACATGCAGGCTGGAGGAGGGCGTATCGGGAGGGGTCTGCATAGCCTGGGCTGGCATGGGGGAGGGGCCTTTAGAGCCACTTGGAGGGGAGGGCTTGGTGGCACCAGCTGAAAACCTGCTGCATGGGCGCCTTCCCGGGAACCAGACGGAGAGTTCTCTCCCCAGTCTAGCCTCCTGCTCATGGGCTTCAAGAAAACAGCAGTGCTTGATATCCTGGAGGAGGGTGGTTGTAGGCATAGAGGAAGGGGGTGACTTTGGGGGACAAGTTCATGGGATTTGTGTCACTGGGAAGGAGGAGGCACAAGAGGGCTGGGGTGAAGGAAGAGATGTTGGAGGAGGTGGGAAACTGGAATGGGACCTGCCTCCAAGCCACCAGGAACCCCTCTTCCTGCAGCCAGACACTGTGCCCCCAGGGCCACCAGCAGAAAGGCAGTGCAGACACCCAGCCAGCCAGTGATGTGGGGAATCAATAGCTCATTCTGAAGTGCCCCAAAGAGACACGGTGGATCAAAGCGGCAGGAACTGGGCAGAGGGGGCTGGGGTGTGTGTGTGTGGTGTGTGTGTGTTCTGCTCCTTCAAAGAAAAGGAGCAGAGAGAGAAAGAGGCCAGGAGACTATCTGGAAAGACTTTCCAGCCAGGCCTGACTTGAGAAGTACCATTGACCCTTGAATAATTACGGTCTGAACTATGCAAGTGCACTTACAGGCAGATTTTTTTCAATAAATATGTACACAGTTGTTCTATATTCGTGGCTTTCTGCATCCACATGGAAATCTGAGACTAGGAAGCACCAAATGTACTCATTGCACTTTGCCATTTTATATAAAGGACTTGAGCATCTGAGGATTTTGTTCTTCTCAGGGAGTCCCCAAACCAATCCCTGGCAGATACCCAGGAATGACTGTAACCTGAAGTAAGGAAAATGGACTCATCAGGGCTGGGGTGGGAGGGATGCAAGGTGAGGGAGAAGGGGAGGCTGGGAGTGGAGGCCTGGGACTCAGAGTGGGCTGCTGACAACTCCTTGGTTGCTGGCAAGGGAGCCAGCCTCAGGGAATGGTGCTGTTTCTGGGGATTCTGGCATTGGAGGGCAGGGCAAAGAGGAAGCAAGCATGGGAGCCAGATCCCTGGCCTGGAAGCCAAAATCTTGAAGCTGTCTCGAGTAGCTGGGAGGGGTGAATTGAGGGCCAGGTGTGGGTGGGAAGAAGGCCTGGCTTTTGCCACAACTGGGGCAGAGGCTGAGGGGTGAAGCTTGGTAGTGATCTGCCTCTCAAGTTGGGAATCTTCAGTTGCCCTGATGAGAAGAAAAAGCTGGGATCTGATGCCCCTTTCTCTAAAGAGGGAAAGGGTATTGGCTCCATCGTTGCAGACCCTGTAGCCCCATGACTTCGGGAAGAGGTCAGTTCTGTTTCCTGCTCTGTGCTCCACTGGGGCTATGCCTGCTGCCAGGATGTGTAGAACATGAAGCCAACAGGCTGGTGCTCTGGAGGGAGTGAAGGGACCAGGGTGTCAGACGCCCTCACCCCCCATGGCACCCACGCAGAGATCTCATGCTGTGTTCTTCTTTGATGTGGTGACCTCTGACACACAAAAGATGGGGTAAGGCTCTTCAGTGCCAAACATGTGGGGAAATCACACCTGTACACTGTTGAATTTTTTTCCTAAGCATGTATTCAAAGTAATATTCTGTTTGTGAAGAGTGAGTCCTAAATAGAAATGTGAAGTAGGGAGTTCCCGTCGTGGCTCAGCAGCAACGAACCTGATGAGTACCCATGAGGTTGCAGGTTTGATCCCCGGCCTCACTCAGTGGGTTAGGGATCCAGCGTTGCTGTGAGCTGTGGGTGTAGGTTGCAGACACAGCTTGGATCCCGTGTTGCTCTGTCTGTGGTGTAGGCCCGCAGCTATAGCTCTGATTCAACTCCTAGCCTAGGAACTTCCATATGCCACAGGTGGGGCCCTAAAAAGACAAAGAGAGAAAGAGAGAGAGAGAGAGAGAGAGAGAGAGAGAGAGAGAGAAAGAGAGAGAGAGAGAAAGAGAAAGAAAGAAAAAAGAAATGTGAAGTAGCACCCTCAATCATCCTTAATCTCTTCTCTGGCTCTAGGCAGATTCAGAAGGAGATGGGGGAGCATTCTCCATGCACTTACCGAACGTGGGCCAGGCCAGAAACAGCAGACACCTTGGTGGGCAATTTCCAATTAATTATATGCATTCAGAGATGGGAAGCCTGCTTCAGACAATATAAAATTTATTTTTTTAATTAGCTTTATTTTTTGGCACTTATATGTCATGTAAACTAGGATTAAAGTGGATTTGCATTCTTAGGACACAAATTGGAGGTGTGACAGAGGGGGTTAAGTGGCAGGTATGTCAGTCTGGGCTTTAAAAATTGTCCAGAGGTAATTGACAAGACAGATAAAATTAAATTGAGCTGACTACGTAACTACTAGCAGTCAAAGGCATCATAATCAGCCTTGAACATGGAAACTTCCTTTGAGGATCACTCATATACAGATGTCATCCCTTGTAAAACTGCTCTATTTTATAGAATTTTGAGAGAGAAAGCTCAAAGATGCCTTAGGAAATGTCTTTGGGGGTAGTGTCTTTGTGGCATTTCTTTCAGAGATCAGAAGACACTGGTGAACTCCAGGTGGCAATAGGATGGATGTGGGATGGAAGTGGAGACGGCTGGAGAAGAGGACTGGGGAGAAGGCCTAGTTGGGAAACAGGTGCAGGTGGTACTGGGATTCACCCTGAAACTCATTAAAGGGCCGTGGAAATTGGAGAGCAACGTGGCTGTAGCTACAGGGGTGGTGATGGAGGGAGGAAGGCCCTCAAATGCCAGGAAAACGCCCATGCAGGTAGAGGAAAGGCTGTCTTCCTTTCCCCTTGGGCGATCGGTGGCCAAGGAAAAAATGTTGAGTTGTCCTTTCCTAACGCGAATCGCTTCCAGGGCTGACTAGGATGCTCTGAGAGTCCTTTCTCAGCCTCCTGGAGAGAAGGAGGAAACTCCGTGGGAGTCCAGTGAGGTTTCCAGCCTCTCCAGGTAGAAGGACATAGCCCCAGCCCAGGCGGCATCGAGCACAGACTCGGCTGGCCGCGCCCCTCCCAGAGGAGGTGAAGAGGTTGAGGGGAGGGAGCGAGGGAGCGCGGGAGCTAGCGGCGCCGCGGGGCGGGGCTGCCGGGGCACCCAATCCCCTTCTTTCCTCGCCCCTTCTCCGCCCCCCGACCCCCTTTCCACCAACGGAGCGCCACGGTGGGCGGTGCCAGTCACGGCTGCCGTCCTGGTTGTGATTTTTTTTTCTCCCCTTTTTCTCTCTCTCTTTTTTTTTTTTCCACCTTTCCTTTTTTGTGAATGAAAAAAGGAGGTCGCTAGCAGTCCCGGAGACTGCAGCGCTAGGCGTCTTCGTGGCCGCGCCTTTGGAGCGGGCCCAGGAGCGTAGCACCGGCGGCCTCGCCCCTCTCGCCCACTCCTGCGCGCCACCTCCATCCTCCGCAGCCAGAGGACCCGCGGCGGCGGCGCGGCCCAGCCGCGGAGGTCGGAGCGGCAGCCCGCTGCTCAGCTCCGGCGCGCCTCCATGACATTGGGCGCCGGTGGCGCGAGGAGATGCTGATCCGGAAGAGGCAATGGCTGCAGTGCCGCGCGCGCGGCCGCTCCCGGCCCACGGTCCGGCCTGGGCTGCTCTGTCAGAGTTTCTGATCTAACGCGATCCGGGCCCGGAGCCTGAGCAGCAGCGGCGGCGGCGGCGGCAGCAGCAGCAGCAGCAGCAGCACCGCGGTGGAGTCGGCTTCGTCCTAACTTGCACGCGCGGAGTGACCCCAGACATTTCACTAAAATGAGCGTGCTTAGCAGGAAGAGATGTGTTCCTTACACTAGAAATTACCCCGTCACATGTAGCGGTGTAAGTAAATGATTAATTTCTATTATGGCCGGGTTGCAAGCAGCCTCTGGAAATGCGCCGCTCCCGGCTCCTGCGTCCTCCCCGGCCCTCTCTGCGCCCCTCCTGACTTCTCTTGGGCTTCCGCTTTTCCCTGGGCTGTAGCCTCGACTGTTGGGGTCTTAGGGGGCGGGAGAACTAACCTTTTCTGGGTTTTTCTAGGGAAAGGAAGATAACTTGATTGCCGCGGCGTGGCGTAGCCTTCCCCCTTTAATTTCTTTTCTTTCTTTTTTTTTTTTTTATTTTGTATTGTGTGCAGAAGAGTGTGTCAGGAAAAAAGGTCCAGAGTGGTGGAAATGTTTCTGTTAAAAACCAATGGAATGTGGGTGTTTTGCTTGCAGTTCTGGAGATGTTTCTTTCAGCCCACTCCACTGCAGTCTGTACATCTGAGTTCCAGCAAACTACTGGGAGAAATCCTTAGTGTTTGTTGCTGTTTAAGAAGGCTTAGTGTGTGTTTATGCTTGCATTTTTTTTGTTCATGTGACCATTCAGGATCCCTTTGGGCTGTCAGATGTGTGGGGGGATTTTCTCTCCACCTTCCCCCATGTTACAATGTCGACTACTAGGGTGGGAGCCTTCTTTAAGTGGAAGGCCACCCTCTCTGTTCTTCTCTTCCTGATCTCCTTTCTTATCCATCCTCCTTAATTTTTACCTTCATTTTCAGAATATTCCTCCCTTTTGTATTTTGTAAGATGCAGGATGTGGGATATTGGTTGCTAGGAGACAAGGCAGGCTCCCAGGGAGATTCTGTTGTTTCCTTGACAACCAGACTAGGGCAGCTACAGATGAACAAGCCTCCTATCAGCTGTGGGAGGGAAAGAGGGGCTTTTCTGGGCTCTGCAAAGAGTGTGTGTAGGGGTGTGGGGGTGGGACTGGGAGCTGGTGAGGGTTGTAGCTAATCTAAGCACACCTTTCATTTTGGCCTGGCCTGAGTACAAAGAGCTGGGAGAACAGTGGGCAGGAAGCTGTTTTTGGAGAAGGGAACAGAGATTGTGGGATGGGCTAGGAAGGGAGCATCTAGTGACTGACTCTGGGATCATTAAGGGAGAGGAGTGGCGTGGGGGTGGTGATAGCCAGGGCAGGGTGGCAAGGAAGCCATAGTGTATGGAGGTTAGTCAGGAGGCTCAGCAGGAATGGGAGTGAGGCGACTGTGCAGAAAAGTCTAGAGTCATTGAAGGAGAGAGTGCCAGAAGGAAAGGGAAAGTTGAGAAGCTCCTTGAGTGGGTTGTACCATCATATATCAGCAATGATACAATAAGGTAGCAATATTCTAGAGCAAAAATTACATTACCGTTGGCCATGGCACGCTATTTCCAGTACAAGGTCCTCATTTAAGACAGGCCTGATTAGACTAAGAGTTCTGCTGGCTTAATTGGGCCAGTCTGTATCTTAAAGTGAGATATAATTACACATATAGATATGTCATCTGGGATTATATAATACCACATTACATAAGAAGGCAAATACCTCCTTTCAGCCCCAATTCTCTTGGCATAGATTCACCATGATTCAGGAGACTTTCTTCCAGAGCCCTCATACCCATTTTCCAGAAGGTCAGACTGCTGCCCAGAGAAGCGAAGTGCTTTGCCCTTTCCTAGATCTGACACTGAAGTTTGCCAGGCAGGCAGTTGGGACGGGTGGACTGATCAAAATCAGGAGGAAGTCAAAGGACAGCAGGGCAAGGCCGCAGGGGCAGCTGGGGAATGAATGGGGAGGGGCTGATCAGCCTGAGTAGCACCCAACAAGTCTGCTGTCTAAACTCAGCGCAGTGTCACTCTCATGCTTGTTGGTTGGCTGTCCCCTACTTAACCCTAGTGGTGCATAAGGTGTGTGTGAGTGTTTGAATCATAAACTCGCTGACCTGGGACCAGTGCTGAACTGCTCTGCTGGCGTTCTGACATCCTCCTTGCCATCCACATGCTCCTGGATGAAAGAGCCGGTGTCCCTCCTCTGTGCCTCCTCATCCTCCTTTCTGCCTACACACCTCCGTGCCGCTGGAATCTAAATTTGAGAAAAAAAGTTCTGTGGGCTAGTAGGTTTTTATCTTTCTCCTACAGCTGTATGGATTTGAGATTCTATCCATTTTGTTCTTCAATTGATAAAACAGAAACCACCACCCAGAAGATTCCTCCCAGCGCTATCACAGCCTCCCAGCTGCCTGACTTGAGACCAGGAACTGTCAACGTGGGGTTCCTGGTCCTCAGCTCAGGAGAGAAGACAGGGAGGCAAGATGGTGGCTTGCTGGAGAGGGCGGGAGCAGGGAGGGAGGGAGAGGACTAAAGCAGCCCGTTTTTCCCTGGAGACCAGGGAGGGGGCCTGTGCAGAGACCCCTTGTTGTTTGGAGTCCAGATCCTGTAAAATTCCAAGAAGGAGGAGGCGCTTGTCTCATTGAAAAGTCCTTGCTGTACTTTTTGCTTAGGTGGCTGAGATGCATCCATTCCCGCAAATCCCAGTTGCCATCGTTACTTGGATATTTCAGGTCTGCATTCCTGCATGCTGGCATCCAGTTACAGCCCGGCAGGAGCTGCTCTGTTGCCGCCGGTGGCCTGGCTCTTGGGCTGGATGGCTCAGCAGCCAGGGCGCCTGGGCGGCCTCCAGGACTCCTCTGAGCTCAGCCTTCCTTGGCTTAGGAAGGATTCCTCCAAATTCCTCCAGCCCCCAGCTGACTTCCCATGCACAGGGAATGTGAGCAGGGGCAGGCCAATGACCCCAGGAGAAAGCAAGCTTCCTAAGATGCTGCCTTTACCCCTATCCTCTCTCCCAACCCTTCCAGAAGGGTGGATGCCAGCTGGGAGGCTGCCAGCAAAAGCCCCTTCATGCTGAGGGCCCCCTCCTGGGGACAGCTTTTTAAATACTGACACAACATTTTGCCTGCAGAAGGGCCTTCTGTTGGTTAATTTGAGCCATCCCTCCCCCTGTGGGTGGACAAGCCACCTCCCCTCTTCCCAACACAGGAACGAAGGAAACTGAGGCAAACATCTGACCAAAAATTCGGGCCAGGAGTACTGGTGCCTGGGGGCTTCCGGCCTAAGAATCCTCCTCCCCAGGAAGGAGAAATGCAGAAAGGAGTGTGTATCTTATTTTCCCTGAGACTGGAAGCAGGATGCTTGGAGGGTAGGCCTGGGTAGGGAATGGGAAGGCCCCTTGGCCCCTTGGCAATGGGGTGTATTGTCCCAGGCCTGTGGTCACCGCCACCACCATCTCAAAACTGCCTTCAGCTGAGTGAGCCACAAAGGCTACAGGACAGACCGGGAGGTGGAGAGGGGAGGCCTGTGAGCTGCTCAGGTGCATCCAGGAGCCTCCTCAGCCCAGAGAGCCGGGAGCTGAAAAACGAGCATCTCCTCTAAGTGGGGTGGGGTTGAGGGATAGGCACAGGCAGTCTGGGGCCTGGAAATCCACCATGGGAGAGGAAGAGCAGTAGAGGTGGAGGCCAGGAGAGCTGCTGCTCAGCTCTGACAAGTCCATTAAATTTTAAAGTGGCCCTGCCCTCGGGCGTGCTGGGAAGGGGTGGGGACCTGGCCCGGACTCTGCTTCTCTCAGCTGTTTGTGGTTCTGCTGCCACAGCCCTGCTGGCTGGAGGAGGCGATCGGATGATGAGTGAGCTTCCTAGGCAGCCTCTTCTCTTCCTGGGAGAGTGGGGCCCAGCCCTGGGCACACTCTGCCTCGGGATTGCATTCAGGCAGCCCCTAGCCAGAAGCCCCACTGGAGGACAGTGGCCACAGGCGGGAGTTCGGAGGTTCAGCCCTCCGAGCCGCGCCCCTCAGCCTGAAGGGACTCCTTGCAGAGCACTTGCCCAGAAAGCGGCTCACTCCTTTCTCTTCCTCTCTGCGAAGATGCTTGGAGAGGGGCAACCCCGGCAGAGGAGAGCTGCTGGCCTTGGTCCTCAAGGGGCTGGCATGCAAAGCCGTCTTGACCACTTCTCTCCCGTCCCTCAGGCCCCAATTAATGGATTCTGACATGGATTATGAAAGGCCAAACGTAGAGACCATCAAGTGCGTGGTGGTGGGGGACAACGCCGTGGGCAAGACCAGGCTCATTTGTGCCCGCGCCTGCAATGCCACCCTCACCCAGTACCAGCTGCTCGCCACCCACGTGCCCACGGTTTGGGCCATCGACCAGTATCGGGTGTGCCAGGAGGTAAGGCTGCAAGACCACTTGGCCGGGGGCCGGGCGGCGTCCGAAGTGGTCCACGCTGCACATCTGCGCTTTTCCCCCATAATCTAGCGGTATCTCCAAACAGGGCCTGTGCTGAGCTCACGGAAGCTCCCTAGGGGTGGGGTGGGGTGGGGTGGGGGCAGCTGAAGAGCACGGATCCCCTGAAAGGAGGTCTGAGGGAGCCGAACTCACTGCAGGGGTCCCCAACCCTTTGAGTTTTGCATGGCTGAGCTGGTGCCTGGGGCTTAGCGTCCTGTGTAATCACAGCCCTGAAGCGGGCGAGGCGGGGTGGTGCTTTGGAGAGAAGAGAGCTGGCGGGAGGAAAGAAGCTGCTGGCTAATGATACCAAAAGATCAGAAACTCGGCAGCTTCCGATTTGCAGGTGCAGCTGGGAGCAGGGGACAGGCTCTCCAAGAGATCCCTTTCACCCCCGTATCGATCTGCTCCCTAGAGTCCCCTCCTTCCTGGCCAGGTTGGAGGCCACTCTTGTTAGTGAGTCTGCAGAGATGGCACCTGGATGTAGATGGGAGGGAGGCACTAGCTGTCCCTCTCTCCAGTCCCCTGGAGCTGGCACCACCCTGAGCTGGCGCCCAGGGCCCTCAAGAACTGTTGCCCTCAATTCCGGCCCTGCTCCCTGCCCCCCACAGGTGCTGGAACGTTCCCGAGACGTAGTAGATGATGTCAGCGTGTCCCTCCGCCTCTGGGACACCTTCGGAGATCACCACAAAGACCGTCGCTTTGCTTATGGGAGGTAGGAAGGCCCCCGGCTGCCTTCAGGGAACCAAGTAGATGAGGTTTTCCTGCTTTGCCTAGGAATGAAGCAACTGCGAGATTGAACCTAGAAGGGGGGAGTGGTGGGCCCTTGCGGGGAGGCAGTTCTGGCTTCCGGGAGTCGGGGGAGGGAGCCGGGTTTGTAGTGAGGAGACCTGGTCTGAGTCCTACCCTGTTAACCAGTAGCTCTGGGACTTTAAGCAATTAAGGGAACTGTTTTGAGATGGGTTTTCTCAGATGAGATGGTAAAAGTGGTCATTTCTAACTCACTTGATAGCTGTGAGGTCAAAACAGGAGTCTTTGAAAGCTCTAAAATGCTAGACCAGAGATACATAAATTAGTGGTACTGTTATATGTTTTGTGTCAGATCACGTGAGCAGATACTTATTGGGGGGGGGGTGCAGGTGGGTATGTGTGTTCTCCCTCCTTCCAGGGGCAGGTAACCTACCACTAGTTTTCTCTGCCCGTAACCTCACTCTCCCTCCCCCAGATCTGATGTGGTGGTTCTGTGCTTCTCCATTGCCAACCCCAACTCCCTCCACCATGTCAAGACCATGTGGTACCCAGAAATCAAGCACTTCTGCCCCCGAGCACCTGTCATCTTGGTGGGTTGCCAGCTGGACCTGCGTTATGCTGACCTGGAGGCTGTCAATAGGGCCAGGAGACCCTTGGCTAGGTAGGGGTGCTGGTGCTTAGGGAGGGGGAAGCGGCAGACAGAGGGAGGGGGGTGCGACTGAACTCTCTGGCTCCTTGCTCAGCCCTGAGGGAATCCACTGAGCCTAGCATCTCATCCCCATTTGAATTGTGCTCACATAGGGAGCCAACTTCATTCATTTATCCATCCATCTATCCACCCATCCAACTATCCATTTGTTACACACTGAGTGGGTGATACTGGGCATCATGAGGTAAGAAGAAGAGCAGATAGTCTTTGCATGAAAGAAGCTTATAATCTTGCTGGGAGATGAAGTTAGTAGGTGAACATGCTAAAAACCAATGTGGAATGTTGCATGCTAATCACCAGAGAGGTAGTTAGCGCTGTTGCTGCTTTGATCTGGGGAGATCACCAGGGCTTGGCACAGATACAGAAGGCTTCTTGGAAGAAGAGGGGATTGGAAGTGAGCCTTGAAGGGCTGGTGGGATTTGAACAGACAGAGGAGAAAGGGAGTGGAAATGAGCAAGGCTGGAATGAGGCCAGGGACACAGATTCTGAGCAGAGACCCTCCAGCCTGGTGAAAAACTGGCAGGCTGTGGAGAGCTGCCTCTCCCCAGTCTCCACCCTCCACCACCAACACCAGTTTGGTTTCCCCTTTTGAACCTGCCAGGCCCATCAAGCCCAATGAAATCCTTCCCCCAGAGAAGGGTCGGGAAGTGGCCAAGGAGCTGGGCATCCCCTACTATGAGACCAGTGTGGTGGCCCAGTTTGGCATCAAGGACGTCTTTGACAACGCCATCCGGGCAGCGCTCATTTCCCGCCGGCACCTGCAGTTCTGGAAGTCCCACCTCCGCAACGTGCAGCGGCCTCTGCTGCAGGCGCCCTTCCTGCCCCCCAAGCCACCTCCCCCCATCATCGTGGTGCCCGACCCCCCCTCCAGCAGCGAAGAGTGCCCCGCCCACCTCCTGGAGGACCCGCTGTGTGCGGATGTCATCCTGGTGCTGCAGGAACGGGTGCGCATCTTTGCCCACAAGATCTACCTCTCCACCTCCTCCTCCAAGTTCTATGACCTGTTCCTCATGGACCTGAGTGAGGGGGAGCTGGGGGGCCCCTCGGGGTCAGGGGGCCCCCACCCGGAGGACCACCGGGGTCACCCTGATCACCACCACCACCACCACCACCACCACCACGGCCGGGACTTCCTGCTCCGGGCAGCCAGCTTTGACGTGTGCGAGAGTGTGGAGGAGGGTGGGGGCTCTGGTCCCGCTGGGCTGCGGGCCTCGACCAGCGATGGGATCTTACGGGGCAACGGGACAGGGTACCTGCCCGGGAGGGGTCGAGTGCTATCTTCCTGGAGCCGAGCTTTTGTGAGCATCCAGGAAGAGATGGCAGAAGATCCACTGACTTACAAACCCCGGCTGATGGTGGTGGTGAAAATGGACAACTCCATCCAACCGGGGCCCTTCCGGGCTGTTCTCAAGTACCTGTACACAGGGGAGTTGGACGAGAATGAGCGGGACCTCATGCACATTGCCCACATTGCTGAGCTGCTCGAGGTCTTCGATCTGCGCATGATGGTGGCCAACATTCTCAACAACGAGGCCTTCATGAACCAGGAAATCACCAAGGCCTTCCATGTCCGCCGGACCAACCGGGTTAAGGAGTGCTTGGCAAAAGGCACCTTCTCAGGTATGGAACCTGCTTAGGAGCTGATGGCCAGAAGGCCGGGGAATTCCCTTCAGGAGCCTTCTGAAGAGTCTGGGTTGGTCCAGTTAGCATTCTGAGTCATCTCAGCTGTTCATGTCCTGGAGATGGTGGCTCTGCTCCTAAAGTCCAGTGCCCCCGGCCTGAGGGCGTGGTCACAAATGCTCCACAGCTTGGCTTGTGACTTCGGAAGGAAGTGGGTTGTCTGGGCACTGTGTCCACCCTCAGGGTTGGTTGTCCCACGTTCTTTCACACATCCTCACGTGATGCCTCTTCTCTACCTGGACAGATGTGACCTTCATCCTGGATGATGGCACCATCAGCGCCCACAAGCCCCTGTTGATTTCCAGCTGTGACTGGATGGCTGCCATGTTTGGGGGGCCATTTGTGGAGAGTTCCACCAGGGAGGTAAGGCTAGGATGGGGACATTTGGTAAGGGGAGAGACTTACCCTTTCTATCTGAGGCATCTGTCCCTTAATAGTACTTTCTTCAGCCTTGACTGTGTGCAAACCATCAAGTGATGGACCCAAGAGAAGTTTATGAGATGGTTCCCATAGCCAAGGACTTTACAATGTACCAGGATAGGGAGTTGTGGGAACATCTTACCTCTATAGTTTAAAAAGCACTTTTGATACATTATCTTATATTGTCTCACAGATGACTCTTAGACAAAGCATAGCCTTCCCACATTATATACACAGAAAGTGAGGCCCTGAGAAATTAAGTGACTCATGCAAATCTGTGTAAGGAAAAAAGGAGAGGGTAGGGCTTGAACTCAAGTCTTCTGATTTTTGGAGTTCCCTCATGGCTCAGCAGGTTAAGAATCCAGCATTGTCACTGCTTTGGCTCTGGTTACAGCTGTGGTGTGGGTTCAATCCCTGACCCAGGAACTCTTTGCCTGTCGAGTGTGTGGCCAAAAAAAAAAAAAAAGATTTCTGATTCCTTGGCTCTATACATTATACCTTGCTTTCTCCCTGACACATGTGAAGCAACTAGAAAAAATTCAGTATGTCCCAAACTGAATCCATCACTGTTTTAAAGTGTAGGTTTTATTATTATTGAGCTGTGGTGAATCCAACGGATGAGGGAAAATATTGCCATTGGAAAGATAGACGGTTATACTCAAGGATGTTCTTTTCTTTTTCTTTTTTTTTCTTTTAGGGCCACACCCAAGACATATGGAAGTTCCCAGGCTAGGGGACTAATTGGAGCTACAGCTGCCAGCCTATGCCACAGCCACTGCAATGCCAGATCCAAGCCACATCTGCAACCTACGCCAACTCACAGCAACGCAGGATCCTTAACCCACTGAGCGAGGCCGTGGATCGAACCCACAACCTCATGGTTACTAGTCGGATTCGTTTCCACTGCACCATAATGGGAAGTCCATTGTCACAGATCTTAATGTGAAGGGGCACACAGGGCATGTGGGGCCACTTGGGGAAGCACCAGGGTGGGTCAGGAAGCAGAGGGAATGAGGAGGACTGTGGGCAAGAGCCTTTTTATTGTCGTATCCACGGGCAGGAGCAGGTGAAGCAAGGTAAGCAGGCGTAGGTTTGAATATTTTCAGTAGGCTCGGAAGCAGAGGGGCTGTCCTGAGTCGTTGGTACCTGGTACCGGGAGTGGCCCGAAGTGTGAGAGCCTGCTAAAGGAGGTAGTTAGGGGTGTGGGCTCTGCATTGGTTGGTTTGCAGGTGAGTCCTAGCCTATCACCAGGAAATGGCCAGCCTTGGAGAGGCAAGGCCCCAAATCTCAAATCCTTAATACAGAAACTAGAGAGAGATGCCTCATGTCCTCTTCCCTCTAATCAAGGGCACCCCAACTCCCTCTTCTCACTGATACCCCTGCTTTCTTGGACACCAAGACTGGAAACAGAGTTGGAAGTGGCTCAGTCAATGCATCCTTAGGAATATTCTCTTAAGTCTCTCCTCTCCTTTCTGTTCCTTCAGCCAGGCTGAATAGCCCAGGCCAGGTCCTTGGTGTTCTCCTGTGTCATTCGTTGTCTATCACTCAGCCTTGCAGTAACTAGATCCTCCTTTGTGCAGCTGCTTAAATTCTGAGTCTCCACACCCAGTTTTCCCAGTTGGTCTGTGGTTTTTTGGACTGTAGGGACTATGTCTTTCACTTCTGCCAAGTGTCTCCCCCTCAGCGCTGGTCCCTTAGCAAGAGCTCAGCTAACACTTGAATGAAAAGCTGGACCGTGCAGTGCAACATCCTAAGATTCCTGGGAAGGAAGTCCTTCCAGGAGGCTAAGTGCAGGGGTTGAGGTTTGAGTCCTCTCCGCCCCTTGATGCGTGAGTGGGGTTGGGATGTGCGAGGTGTGAGGCTGGGAACTCTCCAAAGCCGTGGGGCTTTGCCAGAACCACAGAAGCAGCTGTAAAGCTCCAGCCAACTCCCAGTGCAGCCTGGAGAGACTGGCGTCTGATGAAAAAGCAGTTTTTGTTGCGGTGCTGCTCGGAAGAGATCCCAGAGGCCCAGAGCAGTGGCTTCGTGCAGCCAAGAGAGGCCAGAGGGTGTCCACTTTGCTCATTCCGTGTCTCACTTGCACTGCTCCCCACAGGGCTGGGAGTGGCTGGGTGCAGGTCTAGATCACCGGAAGGACTCCTTCACTCATCCTCTAAGCCGGAAGGGCTTCAGAAGGATGCCAGTGAGAGCCCAGCTCACAGGTGCTCAGCCAATGGGCTCAGCACACGCTGTTGCCATGGGAGACAAGCCTTTGGGGAGGGGGGTGGTTCTGAGCTGGTCCAGGGGCAGCAGAGGGCTGGCTGCCCTTCTGAGGGAGGATCAGCTGGGTGGGCCAGAGCCTTTTGAGGTGCTTGGACCTGAGTCGCTCTTTCCCTAAAGCTGGACCCCACTGCAGCCCACCCTCTTCCTTCCCACATGCAGGTGGTGTTTCCTTACACGAGCAAGAGCTGCATGAGGGCAGTGCTGGAGTACCTCTACACGGGCATGTTCACGTCCAGTCCCGACCTGGACGACATGAAGCTCATCATCCTGGCCAACCGCCTCTGCCTGCCCCACCTGGTTGCCCTCACAGGTAACTAAGCTCAGGAACCTCCCTGCAGGAGGAGTCAGGGGACCCCCACCCCCACCCCGCCCCGGGAGCCACTACTTCTCCTCTCACCTGTCTCCTCCTGGGGGACAGGCAGCAAGCACCAAGGGAATACATTTACATAACGTGCAATATGTCTGTGCGTATTGGGGTTTGGATGAGAACATGGATGTGAAGAAATATGTGGAAGAGAAGCTCGGTGGGCTCTCTCCAGAGGGTATCTCGGCCCCACAAGGTGGGCTCCAGGAGACAAGGTGCCCAGTGTTCTGATCAGCTTGGCCGCACTCAGGCGAGCCTAAGAAGTCAAAAAGGATAGAACACCATTCCTCATTTCTACTCTTGCTTCTCCTCCCCGCTTCCTCCTTCTTTTTCTCCTTCTTCTCTTCCTCCTCCTCTTCCACCTTCACTTTCCCTTTCTGCTTCTAGAAACAGACAACAAACCTGCCACTCCTCGATTCCTCAAAGATCCCAAGATTAGAGTTCCTCTTTCAGGATGGGCCAACCCCCGAGGCTGGGGTGGAGCAGGGCCTGACCTGAGGCAGTAGGGAGACCAAAGAGCGGGCGGTCAAAGTGCAAGGGCTGGAGGGAAGAGGGGCCCATAGCCCACAGACGGGAGCTGCTGCTGACATTGGAGTCGGCATTCTCGTTGCATTAGTATTGGCCTTGGTACCTGCACTGTTGTTGATGCTGAGGTTAATGTTCTTGTGCAGGTCAGGAGGCAGAGAGCAGGGCCTTCAATAATGAGTTGAAGTTCAGGGAAGGACCCAGCTGCTGGGGCTCTGGGCAGATGATCAAGATTGGGTCTCAGCTAGGAGGGAAGCAGCAATCCCAAGCTAAGAAGTGGGTTGTAAGGTGGGGCTTGGTCACGGGACAAAAGTGGAAATCATTGAGCAGAACCAAATGTGACTAGCCGAGCCTGCAGCGGCAGTCCAGGGCGCCTGGAGGGCTTTAGGGCTGGGTGCAAGTGTGAGGCTTCTAAAGATAACAGCTGCAGTGGTATTGTCATTCTCGACCTTCTGTGCCGAGTGGTGCGGTCTTCCCAGAGCACAGAAAATGGTTGAAACTCCGAGACCGAGTAATTCCACTTTTGAAAGACTAGCTAAACAAGTGACCCACGTGAAAAAAAGGCATTAAGATGTTTCTTTCAGTTTGTTTCATCACGGCAGGCAAAACAAGTCAAATAGGCAATACTGGTTAAGCACATGGTGTAATTTTCGCAAGGTAGCCATTAAAAATGTCAAACTCGGAGTTCCCGTCCTGGCGCAGTGGTTAACGAATCCGACTAGGAACCATAAGGTTGCGGGTTCGGTCCCTGCCCTTGCTCAGTGGGTTAACGATCCGGCGTTGCCGTGAGCTGTGGTGTAGGTTGCAGACGCGGCTCAGATCTGTGGTGCAGGCGGGCGGCTACAGCTCTGATTAGACCCCTAGCCTGGGAATCTACATATGCCGTGGGAGCGGCCCAAGAAATAGCAAAAAGGCAACAACCAAAAAAATATGTCAAACGCTGGAGTTTGGGTCAATGGCGCAGCGGAAACGAATCTGACTAGGAACCATGAGGTTACAGGTTCGATCCCTGGCCTTGCTCAGTAGGTTAAGGATCTGGCGTTGCTGTGAGCTGCAGTGTAGGTTGCAGATGTGGCTCGGATCTGGCGTTGGTGTGGTGGTAGTGTAGACTGGCGTCTGTAGCTTCCATTGGACCCCTAGCCTGGGAACCTCCATATACCCTGGGTGCAGCCCTTAAAAAAAAAAAAGAAAAGTCAAACAGCACTGCTGTATGGAAGGGCTCATAGAAAATAATACTGAATGACTTTTCCCACGAAATGCTCCATACATGCGAGAAAACATATGAGCAAATGTGTTGTGTAAATACCTTGTCAAGGATCAGTGGAAAATACTAAGTATGGTATAATCGGCGATACTTTGTTTTGTGATATATGCTTCCTATAAAGTGTTTAATTCAAGCTTAACAGGTGTTCCCATTGTGACACAACAGAAACGAATCTGACTAGGGACCCCGAAGTTGCAGGTTTGATCCCTGGCCTTGCTCAGTGGGTTAAAGATCCAGCATTGCCATGAGCTGTGGTGTAGGTTGCAGACTCAGCTCAGATATGGCGTGGCTGAGGCTGTGGTATAGGCTGGCAGCTGGAGCTCCAGTTGGACCCCTAGCCTGGGAACCTCCACATGCCACGCATGCGGCCCTTAAAAAAAGCAAAAAAAAAAAAAAAAGCTTAACATTTTTTATTGTTCAATATAACACAAATAGATGTGACATGGTCAGCTTAATAAATTATTACAAAGCAGAGTGACCCAGCCGTACCAGAAGCCCTCTACCTGTCCCTCCCAATCACAGGCCCTTTGCTTCTTCCCTCCCTCTGCCTGTTACTCTTTCTTAGGATGATTTTTATGGCCTCACTTCCTTATTCTTCTTCATAGTTTTATCATTCAAGTGTACATCCTTGTATAGAAGGGTTTTATTTTTTTATTTATCTTTTTAAGTGTTTTAAAAAATCTAAGTGCCCCAAAAAAAGGAGAGAGAAAAAGAAAAATCTATAAATATCTTGTCCATTAAAAAAACTTTTTGGCAGTCCCTTGGTGGCTCAGTGGTACAAATCTGACCAGTGTCCATGAGGATGTGGATTTGACCCCTGGCCTCACTCAGTGGGTTAAGGATCTGGCGTTGCTGTGAGCTGTGGTGTAGGTCAGATGCAGCTTGGATCTGGCATTGCTGTGGCTGTGGTGTGGGCAGGCAGCTACAGCTCTGATTTAACCCCTATCCTGGGAACTTCCATATGCCATGGGTTTGGCCCTAAAAAGACAAAAAAAAAAAAAAAATCCCTTGCAGTTTTTTCTTCTTTTTTTTTTTAGGGCCACACCTGAGGCATATGGAAGTTCCCAGGCTAGGGGTCAAATCAGATCCACAGCTTCCTGCCTACACCACAGCCACAGGAATGTGGGCTCCAAGCCACGTCTGCAACCTACACTACAGCTGACAGCAATGCCAGATCCCCGACCCACTGAGAGAGGCCAGGGATCGAACCCACATCCTCATGGATACTAGTCGGATTCGTTTCTGCTGTGCTGTAGAGGGAATTCCTTCCTTGCAGTTGGTTGGGGAAAAACCCCACTGATCTATAGACAATCTAAATTTGTATTGATTGCATTTTTATAGTACACCATATTTCCCCATAAACTAGCTGCTGCTTCTAGATCTGATGTGCATTTAGTCTTTGTAAGACCACTTCATAGGTTGTTTGTGTTTTTCATCAAGAAGCATCCTTTGTCTGCTTTTCTCTCTTTCTGTGATGTTAGCAGCCATTGAGTATCATTGCCTGCATCCATTAATTTATTAGGTGTTACGAAATGGTAATAGTCCAGCTCTGTCATTTTTGTCTCTGTTTATCTGTTGGAATACTTCTACCAAGAGAGAAACTTGCCACCTCACCCACTGTTTGTTTACCCAGTGGTATACAGGTGGTGTAGGAAAGGCTGGCGAATGCCCTATCTTTACTTTTTTTTTTTTTTACCAGTTACAAGATACATTCATTTTCTATCATCCTTGGAGAATGACTGAGTCATTTTTTATTTTTAATAAGTGTGACTATGAACTCTTATATTTGAATATACCTAATCAGTTTCAAATACTTGCAGTTAGCTTTAGTGAAACTCGAAGACTGCTGCTCCTTTAGCCCATAGGAGTCTCTTCAAGTTGGCTCCAGAGTCTCTAAGCTTTCTGATTATCTGCAAGGATAAGATGCTCCAGGTTCATCTTGTACATTTCCTGCTCCAGACCTGGAATCCACCATTTCTCTAAGAAGTCCTGATTTTTTGTAGTTGGAAGTGGGATTGCAAGGCTACAACCTGTGCGTTAGATATGCTTGTTGCTACCGAGATGGCTGTTGTTTCTAGGTCTTTTCCATGGACTGAGCTGGGATATATATATATATATATATATATATATATATATATATATATATATATATAATTTACATATATACATATATTATTTATTTATTTATTTATTTTAGGGCTGCATCTGTGGTATATGGAGGTTCCCAGGCTAGGGGTCCAATTGGAGCTGTAGCTGCTGGCCTACGACACAGCCACGGCAACGCCAGATCTAAGCTGCATCTTCAACCTACACTGCAGCTCACGGCAACAGCGGATCCTTAACCTACTACGTGAGGTCAGGGATTGAACCTGTGTCTTCATGTATACTCAGGCTCATTACTGCTGAGCCGCAGCAGGAACTGCAAAAGAGTATTTTCAAAGATAGACTATTTTCTTAGTTTATACTGATAACAGTTGAAAAATAGGACGAAGAGTGTTTACTTCTTCCATATAAACATTTTAACCCAAAATGCAAGGTTCGTACACAGTTTGTTACAAAATTTAAATTAGTAGGAACAACTCGGTTTAATCCATAGTTCTTAGCAAACCTGAGACTTCCTACTCTCTTCCTACCCTCTTCGCTTCACCCTAAGTATATCAGACTACTTGGTGTAACACATGTAGCTTGAACAGTCCTCTTAGGTGATTCTTTTTTTTTTTTTTTCTGTCTTTGCTATTTCTTTGGGCCGTTCCCGTGGCATATGGAGGTTCCCAGGCTAGGGGTCGAATCAGGGCTGTAGCCGCCTGCCTGCACCACAGCCACAGCAACACGGGATCTGAGCCGCATCTGCAACCTACACCACAGCTCACGGCAACGCCGGATCGTTAACCCACTGAGCAAGGGCAGGGACCGAACCCGCAACCTCATGGTTCCTAGTGGGATTCGTTAACCACTGCGCCACGACGGGAACTCCCTCTTAGGTGATTCTAATCTGTTCCTTCACTTCCCACCCCACTCCCCTGGGAAAGACACGTTCCAATCCCAGTTTCCTCACTTGGATCTCCCGAGGCCTCTCCTGGCTGGTTGGGACTTGCCCCTGGCCCTGACCTCTCTCTGCCCCGCAACGGGCCCCTGCCGGGGGGATGAGCAAGTGTGTGTTCACTCCCGTGGTTCTTCAGCCAATTTCTGGCTGTGTGTGTGTGTCACAGAACAGTACACCGTGACCGGGCTGATGGAAGCGACTCAGATGATGGTGGACATCGATGGGGACGTCCTTGTGTTCCTGGAACTGGCTCAGGTATGACGACAGAGGAAGGAATCTCTCCTGCATTCTCAACTCTGGGCTCTGTCTGCCCCTTGGCAGTGAGTGGGGAACTGCTGGGAGGTGGTGAGTAGGAATGGAGCCCATTGGCGGACTTGGTTCTCTGCGTGGGCAGAGCCTATCTCATCCTCCAGGCCAGAGGCTGCACCAAGAGGAGAGACTGGCCACGGGGGGAAGGGACAGAGAGGAAGGGGAGGGCGAGGGAGGGCAGCCCAGAATCCTGTATAGATGTGGTTGCTGTCTGCTGAGGTCCCATAAGGGACACGGAGGACTCCATCTAAAACTAACTTCCCATGGAGCTCCTAGGTGGCCTAGAGGGTTAAGTATCTGGCACTGTCCCTGCTGTGGCTTGGGACACTGCTGTGGTGCAGGTTTGATCTCTGGCCTGGGAATTTCCAAATGCCACGGGTATGGCCAAAAAATAAAAAAAAAACTTAAAAACTAGCATTAACTTCCCACTTCAGTTTTCCTGAACAAGCAGGAAGAATCTCCCACACCAGTCCTCAGGGTGCCAGAATTCTACTGCTAAAAACTAATTTAGGAAGTTCAAGCATGGCAGACACACCTGGGAAGTGAGCTCTCTAAGCCTGGTGGTCACACCTCAGTGCAGGCTGCTTGGGGCCCTGAGGGCAGGGAGGACAAGGGGTCAGATTGCAGGGGGGCAGATGCAGTAGGATGCCACCACATAGGACTCTGGATTCCCAGGGGTGCCCGGGGCAGTTCAGGGCTGGGGTGGTGATGGTGACAGTATCAAGGAGCAAATCCATTGTCCTCTTCTTACAGTTTTATGTGGCCTTGCCTCTCGAGCTCTGCTTTTTTATTTTTTTATTTTTTTGGTCTTTTTGTCTTTTGAGGGCCGCACCTGTGGCATATGGAGGTTCCCAGGCCAGGGGTCCAATCGGAGCTGCAGCTGCCAACCTATGCCACAGCCACGGCAACACTAGATCCAAGCCGGGTCTGCGACCTACACCACAGCTCAAGGCATGGCTGGATCCTTAACCCACTGAGCAAGGCCAGGGATTGAACCTGTAACCTCATGGTTCCTAGTCAGATTCGTTTCCACTGCGCCCTGATGGGAACTCCTCGAGCTGTGCTCTTTACGACTCAGGGTGTTTGCCCACCTGCACCAAAGCTTTGGGTCTGCAGGCAACTATAGAGGTCTATGTGCAGACCCCCACCCAGGGTCCCAGCACAGATGCTGTCCCATGTGTTCCCAGTTCCACTGTGCGTACCAGCTGGCCGACTGGTGTCTCCATCACATCTGTACCAACTATAACAACGTGTGTCGCAAGTTCCCCCGAGACATGAAGGCCATGTCCCCAGGTGAGCATAACGGGCTGTACCTGTGCCTCTCCCTCAGCTTGGGGCCACATACCTGACCTGACTCCAGGGCATCCGGAGGCTGCCAGAGACCCTTGGACCTAACTTGACCTTATAGGTGGGGAGCAGCCCGCAAAGATGTATCCAGCCAAGCAGAGGGGGGCTCAGGAGAAGCGCTGGCCTGGAGGGCCTCTGGGGATCTCAGGCAACTCACTCTGCCCCTCTGGGCCTCTGTTTTGCGAGTTGGTATTTTCCCAAACTTTTGGGAGCAAACTCCACTCCAGAAAGCAATAAATTTTATACCATGACCCAGACCACATATAGAAAAAATATAATTTTCCATGCTGCTCATGACCAACAACATTAATTTTATAACCTAGGAATGGGCACAAGTCACAGCTTGGACGACAGCTTGGGTATCCTCTGAGGTCCCTGCAGCTCTGCCTCGGCCTAATTGATGTCTCAGGTCCTGGGGCCCAACAGGAAGCTCACGGGCTTCAGGGAGAGGTGGGGCTGGCCTCCCGAGTTCTCACTGCCCCTTGGTCTGGAGTTCTTGGTGTGCTCCACCCTGCTGTGACCCTCTTCCCTGCTAGCAGGCTGTCCCTGTATCCTACCAATTCTCCTAGGACCCTCTCTCCTCTTCACCCTTCTTGGGTTTTCTTTTGAAGCACAGCTCCAATCTCCATCACTCCACCTGTTCAAAATTTCCATGGCGCCCACATATTTTCCAGAATAAGTCCAAACCCCTCAGCCCAGCCTTCCCTCCCATCTGAAGTACAACCCCCCCCCACTTGCCCTCAGAACCTAAGCTCTGCCAGATACCTCTCCTGTCACCCCAGCCAGTCTGAGCATCCTTTTTTTTTTTTTTTTTTTTTTTTTTAAGGGCCACACCCGTGGCATATGGAGGTTCCCAGGCTAGGAGTCGAATCAGAGCTACAGCTGCCAGCCTTCACCACAGCCACAGCAATGCCAGATCTGAGCCACATCTGTGACCTACACCACAGCTCACAGCAACACCGGATCCTTTACCCACTGAGTGAGGCCAGGGATTGAACCTGCAACCTCGTGGTTCCTAGTCAGATTTCATTTCCTCTGTACCACATGGGAACTCCCTGAGCATCCTTTTGCAGACAGCTTTGCTCACCCTTTCTCCCTCATCCTTCGTCTAAGCCTGCTTTATTCTCAGGACCCATTAGCCCCATTTAGATCTCTCTGGCTTTGAAGAACAACACGAGTGGAAATGCCTTTCCCCAGTGTGGACCAGTGGCCCCACTCGCTGGACACCTGACTCTCTTGAGGGGGCTCTCTGAGGGCAGAGCTTCCACTTTCAGCCCCCAGAGGCTGGGATGTGCTCCCCACAGGACTGAAAGCCACCTGCAGGCCCTGTGGGAGCCGGGCGGGGGTGGGAGTCCCTCTTCCCCTTCACCTGCCTCCCTCCTCGCCAAGCCCTGTGTTCTGCTCCAGAAAACCAGGAGTATTTTGAGAAGCACCGCTGGCCGCCCGTCTGGTACCTGAAGGAGGAAGATCACTACCAGCGGGCCCGGAAGGAGCGTGAGAAGGAGGACTATCTCCACCTGAAACGGCAGCCCAAGCGGCGCTGGCTGTTCTGGACCAGTCCCTCCTCACCGTCCTCTTCAGCTGCGTCCTCTTCGTCCCCATCTTCCTCCTCGGCTGTGGTCTGAGATGCTGCCGCCCTCTTCTGACCCTGCTGCTCTCGTCCCCACTTGTCCTTGCCCCTCTGCTCCTCTGCATCGCCCCCTCCACCTTCCAGGGACAAAGGACTCACATAACCAGGACCCCCCTGGGCAGAGCTGCTCTCACCAGCCAACACAGCTCAGCAAAGAGAGGAAGGAGCCAGGCCGCGTGGATCAGAACAGGGACCCCCCCCCCCACCACCACCTCTGCTGAGGTCCGGCTTCCAGAAACCGAGGCAGGAGATGACTCTTGGGAGGTGGGGAACAGGAGAAGAGCTGAGGGCTGTGGCACCTTGTCTCTGGGTCAGAGAACCCTAGAGTCAGAGGGAGAACTCCCCCAGCCGCGAGGCTGCGTGTCTTGGGTCCACGGAGGCAGCTCCCTCCCTGGGAGTGGTGGTGCCCAGGAAGGGCCCTTTCTCTGGGGGCCGTGTGTTTCCATCCACGGACTTGGGGGGTTGCAGATGTTTTGTGGGCATTTTCACGTGGAGCCTACTCAATTCCTCACTGGAGAAGTCAGGGTAGCAATTAAGCCTTTAGAGCCCAACTCGAGACTTCCACACCTGGGGTGCAGCTGCCAGAGGCCATGGGTGGAAGGCTTGCCCTCTGCGGGCACCCCTGCCATGGCTGTGGGCATCCAGGCCTGAGAAGGGTGGCAGAGATTGTTCAGAGCTGCAGGTCTAGAAGCAGTGCCTCTTGGTGCAGTGAGAGACTTTTCTCTCCCTCCTCCTTCACTGCTCAGATTTCCAGATAGAAACCAAACAAAACAGCTGGAACTGGGGGAGAGAAGGAGGTGGGGGATGGGGGCCTGGGCGCAGCAATCCCGTACTCCTCTGGGCCTCCCCCCCCCCACCTCTGGTCAGCACAGCTTCTTATGGGATAGGGCAAAATTAGCAAAAAAAAAAAAAATACCCTAACAACACAAACAAAATCACCACCAACAAAAACACTGTAGCCTCTATCCCCTCAAAGAAGGAAAAACAGAAAAAGACCCTGTATGGCTTACATTGTTATGAAGCCGAACAGGGTCCCTATATGGACAAGACAAAGATTGAGGTAGTCCATTTGACTCGGTGATTTTTCAGGAAAACTGTGTCACCGGCAGTGACCGAGGAGGCCCTGGCCCTGCTGGCTGGCTCTGGGCAGCACGTTGCACGCCTTCCGCATGCTGGGGATGAGGTTTCGGGGCGGGGAGGGTGGGCTCAGGAATCAGTGTGGCATTAGACTTGTGTGTTTGCCCATCATGAGAACCAGGCTCTCCTCACCTTCAGCAGGTGACCCTGTACCATGTGAAGGTGTTGGGAGGGGTGGGGCGGAGAGGGTCAAAGGTCAGGGAAAAGACCACTGATGTGGAGAATAGGAGTTCCTGTAATGAAGGATCACAGCACATGACCTTACCCAGTGCTGGTTAGTGCTCAAAGGGAAGGAGAAGAATGGGGAAAATGAACAGGAGCAAAGCCAAAGTCAGTCCAGGGAAGAGGAGGGAGGAGACTGGGAGGAGTGTGAAGGACCAGGATGGCAGCTTTGCAGCCACACGGAAAAGCTGAGCCCCACCTGACTCTCTCCCCATTTAATTATCCTGATCCACATTTTACTTCCCAAGTGAAGACAGAGACAGAGTCCCTCTGATGAGGGCAGAACCTGAGAGACTGAGCTCCTGGAGCTCAAGAGTCACCTCACCTGCGAAAGATGCTTGAAGAAGAGGAACTGATTTTCGGTCCCAGGGCCCTGGGCGGGTTCCACCACCCAGTCTGGCTTCAGGTCTGGAGTAGAGCGAACCCAGAAACAAGGGCAACCTGCATCAATTTTGTGGTGCCAAGACCTAGAGGTCTGAGGTTAAGGCCTCATCAAAAAAGGTGCAGGAGGTGGCAGGTCCAGTGGTCTTAAGTGTCTGTGACCCATGTTGTCTGGGTCCCAGGCTTCTCCAAGGCCCTGGCTCCCCCCACCCCCCGCAAGTCCTCCAGGAGGTGGGCTGGGAAACAGATGTGTGCTGCCCTCTACTGGCTGGTCAGTTCCCGTCCGCTGAGCTTGTAGTCCTTGGCTTCACAGTGGGGCTGAGGAACCATGGGCAGGGGCAGGAGGGGAGCCCCCTAGGGGTGTGGGGGTGCAGCTCTGCACCCAGAACCTTCACTCTTGGAAGGGGACAGAAGAGGGGCTATGGGGCCTCCCAGGAACTCTAGGTGGGTGGGAGAAGCAGAGCCTAAGGTCCCATATAAGGGTATTGAATCTCCATGAGGTTGCAGGGCGAGTCAACTGGCGCAGTGATGAGGGTGCAGAGGGGGTGGGGGGGGGGGAGTTGCAAGAGACCATGGATGTGAGGCCATAGGATGACCCCAGAAAGCAGGGTCCCGCCCCCCCAGGGGCCCACTGCCTCTTCCCAACAGCTCTGTCAAAGCCAGTCGGCACCTTGTGGGAGCCTAACAGGCCCAGGTGTGACCCAGACACCACCTGGGGTGGCTGTGGGGGAATGGGGCCAAGCTGGGGTCCCTCTCCCAGGGGAAGGACAAGGAGGAGGACTGAATTCCTGTCCCCCAAGAACCTAGTGACAGGAAACCAGAGTCAGAGCAGGAGACACCCATGTAGGGTGAGCCTGAGGCATAAAAGGAAAAAGGAGTGGGTCGCAGCAAGACAACATACCCTGCACCTGTGTCACTCAGCTGCTGCAGGAGAGAAAGAGAATGGGGAAGAAAAACACACACGCCTCTTTTTATATAAAATTGCATATTTAATTTGGTCATGAATTCATAAACACATGAGTATTTTGTACCTAAATGGCCTTTCTTGCATTGTTTGATATTTCCAACAAATTCTTCAAAGGTGGGAACTTCCAATGGAGAGAAGCATGAAAAGATACCCAGTCACTAATGAAACACTTATTAAGTGCCTTTCGTTGGTCAGGTGCTATTTGGACTGGATATGAAACAAAAAAGACAATCTCATGCTCTCCTTATGATTACCTGAAATAAACATGACAAACACTGACAAGGCTAATACTTTAGAAGGCACTCAAGGAAGTCCTCCGAGAAAGGGACAAGTGAACCGAACGTGATTGCCAAGAATTCATTTCTCTCTCCGAAGATGAACAGTGTCCTACCAGAACGAACAGCGAGGGCAGGAAAACACCCGACTTCCAGGAAAGGGAGGGGCAGCCAGGCAGGACCTCTGGAAAGAAGGGGGAGGGGACATGGCACCAAGGCCACTGAGGTAGGACCCCTACCAAACTCCATTAGAACACCATACCCTGAACATGCCTAAATGCTCAGCCAATTCCAGTTTGGGCCCAGCCATACCACTCTTGGAGACAGTTTTGAGAATGGAAAAATCCTAAACCCAAGAATGACAACTTCCGTAACATTATCCTGCCATGACTGCAATACTGCAGGGAGAGGGATGGTAGAAGAAGGGCTGAAGTGGTTACAAAATATTTTTAAAAGTAAGAAAGTGGTTTGCCACCCTTCACCTGAGGGGAGGGAGCTGCAGTGGGACACCTCCCACTAAGGGCTGGGAGGGATAGTTAAAGAAGGAGTAAAGGTAAAGGAGGAGGAGCTACGGGAAGGGAGGAGTCACAAGTGGAAGCCAGTTTTCATGCGTTTTTTGTTTGGTTGGCTTTTTTTTTTTTGTCTTTTTGTCTTTTTGCCATTTCTAGGGCAGCTTCCACCGCATATGGAGATTCCCAGGCTAGGGGTCTAATTGGAGCTGTAGCCGCCGGCCTATGCCAGAGCCACAGCAACACGGGATCCGAGCCGCGTCTGCAAACTACACCACAGCCCACGGCAATGCCAGATCCTTAACCCACTGAGCGAGGCCAGGGATCGAACCTGCAACCTCATGGTTCCTAGTCGGATTTGTTAACCACTGAGCCACGATGGGAACTCCAGTTTTCATGTTTTTATTCTCAAAATTGTAATACAGAGATCAGCCAAGATGACAGAGTAGAAAGACCCTGAGCTCATGGCCTCACCCCCAAATCACAACTCTCTGCAGAAAACCACTGATGAAAAAGACTGGAACCTACCAGGATAGATCTTCTACAACTAAAGACAAAGAAGGAACCGCTATGAGTTGAGTGGGAGGGGTGGACACGCAGTATAATCAAGTCCCATTCCCCTGGTTGGACGAGCCACAAAGTGTAGAATAATCACACTGCAGAGGTTACTTCTACAGGACAGCTCTGAGCCTCACATCGGGCTCCCCAGCCCAGCACCAGCAAGATGAGCCTCTAAAGCATTTGGCTTTGAAGGCATCCCTAATTTCAGATGTCCTGAAGAACTGGAAGAAATAGAGACTTCACTCTTAAAAGGTGGACCCAAAACCTCACATGCACTGGAACCTAGAGCAAAAAGCAGTAACTCTAGAGGAGCCTGGCCCGACCTACTTGCTGCTTAGTGTCCCAGAGAGGAAAGGCATGGGTGCAGCGCACCCTGGGGACATATATACTGGTAGCAGCCATACTTTGGAGCTCCTACTGGTGGACACTGGTGCTGGCTGGCACCATTGTGGGATCCTCCCTCTTAACTCCCAAGACCGGCCTCCCCCCGCAACTGCTTTAGGCACCAGTGCTGGGATGCCTCAAGCCAAACAACTAACTGAGCTGAGACACAGCCCCACCCATCAGCAGACAGACTGCCTAAAGACTTCGCAGAGCCACCCAAGCCTTGGCACTACCCACCAGAAGGCCAAGACCCAGATCCACTCCCCAGTGGGCAGGCACAGGCCCTGCCCTCCAGGAAGCCTACACCAGCCTCCGGACAGCCTCCAGAGGGCAGGGGGCAGACACTAAGTGCAAAAAAACCCACAATCCTACAGGCTGTGGCCCCAAACTGTTCTCAGACCCTCTTCTGGGACCAGTCAAAATTGAATCAGTAATAATAACAATAATAATAATAAACCCACAAACCAAATAATAAAAAAAAAAACCCAACAAGCCTTCACAGAATAATTCCCCCAAACATCGCGAGAATTAACACCTATCTTTCTCAAAATATCCCAGAGAATTGTAGAGGAAGGAACACTTCTGAACTCATTCTATGAGGCCAGCATCAAACTGATACCAAATCCAGACGAAGATATCATCGAAAAAAGAAAATTGCCATCCAATATCACCGATGAACATATGTGCAAAACTCCTCAACAAAATATCAGCAAACCAAATCCAACAATACATCAAAAGAATCTATACCATGATTACGTGGGATTTATCCCAGGAATGCAAGGATTTTTCCAATATCTGCGAATCAACCCATATAGTATAGCATACCAGCAAACTGAAGCATAAAAACCGTATGATCATCAAAACAGATGCAGAAGATTGTGACAAAATTCAACATCCATTTACAATGATAATTAAAAAAACTCTGCTAAATGGACATAGAAGAAACATACCTCAACATAATAAAGCCTGTATATAACAGACCCATCTGCTCATTTGTAAACATTTACCAATAAATAATATAAATAATCCTATATCTATAAAATAATCAGTTGGAAATGATGGACACTTTAAAAGTTGGTTATCTACTCCTAGACAAGTTAAACTCCCATATGAGGGAGAACTGAACTCAATGATGCCTCCTAAAGCGATGGGCTTTTTCCTCTTCCTTCTTTGGATTTCTTTTCTTATTGTTGCTTGCTCCTATTTTAGGAACTCATGCAGGCAACCGAGTAAGTGCATTTCCAAAAAGTTTTGTGCATTTATACAAATATACAAAAATATAAAATAGACAAATGTATAACTAAAATATCATAGTACAGTTAGACAATTAAGAATAAGCATATCAATCCAAATGGAACTCACATTATAAAAAGTACAAGTAAAAAGTGCAATTCTGTTAGGATAACAGAGTGTCCTGAACAGAATGATATCCTAAATCAGCTCTCAGTAAATTCACGCACATATTCATAAATGTTTCCACCATCGCTTATCAATGACATTTCACAAAAATTACTCTAGTTTAACCAAAAAGTTCTAGAACTTTACAAGTGCGGCATATATCCGAAGGTAGACTTCATTCAAGTATTTGGTCCAAGTACCTGATGTTTCTTTCAGGCTGGTATCTAATCGTGCTTCCCTTTCCAGGAAAAAACATAAAGTAGGGAAGCTGTGGTTTCATAAAGAGATCCTTTTACCCTCAGGACACAGCAGCACCAGCTTCACCTTCTTTGAAGACGAACTTTCTGGAGCCCACCAGCATGTCCTCAATTTTCTCCTTTGCGTGTCTCTGCCCCAGTGCTGCTAAGGCATCGAGGAGGTCGTTGACTGAGGCCTCCCGCCCTTTGCAGCGGACCCAGGTCTCCAGCATCTCATACAAGGCATCCCCGGTGATCTGGGCGCGATCTCTGCTCTGACGGATCTCATTTTGGGTGAGGCCCATCTTCCTCATGAGTTTGTCCCAGGCATCATAAGGCACGATGGTGGAAAAGTCATCAAAGCACTGCCTCAAGCCTAGGTTGGGGGAAAGTCACAGAGAGAAGGTTGGGACCAGCTTCAGAAAGGGCCGAGGACCCTCGGGCAGGCCTGGACCCCAGGGCGGGACCTGAAGAGCTCCCCCTGCTGAGGCAGCTGCTGCTCTGCATCCCTGACCTGCTTCCCACCTACAGAGAAATCAGGCCACACGCCGCCTGGGCCCCCTATGTCCCCAGCACACTGTAGGGAGTCAAGGTCACCAGAGAATCCTGTCCTAAGTGAGGGAGAAGGGCCCCCCGGGGAGGGGAAATGGACGTCATGGAGGGAGAAGGCAGCAGTGGTAGGAGACAGAGGGGGCCACCCGCCCCTCTCAGGAGACTCAGGGGGGCACCCGCCCCTCTCGTGAGCCTCAGGGCCCCAGCTGCCACCTCGGCACTGGGGACCCAGCAAGGCCTGGAGGGTGGAAGGTCTCTGGCTTCACACTCAGCTCGGCCTCCCTGAGCTGGATGGGGACAAACAGACGCTAACGTGTGAAGTGGAGCCGAGGCCGCCCGCCTCGTGGGACTGTACTGGGGATGCAGGGCAAGCGTGTGCAACGCAGTGCACACCACCGTGCATAGGTACCTAAGGTGGCCGCTGAATAGAGTTCATATTCTCTAACAGCTACGCTGGAAAACGTAAAATGTTCACAAGTTATACTAATTTCCATAAAATAGGGCACAGACTCACTACATTCCAAAATGTTCATCTCAAAATGTAATAACGGTCAAAAATTGTTGATGGGACCTATTACATTCCTGTGTTCTACCAATTCTTTGAGATACGGGGTCGAGTTCTAACACAGCTCATCCAATTTGGCCACAGGTCAGCTGCCCCACAGCCTCCTGGGGCCAGTGGGTGCCCTGCTGGACGGCACAGCCCCTGAGGGGCCTCAGAGTGGGCAGACCTGGCTCTGAGGCCTTTGGAGTCTGGATGGCCCAGGCACAAGCCATCCCCGCTCTCAGCTGCCCTCACAGCTGTGGGGACGCAGTGAAGACACTGTCGCGCGTCCCTCCACTCCTAGTCCACGGTCCAGGGACAAACACTCACATTCTGTGGGGTCTTCACCGTCTGCAGGAACCAGTGGCCCTCTGCGCACCCGAGACCCTTCAGCTGCTGCCGGTTCCTGTGAAACGCAGTGGAGAAAGGTCTCAGTCTTCGTCAGGGGTCCCGGATTCGCTGAGTGACCAGGGCAGCCACCTGTCCTCCCGGGTCTCTACAGAGACGGAGAGCAACCTGCCACCCTGAGCAGCTCCCAGGCTCGTGTGCTCGTGGAGGGACAGGCTCCCTGCGGTAGGGCTCACCTCCTACGTGTCTGCTCCAGCCTCGACGACCTCATGCGGCCGAGCCGCCGTCCCTCAATCAGGACAGGGACCGTTCCCACCGCCACGCAGTCCCTTCTGCCCCTTCTAGTCCTTTCCCACCCACCGCCTCGGGAGACAGGCACTCCCTCCCAGCTTGACGTGACTCAGATGAAGAGTATTTACAAGGGCACTTGGCAAAGTCTAAAGGAGAGGGTTACTCCATGCATATGCGGCTGCTTTGATCAACAATACTGTACCATATCGGTAGTCTAAAGAAGGGAATAAAAGCATCTGATAGTCTCCATGGAGACTGGAAAGGCATTTGGTAGAAATAAATATGAATTCTGACTTTTTCAAAATAAGAGGCTGCATCTAAAAGTTTTACAATATGAACACAAGAGTCAACATCATTCCTGATGATGAAATATTGGAGGCATTCCCAATGAAATGAAAACAACACCAAAATATCTGCCTTTTCTAAGCATCCTTGCACACTGTATGTTCTGGACTATGCAGCAAGCAAGAGATGAAACAAAAATGAGGTAGGACTAGCGGAAGGGGACAGAAACAATGATTATTATTTTAATATGACTGTATATTTTTAAAACCTTAAGGTTTAAGCCACCGTACTTAAAAATGAATGTAGGTCTTGAGGAATGTTAAAAACAGCAGAAACAACAAATGGGATTATAAAAGTATCCAACCAATAAGAGTAATAAAACACGATATAAAAAACAGCTTTGACAGGAAATACACATAATTTATCTGAAGAACTCAAATCTTAATTGAGTCATAATTAAACACCCTTGACTTGAAATGTTATCTCCTTTTTAAAAATTATTGTTATTGACTTATAATATTATATTATTGTTATTAAGTTATAATATATTAATTTCAAGTATACAATATAGTGATTCAAAATTTTTATAGATTACACTCCATTTAAGATTATTATAAATAGTGGCTAGATTCCTTGTGCTACACCTTCTATTTTTGAAGCTATTTGTTTTGTACAGTAGTTTGTACTTCTTAATCCTTTACCCCTGTTTTGGCCCTCACACCTTTCCTTTCCCAATTGATGACCACGAATTTGTTCTCTATAAGTCTGTTTCTGTTTTGTTCTTTTATTTATATAAACGAAATATTATATTCACTTGTATTTTTAATTTTTTAATTTTTAAAATTTATTTATTTATTTTTGTCTTTTGTCCTTTTAGGGCCGCGCCTGCAGCACATGGAGCTTCCCAGGCTAGGGGCTGAATCAGAGCTGTTGCTGCAGGCCTACGCCACAGCCACAGTAACGCAGTATCTGAGCCATGTCTGCAACCTGCACCACAGCTCACTGCAATGCCAAATCATTAACCCACGGAGCGAGGCCAGGGATATGGATCCTAGCTGGGTTTGTTACCACTGAGCAATGACGGGAACTCCTGTTTTTTATTTTTTAGATGCCACATACAAGTGATAACATACAGTATTTGTCTGCCTCTGACTTGTTTCACTAAGCATACTACCCTCCAGATCCATTCATACTGCTGCTGATTGCAAAAGTCCAGTCTTTTTATGACTGAGTAGTATTCCATTGTATACATATATCACATCGTCTTTATCCATTCATCTGTTGATGGACACTAAGGTTATTTCCGTATCTCAGCAATTGTAAATAATACTGCTATGAACAATGTGGTGCATGTATCTTTTGGAATTAGTGTTTTCATTTTCTTTGGCTATTTACCCAGTAGTGGAATTGCTGGATCACGTGGTAGTTCTATTTTTAGTTTTTTTAGACAGTGGCTGCACCAATATACATTCCCACTAAGAGTGTGTAAGAGTTCCTTTTTCTCCATATTCTCTTTTTTAAATTTTTTTTGCTTTTTAGGGCTGCGCTTGCGGCATATGGAAGTTCCCAGGCTAGGGGTTGAATCAGAGCTGTAGCTGCTTGCCTCTGCCACAGCCATAGCCACAGCAACACAGAATCCAAGCTACAACTTTGACCTACACCACAGCTTGAGGCAACACCGTATCCTTAACCCACTGAGCAGGGCCAGGGATCGAACTCCTGGATACTAGTTGGGTTCGTAACCTGCTGAGCTACAACAGGAACTCCCTCTCCATATCCTCTTCAACACTTGTTCTTTATGGTCTATTTGATGATAGCCACTCCGATAGGTGTGAAGTGATATCACATTGTGGTTTTGATTTGCATTTCTCTGATGACTGGTGATGTCCCGCATCTTTTAATGTACTTGTTGGCCATTTACACTTCCTCTTTAGAAAAATGTCTTTTCAGGTCTTCTGTCCCCGAGGCATATGGAGTTCCCGGGGCAGGGATCAGATCCCAGCCACAGTTGTGACTTAGGCCACATCTGAAGCAAGGCCAGATCCTTTAACACTCTGTGCAGGGGCTGGGGATTCAACCTGCATCCTGGTACTGCAGAGACACCATCAATCACATTGCACCACAGTGGGAACTCCTTCTGTCCATTTTTGTTGTTGTTATTTTTTAGGGCTGCACCTGAGGCATATGGAAATTCCCAGGCCAGAGGATTGAATTGGACCAGTAGCTGCCTGCCTACACCACAGCCATAGCAACGTGGGATCCAAGCCACATCCGTGACCTACACCACAGCTCATGGCAATGCCAGATCCTTAACCCACTGAGCGAGGCCAGGGATAGAACCTGCATCCTCATGGATACTAGTTGGATTCGTTTCCCCTGAGCCACAACTGGAACTCCCCTTCTGTCCATTTTTTAATTAAGTTGTCTGGGGTATTTTGACATTGAGTTGTAGGAGCTATCTATTCTGCTGGATATTAACCTTTTACGGTCATATTATTTGCAAATACTTTCTCTCATTTAGTGGGGTGTCTTTTTGTTTTTCCAATGGTTTTTCTTTGATGTGCAAAAGCTTTTACTTAAAAAAATTTTGGGGGGAGTTCCCATTGTGGTGCAGCAGAAATAAATCCAGTTAGGAACCATGAGGTTTCAGGTTCGATCCCTAGCCTGGCTCAGTGGGTTAAGGATCTGGCGTTGCTGTAAGCTGTGGTGTAGGTGGCAGACCCGGCTCAGACACCTGGCATTGCTGTGGCTCTGGCATAAGCCAGTGGCTACAGCTCCGATTAGACCCCTAGCCTGGGAACCTCCACATGCGGCGAGTCTAGCCTGGGAACCTCCACATGCGGCGAGTACGGCCCTAAAAAGGACAAAAGACAAAAAAAAAAAAGTTTTTTTTTTTGACTGTACCCACAGTATGCAGAAATTCCTAAACCAGGGACTGAACTGTACCCCAGCAGCAACTTAAGCCACTGAAGTAACAACTCTGGATCTTTAACCTGCTGAGCCACATGGGAACTCCATGTAAATGCTTTGAAGGTTAATTAAGTCCATTTATTTATTTTGTTTCCCTTGCATTAGGCAACAGATCCAAAAAACATTGCTACAATGTATGTCAAAGAGTGTTCTGCATATGTTTTCTTCTAGGATTTTTATGGTTTCTGGCTTTATACTTAGGTTTTTAATCCATTTTGAGGTATTTTTGTATATGGTGTAAGAAAATGTTCTAATTTCCTTCTTTTACATGTAGCTGTCCAGTTTTCCTAGCATCATTTACTGAACAGAATATCTTTTCTACATTGTATATTCTTGCCTCCTTTGTCAGAGATTAATTGACCTTAAGTGCATGGGTTTCTTTCCAGGCTCTCTAGTCTGTCCTATTGATCTGTGTATCTGTTGTTGCAGCTTTGTAGTATAGTATGAAATCAAGGAACATTATACTTCCAATTTTGTTTTTTCTCAAGATTGTTTTGGCTATTCAGCGTCTTTTGCGTTTCCACACAAATTTAAAAATTATTTATTCTTGGAGTTCCCACTGTGGTGCAGTGGGTTAAGGATCTGGCATTGTCTCTGTGGTGGTGCGGGTTTGATCCCTGGCCCAGTGAAGTGGGATAAGGATCCAGTGTTGCTGCAGATATGGCGTAGTTCTCAGCTGTGGCTTAAATTCACTCCCTGGGCCAGGAACTTCCATATATAGTGAGTGTGTCCCAAAAAATTATTTATTCTGTTTCTATTTTGATAGGGATTGCATTGAACCCATAGATTGCCTTGGATAGAGTGAGCATTTTAACAATATTGTCTTCCAATCCATGAACACAGTAAATCTTTCCACTTGTTCAGGTCGCTTTCCATTTCTTTTCATCAGTATTTTACAGTTTTCTAAGTACAGGTCTTTTACCTCCTTAGATTTATTCCTAAGTATTTTATTCTTTTTGAGGTGATGGTGAATGAAATTATTTTAATTTCTCTTTCTGATGGTTTGTTCTTAGTGTATAGAGATGCAACAGGTTTCTGTATATTAATTTTATAATCTACAACTTTAACAAATTCATTGAGGAGATCTAGTAGTTTTCTAGCGGTACTTTAGTATTTTCTATGTGTATTATTCCATTTGTAAGCAGTAACAGTTTTACTTCTTCCCTTCCTTATTTCTTGTCTGATTGCTGTGGCTAGGACTTCCAATACCATGTTGAATAAAAATGGTGAGAGTGGGCATCCTTACCTTGTTCCTCATCTTAGAGGAAGTGTTTTCAACTTTTCATCATTGAGTATGATGTTAGCTGTTTGTCATATATGGCCTTTATTATGTTGAGGTACGTTCCCTCTATCTCCACTTGCAGAGAATTTTTATCATAAATAGATGTTGAATTTTGTCAAAATCTTCTGCATCTATTGAGATGATCATATGGTTTTTATTCTTCAGTTTGTTGATGTGGTATATCACATGGCTTGATTTTAAGTTATTGAGAAATCCTTGCTTCACTGGGATAAATCCCATTTAATTACAGTATAGATCCTTTTGATGTATTGTTGGATTTGCTTTGCTAATATTTTGTTGAGGGTTTTTGCATATATATTCATCAGTGACATTGGATTGTAATTTTTTTGTGTGTGATATTTTTGTCTGGTTTTGGTATCAGGATGATGCTGGCCTCATTCAGAACTGTTCCTTCCTCTGCATTTTTTTAATAGCTGCACCTGTGATATACGGAAGTTCTCAGGACAGGGGTTGAATTGGAGCTGCAGCTGCCAACCTACCCCACAGCCATAGCAACAAGGGATCTGGAATCTGAGTCGTGTCTGCAACCTACACCACAGCTCACAACAGTGCCAGACCCTTAACCCACCAAGTGAGGCCAGGGATGGAAACTGCATCCTTGTGGATACTAGTTGGGTTTATAACATGCTGAGCCACAATAGAAACTCCTGCCTTCTGCAATTTTCTGGAAGAGTCTGGGAAGGACAGGTGTTAATTCTTCTCTCAATGTTTGGTGGAATTACCCTGTGAAGGCATCTGTTCCTAGACTTTGGTTTGTTGGAAGTTTTTTTGATTTATGATTCGATTTCATTACTGGCAACTGGTGTGTTCCTACTTTCTATTTCTCCCTGGTTCAATCTTCAAAGATTATAGCTTTCTAAGAATTTGTCCATTTCTTCTTTGTTGTCCATTTTACTGGCATTAAGTTTTCCATAGTACTCTCTTATAATTATTTGTATTTCTGTGGTGTTGGCTGTAACTTCTTTACTCATTTCTGATTTATTGATTTGGGCCCTCTCTTTTTTTTCTTTATGAGCCTTTCTAAGAGTCTGTCAATTTTGTTTATCTTTTCAAAGAACCAGCTTTTAGTTTCTTTGATTTTTTCTCTTGATTTCTTTCCTACTACTTGAGATTTTGTTTATTCTTCTTTTTCTAGTTCCTTGCGGTGTAAGGTTAGATTTTTTTTTTATTTGAGTTTTTTCTTATTTCCTGAAGTAAGCTTGCATCACTATAAACTTCTCTTTTAGAATTGCTTTTGCTATGTCCCATAGCTTTTGGATCATTGTATTTTCATTTTCATTTGACTCCTTGCATTTTTAAAAATTTCTTCCTTGACTTTTTCAGTGATCCATTGGTTGTTCAGTAACATACTGTTTAGTCTCCACATGCCTGCAGGTTTTGCGTTTTTTTCTTGTAGTTGATTGCTAGGTTTATAGCGTTGTGGCCAGAGAAGATGCTTGATATGAGTTCAATTTTCTTAAATTAATGAGGCTTGTTTTGTGGCCTAGCATGTGCTCTATCCTGGAGAGATATTCTGTGCACAACTGTGTACAGCAAAATGTCTATTTTGCTGCTTTTGGATGGTATGTGCTATATGTATGTTGATATATACATCAATTAATTTTATATATATATATCAATTAAGTATATCTGCTCCAATGTGCCTTTTAAGGCCAGTGCTTCCTTATTGATTTTGTCTGGATGAATTGTCCATTGATGTTAGTGGAGTGTTAATGTCTCCTACCATAGTTTTGCTGTCCATTTCTCCCTTTATGTCTATTCATATTTGCTTTAAGTATTTAGGTGCTCCTATACTGACAGCATATATATTTACACTTGTTGTATCTTTTTCTTGGGTTAAACCCTTGATCATTAAGTCATGTCTTTCTTTGTCTCTTGTTACATTCTTGGTTTTAAAGTTCATTTGGTCTGATATAAGTATTGCTCCCCTGGACTTCATTTGCAGAGGATACTTTTTCCATCACCTCATTTTCAGTCTGTATGTGTTTAGAGCTTAAGAGGGTCTCTTGGAGGTAGCATATATATGGATCTTGTTTGTGTATCCATTTAGCCACTCAATGTCTTTTGACTGGAGCATTTAGTCTTAATATATTTAAAGTAGTTATTGATAAGTATGTGCTTATTGCTATTTTGTTAGTTGTTTTCAGGGGTCTTTTTTTGTTAGTTCTTTTTCTTTTTCCTTTTTCTTCTTTTGTTCTTTTCCCTGTGACTATCTTTATGGTTACGGTTGTATTCCTTTCACTATGTGTGTTTACATTTTGGTTTGTGGTTACTCTAAGGTTTATCTATATTGATGTGATTATTTTAAGTTGCTGATCTCTTAATTTCAAAAGTATTTTAAAAACTCTGCTTTTTGATTCTTTTGCCCCTCATTTTCTATTTCTGACACATTTCATATCTTGCTTTGTATATTTCATCACTACTTATTGTGGATAGAGATAATTTTACTATGTCTGTCTTTTATCTTCCTACTCTCTTTGTATGTGGTTGATTTGCTACCTTTGCTATATATTTGCCTTTATCAGTTAGCTTTTTAGTTTTGTAATGTTCATGTTTCTAGCTGTGCCCTTTTCTTTTCCACTGAGAGAAGTCTCATTAAAATTTCTTGTAAAGCTGGTTTAATGGTGCCGAACTCTTTCAGGGTTTTGGGTCTGTAAAACTTTTGATCTGTTCATCAAATACGAATTAGAGACTTGGTGGGTATTCTTGTTTGCGAGTTTTTCCTTTTCAACACTTTAAATATATCATTCCACTCTTTCTGGCCTGCACAGTTTCTGCTGAAAAGTCAGCTTATGGCCTTAAGGGACTTCCCTTGTATGTTACTTGTTGCTTTTCCCTTGCTGCTTTTAATAATCTCTCTTTATCTTTAATTTTTGCCATTTTAATTGCAGTGTGTGTTGAGGTGTTACTCCTCAGGGGATCTGAGCTAGTGCCAGTCACTGGTGTGCAGAACCAGGTCCCATGGGTCCTGGGAATCCTGAGGCTGGTGTCAGCGCACTGGTGGGTGGGATTGGATCCTGGGGCTTCTGGCTGGGAGGGCTAAATGTGTCTCAGAGCTATAGTTAGCCTGCTATTGGCCATGGCTTGGGCTTGGGGCATTCCAGGAGCTGATGCCAGCCTGTCGATGTGTTGGCTGGGACCTGGTAAGGCAGGCTGTGGGGCTGTGGTGGTTCTAGTGCTGGGGCCCAGTGGGTCCTGGGGCTGGTGCCTTCCCATGGATGGATGGAGCTGAGTCTCTGGCTGCAGAGCCCTAGGGGTTCCTGGGTCTAGCACATGCACACTGGTGTATGGGTCCAGGTGCAAGTCCTCTGGTGGACAGGGTTGTCCAGAGGCAGCTGTGACTTCAGGGAGCTTTAAGTCAGCCTGCCTGCTGGTGGGTGGGGTTATGTCCCTACCCAGCTAGGTGCTTGGCCTGAGGCATCCCAGTGCTGGTGCCTGTATGTTGGTGGGTAGGGCCAGGGCTGGGTCCTGAAGCTAATAAGCTAAAGAGAGGACTCCAAAATATGCCTCCCTGCCAGAGCCAGTGCCCACATGGTAGAACAAACTCCCCAAAATTGCTGCTAGCAGAGTCTGTGATCCCAGGATGAGTTCCAGTTGCCTCTTGCCTCTGCAGGACTCTCCAAGATTAGCAGGGAGGTCTGAGGAAGACCTCTTTCAAATTATTGACATGCCCTGGGTCCCAGGGGCTGCGAGATTTTCTATGCACTCTTTAAGATGCAGTCTTTATTTCCCACAGCCCTATGGGTCTGAGAAACTTTCTATACTACGTAAATTTTCTCACTCTGGATATGTATTAACTGCTGTGAAAAAATGTGGAAAGTGATTAATCAAGAAGGAGGGATTATTGGCCTTGTTTGTTTGTTTCCCTTTATACCTTTGCTTTTAAAAGAATATAGTATATAGTTGGCCCTTGAATGGCATGAGTTCATTTGTGGATTTTTTTCATGAAATATATACTATAGCACTAGAAAATACAAAGGTGGTTGAATTGGAGGATGCAGGGCCATGAATATGTGGATTTTGGAGGGTCCACGTCCCTAATCTCAGCTTTGTTCAAGCATCAACTGTCAACGTGGAAGAAAAACCAGAAAGGAATACTCTAGATGGAAAGAGATCATTGTCCAATAAACATTTCACCTGTGATAAAGGAGAGATCAAAAGCAGAGGGAAATGGGAGACCTGACTGCCAAATTGGGTTGGAGGAAGGAGACTGTGCCTTGGAATTCAGGAGCTCCCTGCATCATATCATATCACCAAATAAATTCCAGTTAGATAATGTTGTTATGCGCTAAAATCATTAAATTTGAAAATTCTAAGAAATGAAAGAATTCCATCTCAAGCTGGGGGGACTTTCTAAGCTTATGAGGAATAAAAAATGTTTCTACAGATTGACTACTCAAGTCAAAACTGATGAACTGACATGAACCCAAACTGAATGTGCATGTGTGTGTACACGGTAAAAAGGCACTTCTACACAATAACCTCAAACTTCTAAGAAGTGACCACATAAATATGATCAGCTACCTAGACTGAAATTTATTTTTATATATGTTCAACATAATAATAATTTTGTAACAAATCTGATACTTCTATTATTATGAAGAATTGCTTACTATATTATTTTACAGCTTATGCAGTGGAATATTATGCAGCCCTCATTCAATCATTCAGCAAATATGGGAGTGTCTGCCTGTTCTAGACTAAGGATATATGGTGAGAACTGTACAGATAACAAGTACTGTAACATTGCATACAGCTGATAGCCTACCGTATCAGAGTAGTGACTTCCCCTTCAGGACCCTGATTTTCCTCCCACAGGATAGGAGGCCTGATCAGCATTGGCCTTTCCCTATTTCTACCACCACAGTCCTGAGCAAGTAGAGGGGCCAGGGCGTCACACTCACCAGCAGATGTTCTGCTTCCCCTGAGGACTGTACTGTGACATCTGCCAGCTTGTCCTGCTCCTGGTCTTCTTGTTCCTTCTTGGTGAGCAGAGTGGACAGTGAATCTCCACACATCAGCTTGTTATCCTGAGCTGCAGGCCCTCTTGAGGGATGTGATCGCCAGAAAAGGACCTTGGGAGGGCAAAGAGCTGACTCAGGAGTCCATACCTACAGATCCTCGCAGCAGCTGGGGGGACACGGAGGGTTCTGCCTCCCTACTTACTCCCATGCTGTGCCCCCCAGCTGGGTACAGACTCACCACATCCATGGCCCTGCCGATGGCCCCAGGACCCTGGTGCTGTGCTAAGGGGGGGCTCAGCACCCCTGCTGGACAACCCCCAGCCCCAGGGTCCATCTAGGGTTAGGAGGTGAGGGTGTCTTACAAGCAGTAAGAAGCACAGCACTAGCCCTGCCAACCGGCCTTAGGGCTGCTCTCAACAGAACAATGGCGCCCCTACAAGTCAGCCCAGAGCCCCCACCCCACTTGACAGAGCCAGGGACCATAGCACAGGGCAAACTGGGCACTGTGTCCACCCGGGGCCCTGGGGTGGGTGGGAAGCCGTTGCTGAGGGCCTGATGCCACCAGGTCCTGGAGAAACCAACTCACTTTGTCCATGCATTTGGGGTCCAGTCCATAACCTGGAAGAGAAGTAGCAGCCACCTGAGGAGGGGGGAGAGTCCCTCCCCAGGGACAGGACAGATACTGAACAAGGAGCCCCAGGCCTGGGGACAAGGACGGGCCCATTCCAACTCGGGGGAACCCTCAGGGACAGAGAAGAGATGGGGGGAAATGAAGTAAAAGGAAACACACATAAAATCTCTGCTGGGTTCTGCGGTATAAACCCTCCTGACTCTTGTCACCCAAGCGAGGTGCGGACCACCTCTCTGCCGCGGCTGGGGGCCCTGAAGGCATGAAGAGCTGACCTGGCCCCTTTCTCCGTGGCCATGGGGACCAGGGGACCATCCGCTGAGATGTGGGACTGAGGGGATCCTGGCCCTCGTAGGAGCAGGTGAGGTGGGAGGTGCAGAGGGATCCTGGGGACCAAGATCAGAGCCAGGCCAGGGCACCAGGAAGACTGGGGAGATGGAGGAGGGGCCCGTGCCTCCCCCTTCCATCCTGGTACCTCACCTTGAACTTTGTACTTGCAGAGGCAGCATGCGATCACCACCACCACAAAAACGACAACTAAACAAGGAACTGCAATTGCGAACACCAGTTGTAAATTGCCTGAGGAGGGAGAGGAAGCGGTGGGCGGTTGCAGGTTCGTGGTCACTGGCTCTCCAGGATCCAGGGCCTCCCCACTGCCCGGGGTACCTGACTTTTGATCCACACACTTGAGGTCACTCGAGGGGGTACACGGCGTGGCCATGACCATCCCATCAGGGCACCTGGGTACAGACACAGGGGATCCATCAGGGAAAGCTGGCCAGATGAGGCGAAAGAGGGAAGCACCTCCCACCCAGTGTCCCTGACAGGACAGTGGCGGAGGAACAGGCTCTCCTGTCCGCAGGGCCGGGTCCCCTCACCCGCCTTGTTGGCTGCGAGAAGGATCAGAGCTTGGGCACTTCAGCCCCCAGGGCTCCTGCGGAGTGTTCAGAGCTGCCCCTTCCTCAGGCGCTGGGCCTTCTCTGCAAGGCCTGCCCTGGGCCTCCCTGGCTGCAGCGGGAGCCCGGGGGAGGGGGAACCTCATCCAGGTCAAGGGTCAGAAGGGCTCGGGCACAAGCTGAGCCTCCCCCGCCAGTCGCCCTTTCATACAAGGACCCTCTGGTCCTCCACCTGCTGACTCTGCCTACCAGCCACAGCCCACACTGGAGCGCCAGAGAAGAGCGCAGGACTGCTGGCCCCTGAGACCCCAAAGAGGGAAGATTCGCGTCTTCTTGGGGAACAAGGGCTGGGGGTGAGGCCCGCTGGGCTGGCTCAGAGCTTCACAGGAAGGAACCTCGAAGGAGCCGCGTGCCCCATCTCCTTAGGACTCGCCTGTGGGCACCTTTGTGTTCGTGGGCCCTTTCCTGCCCCCAAACGAGGAAAAATCCCTTTGTGCGACGGCATTGTCACAGACGAATGCGAGCTTGGCTGCATTCTACTCATTTTCTTCCCTCTGCTATCAAAAGAAGCTACAGCTTCTCCTGGGCCACGGACAGTGTGGGGAACCTTAGCAGTGAGCCGGCTGAAGGGGAAGGGTGCTGAGGAGGTCTGGGAAGGCGCGGGGGGCAGGGAGGGGCTGCCTGCGGGCTCGGGCGGCCCCCCCCCCCCCAGGCGGGCGCAGGGAAGGCCTGGGGCGGGAGGGGGCTCTGGGATAGTTCCCTTGAGCTGCTGGAAACCGCCTGGGCTCCTGCGTCTCACCTGGTGCGGCATTTCTGGCAGAACTCGGGGGAGTTTTCGTCACGGAAAGTTCCAGGCTTGCACTCACACCGTGTGTCCGCAGTTGCTGTGCAAGGGGTCTTCTCTTCTTCGCCTGAAGACAAAGGATCAGGTTTGGGGATTTGCGTCCCTCGAGTGACTCTCAACCCTTCTTCGCCACCCAAACCCCCACACGCGCAACTCTCTTGAGTTCATTGTACTTTTGAGGGTCAAATTCTGCAGCAACACATATGGAGTGCATAAAGGACAGCCCCCGTTTACCTTTCAGCAATACCCCGATGTATTAATAAAGGAGCATGATTCACTATGGAATGCGTTAGGATAGATAAGGAAATCTTTTAGCCCACAGAGTCAGTAGGAAGGGTAGGGTATAATCTGAGAGACCCTGTGTGGAGAGGAGCTCTTGGGTGACTTCCCAAAACCTAGCCCTGCTCGAAGGGTGGAGAGACCCTAAGCTGTGAAGGCTGAGAGAAGCCCAGTAACACCCCTGGCCTCAGAGCACAAGGCTAAGACGGGCCTAGCCCAGGACCAGACCCAGCACTAGCTCAAACCTGGCACTTTTCCAGGCCTTTGCTTATGTTATTCAAATTCCACCCCCCGCCCCATTAAAGGACAGATTATTTTCCCACCATTTTCATCTGACCTTTTAAAAGATTTGCTTACTGTGTGGCATTTCTAACTTTATTTGATTGACCTAAGACATAGTCTTCAAACAGGGTATGGTAAAGATCCAGGAGAAGTGGAATTGGAAGCCCGGTGTCACTCATCACGCCCACACTCGTTACTGGTCCCTATGTTCTGTACCTGATTTGCAGGTTGTACACGGTAAGCAGGAAGGTAGCACATTCCAGTAAATGGTAAAGTCCACTCCATGTACACAGGATGTACAATTTTTTCCATCTTCTGATACATGGTATCCTGGGAAGGGAGATCAAATCTGGTGAGTGCATCCCCACAGGATTCCCAGAGGCTGGCTGCAGCGACTGGGGCGCTCCTCTTTTGGCCTTCAGTGGAATTCCCAGGGGGAAATTCATTCTGCCTGATGTCAACCATTAGTTTATCAATTCTGAATCTACTGTGAATTTTCCAGTGTTCTTTCGATTACTGATCTCAAACCTTACCCCATTTTGATCAATGAGGAAACTTTGATTTCAATCTTTTAAAATTTATTAAAGGTTGTTTTGTAGCCTAGCCTGTTGAACTAGTTCTCTCTTCAAGTCTGTGCATTTTTACTTCATATTTTTGAGGCTCTATTAGATGAATATGTTTACAATTATTACTTGATTTTATGTAATATATTTGTACGGTGACAGATGGCAACTAGACTTGTTGTGGTGATCCTTTTGAAATTTATAGAAATATCAAATCACTATGCTGTGTAGCAGGAACCAACAAACATAGTATTGCTGTAGGTTAATTATACTTCAAAAACAAACAAACTTATAGAAAAGACCAGATTTGTGGTTACTGGAGGGCACTGGTGAAGAGAGAAGGAACTGGATGAATGCAGTCAAAAGGTATAAACTTCTAGTTAATACGTTAAATAAGTACTAGGGGTATAATGCACAGCATGATAAATATAATTAACACTGTTGCACGTTGCATGAAAGCTGTAAGGAGAGTAAATCCTAAGAGTTCTCATCACAAGGAAAAATTTTTTTTCTACTCCCTTAAATCTTATCTGTGTGAGATGATGGATGTTCACTATAGTTACTGCGGTAATCTCATGATGTTAAGTCAAACCATTCTGCTGCCTGCTTAAACTTATTTAGAGTGCTATGTGTCAATTTTGTCTCAAAAATACCGAAAGAAAAAAATATATAACTTATCCCAAAAAGAATGATTTCTTCAAAATAACAGAAAAAATCCGGAAAGTTTGAAAAGATAATGTTCTTCTTTCTCTTATAAAACTATCATGACTTTAAATATATTTTGTTTGTTCATAGTATAGCCACCTCAGCTCTTTTGGTTGCAACATCTTTTTCACCATTTACTTTCAACCTCTTTGTGTCTTTGCGGCGCTAGAGGGGTTAAATGGCAAATCAGCGCAGGCAGAACAACAAGAAAATCTGTGATCATGGCGATAAGGTTATTAAAATTATCCAGTCTCAGGAGCAGAAACAGAAAGAATGAAAAAAAGAGCAGGGCCTGAGGAGCCTGTGGGGCACCATAAAATGCACCAGCATACACATTACAGTAGTTCTAGCAGGAGAAAAGAAAGAGAAGCAGAAAACACAAATTTTGATGAAGTAATGGGCAAACTTTTCTTAAATTTGATATAAAGTTTGCCTACGTATCCAAAAAGCCCTCGGGTGCCCAAGACCGCGTTGCAGCTTCGTTTCCAATTCCCAGCGAGCCCCTGGCCTCCCCACAACGGTGGTGCGTCCCAAGGGCCGCCTTCTTGGAGGTCGAAAAGGTAGGGGAGACACGCCCGTCCCCTTTGGGGGGCGGGGGCAGGTGCCTAGGCGTAGTCGTCCTCAGTGCGCGTGGAGGGGGACTGACGTGGCGCGGCGTGCGCGGTGTATCCCCTGCTTCCCCTGGCTCGTGAGCGATCGCTGTGGGTCGTGCGAGGCGAGGCGGCCTCTCAGACTTTGCAGAAAAGCCCCCTGGTGAGGCACACCCACCAGCTTTGAGGCAGCACAGGCCTTTCCCGGCCGTGACCGCGTCTCGTGCCGAAATGCTGGGGGGACATTCCCTCCCGACTCCCTAGTCCCCTCGCTCTGAGCATCTGTCCTGCCCGCTCTCGAATGCGCGTGGGCACAGGTCGGATGGCCTCGCCCGGGGAGTGTTTCCCTGGACGTGAGGCCCCCGGGGCGGACCAGATGAAAATGGATGGATGGATGTTTGGGTAGACAGACCCTCCGTGGTGGTGGTGGTGGTGGTGGTGGTCGTGGTGGTGGAGGAGGGGACTGTCGCGCGCAGGCCCCGGAGGTGGGGCGGCGTCGCGGGAGGTTCTAAGGTGGCTGCGGAGGGCCGGTGTCCCAGGCGTCGTGGGACCGCCCTCATGCCTGAGGCGGTGGGATCCGTGCTTGTTTTCCAAGTGGCCCTGAAGGCGTCGGGGTCCTTCCTTCCCTAGGCAGCACCCGTGCCCCTGCCTTTCGGCCTAGCCCTGCCTGCGCGCCCGCCCCTCTCCATCGCTGCGATCGAAACTGCCTGGCCTCGAGTAGGTGTCGTCCCTGGGGAAGTGCTCTTGGATCAGATGGGGAGGGGGGGTGTTGGAGCGACGGGCGTGTGTGCGGTCGTCAGGACGCGTGCAGGAGAGCATTCTAGCGGGCCGCCTCTGCCGTTTGGCGGTGGTGGTCACGAGCCCCGCGAGGGTGCCCCGGGGACGGAGAAGGCCGGTTGATGTCCTGGGTGCCACGGGACCTCCCCTGGGCTGGAGGCCTCATTGGTGAGACTCCCTGTCGTGTCCCTGCAGCCAGTTTGCCTCCGGGTAGTTTTAGCAGCCCGCAGCCTCCTATCCCGCCACTGCTTCTCTGGCGCCTCTCCTCAAGGCCAGCATGCCTTGTTCCCCTCTCTGCATCCCTCTTCCCCACCTGTCTGCCGACGGGCTACGCTGCTATGGAGTATGTAAGTATCTGTTTTAGATCCTACTTTAAATTCTTTTGGATGGATATAAACCTGGAGGGGGAACTGGTGGATCATATGGTAACTCTATTTTAATTTTTTTGAGGAATCTTCATACTGTTTTCCATAAAGACTGCATCATTTTACATTCCTACCAACAGTGCCCAAGGATTCCAGTCTTTCTGCAGTCTCACCAGCACATCGTTGTCTGGTTTTTTTAGTGGTGGTCATCTACATGTATGCGAGGTGGTATCTTATTGTGGTTTTGCTCTGCATTTCTCATCTTTTCATAATGATTTCTTAACCATTTGTTTGTATTTTTTATCCTCATGGTTCCTATCTTATCTATCACATTCCTCCCTCTCTCTGGGTACCATCCCAGGAGGGGAGGGGCCTCATGCCCTCCACTAACACAGTGGCTGGCACACACAAGACTCCCAGTAAGCACCTGTGAAATAAGAACAAGGAACTATAAGGATCAGAAGACCAGAAGAACATGGAGATAAGGCTGGGGTAAGGGTTGGAGATTATTCTTAGACTTTACCTGGTGGGCACAACTCCCAGAAGCTGCGTCTCCATCCCCGTGGAACATTGGATTGCTGGTGAACTCTTTCTTGCCTTATGGGCATGGCTGAGGCAGCTGTGACCTATGGGGACAAAGCAGGGATAGGCATGAATGGCTTCCAGACTCTCGGGCCTCCCAGAATCCATCCCACATTCCTTCACCTCACCTCCAAAACGAAGCAGAACTTCCACCTTTCTCCCATCTTCAAGCTCTTAAATATTCTTTTGAATATATGTTTATCTTTTCATAATTTGGGGCTAGCCTAGTTGAAAAACGCTTTTTTATCCTTTTCTTCTTAAAAAAGAAAACATGTTTATTCTAGAAAATTAAGAACAGGTAAAATTTTTGTTTTGTTTTGTTTTTGGCTGCCCCGATAGCATATGCAAGTTCCTGGGCCAGAGATTGACTCCAAGCTGCAGCTGCAACATATACCACAGCTGTGGCAACACTGGATCCCTAATCCGTTGTGCCTGGCCGGGGATGGAACCTGAACCACCGCAGAGACAACTCTGGATCCTTAAAGCGCTGCACCACAACAGGAAGTCCCAAGTTTTCATAAGAATACAAAAACCACATGTAATCCCCTCATCTTAGAAATGCCATCCTGGAGTTCCCGTCGTGGTGCAGTGGTTGGCGAATCCGACTAGGAACCATGAGGTTGCGGGTTCGATCCCTGCCCTTGCTCAGTGGGTTGGGGATCCGGTGTTGCCGTGAGCTGTGGTGTAGGTTGCAGACACGGCTCGGATCCCGAGTTGCTGTGGCTCTGGTGTAGGCTGGTGGCTACAGCTCCGGTTTGACCCCTAGCCTGGGAACCTCCATATGCCATGGGAGCGGCCCTAGAAAAGACAAAAAGACAAAAAAAAAAGAATGGCATCCATTAATACTTTGCCTCATTTAGTTCCACTATTTCAACATATGTGTAAATATTCTCTTTCTCTTACACACACACACACACAGACACACACAGACACCTATAAATGAGGGTTATATAACATGCAAATTAAAAAATCAGGATACAGGATCAAATGTTAATTAAAGTTTTTGTTCACCATATGTTGATTAAATAATGAATTTCTGGTTTAAAAAGGGGTCTCAGACATGTAGACCAATGGAATAGAACAGATAGTCCAGAAATAGACTGTTGCATGTATGGTGAAATGACTGTTGGCAAAGGATACCAAAACCATTTAATGGAGAGAGGACAGTCCTTTCAATAAATGATATTGGGAAATGTATACCCACGTGCAAAAACATGAACTTGGACCCTTTATACTACATACAGAAATTAACTCAAAATAAATCAAAGATCTAAACATAAGAGTGAAAACTATAAAACAGGGGAAAACAGAGGGGCATTCTTCATGATCTGGAATTTTGCAGGGCCTTGAATATGACACCAAAAGCACAGACAACATAAAAAAAAAATAGAAAAATTGTGATAATACCAAAGTTTTGCTGTTGCTGCTGTTGTTGTTTGTCTTTTTAGGGCCACACTAGCAACATATGGAGGTGCCCAGGCTAGGGGTTGAATGGGAGCTGTAGCTGCCGCCCTACACCACAGCCACAGCAATGTGGGGTCCGAGACACATCTGCAACCTGCACCACAGCTCATGGCAATGCTGGATCTTTAACCCACTGAACAAGGCTGGGGACTGAACCTGCATCATGGATACTAATCAGGTTCGTTAACTGCTGAGCCACGATGGGAACTCCAATAATATCAAACTTTAAAGTTTCTGTGCATCAAAAAAAAAACCACAGTTAACAGAGTGAAAGGACAACCCACAGAATGGGAGAAATATTTGCAAATCATACATCTGATAAGGAATTAATATCTACAATATATAAATATGACAACCACCCAATTTTTAAAATGGGCAAAAAATTTGAATAGACATTTTTCCAAAGAAGAAATATAAATGGCTATGAGGTATGTGAAGAGATGCTCAATATCACTTGAGCAAATCAAAACCACAAAGAGATAACCCTGCACACCCATTAGGATAGCCGCTATTTTAAAAAAAAGAAGAGTTCCCTCTGTGGTTCAGTGGGATCAATGGCAGCATCTCTGGAGCACTGGGGTGCAGGCTGAGCCCTGGCACAGCAGGTTAAGGATTTAGCGTTGTCACAGCTGTGGCATAGGTCACAACTGCGGTCTGGATCTGACTGCTGGCTGAGGAACTCCATATGCCGCAGGCAGCCAAACAAACAAACAAACAAAAACCAAACAACTATAATGGAAAAAATGAAAATCATTAATTAAAAAAAAATTTCTTTAAAGAAAGGAAGCCTTGTGCACCATTGGTAAGAATGTAAAATGATGTAATCCCTATGGAAAACAGTTTGCATATAGTTGGGGGGTTCTCAAAAAATTAAAAATAGAATTACTAAATGACTTAGCAAATTCGTTTCTGGGTATATAGCCAAAAGAACTGAAAGCAAGTTCTCCAAGGGATATTTGTACACTTATGTTCATAGCAACATTATTCACAATAACCAAAAGGTAGAAGTAACCCAAATGTCCACCAATGGATAAATGGATAAACAAAATGTGGTATATACATAAAAATGGAATATTATTCACCTTAAAAAGAAGGAAATTCTGGGAGTTCCTGTCGTGGCGCAGTGGTTAACGAATCCGACTAGGAACCATGAGGTTGCGGGTTCGGTCCCTGCCCTTGCTCAGTGGGTTAACGATCCGGCGTTGCCGTGAGCTGTGGTGTAGGTCGCAGACGCGGCTCAGATCCCGCGTTGCTGTGGCTCTGGTGTAGGCTGGTGGCTACAGCTCCGATTCGACCCCTAGCCTGGGAACCTCCATATGCCACGGGAGCGGCCCAAAGAAATAGCAAAAAGACAAAAAAAAAAAAAAAAAGGAAATTCTGGCACATGTTACAACATGGATGAATCCTTGAGGACATTATGCTAAGAGAAATAAGCTAATCACACAAATACTGTATGAGTCCACTTATGTGAGGTCCCTATCGTACTCAAACTCATGGAGAAAGGAGAATGGCTATTGGGAGGGCTGAGCAGAGGGGGGAATTTGGAGGTGGTTGGTTAACGGGTAGAGAGTTTCAGTTCTACAAAATGAAAATAGTATTAGACATTGACTGCACAACAGTGAGAATGTAGTTAACACTACTGAACTGTACACAGAGAAATGGTTAAGGTGGTAAATTTTTTGTGGTGTATATTATACCACAAGTTTTTTAAAAATTTAAGGTGTCAGAAAAGCTGTGTGTAGTGGAACATGTCAGTGTTCTACTAAATACCAGAGTCACAGAAAAGTGACAATTTCTGTCACAGTCTCTGAGATATAAATGACCTGAGAACAAATGGAAAAATTTGAGTGGGGTCTGAGAATTAGATAGTAGTAATGTGTCAGTGTTAATGTTGTGATTTGTAGGTTGTATTGTGTCTGTAGGAGAGAATGTTCTTACTTGTAGAGAGCACACACTAAAGTGTTCAGGAATGATGTTTATCACGTTAGTATCTAGTTTCAGATGGTCAGGAAAAGGGGTTTTGTATATTATATGCAACATTTCTGTGATTTTGAGAGTGTTTTAAAATAAAAATAAAATAAAATTTCTGTGATTTGAGTGTTTCTTAAAGTTAAATTAAGAAAATGTCAGAATAAAAATGCTTTGCTGAGCTCAGTTCAACTGATCTAAACCCAATAAAATGTAACCCTCTTCCACCTAAAAGCCTGTCAAGTATTGGGGACCACTAAACTCACATGTATCCCTCAAGTTGTCCCTTTTCCAGGGCTGGGCCTCCTCTGAGATTCCTTTCTCTGCTCTCACAATGCTGTTCCCTCCTGTCTTCCCAGGTTTTCCTCTCATGGACTCTGCTTCTCATCATTTTATTACAAAAACTTTAGACACCCAGTATGATGTACAGACTCATACACCAAATATCCACACATAGTGAAATGCATATTTAAGTGTGCCACTCAGTGAGTTGATCAGTTTGTACATGTGTGTAACCCAAGTCCTCTATCTAGATTATAGACTATAGTATTACCACAGAACATTCTCTGATGCCCTTTCTTACCTAAGCCTAATCTGCAACATCATCCCAAAAGGCAGTTACCTTTTCCAAAACAATGTCTTCAGCAGATGTTGCACATTTGCTCTATAAATGTCAATTAAGTCAAAGTGGTTGACAGTATTCAGAGCTCTCATGATTTTACTGAGTTGTATTCATCTAATCATTTTATCAATTGCTAAGAAAGATGGGCTATCATCTCCATTTAATCCTGTAGATTTTTGCTTTATGAGTTATGAAATTCTATTATTTGGTACATATACATTGATGATTATCATGACTTCCTAATAAATTAATCAATCAACACTACAAAAGTTTCTCTTTATCTCTGCAATATTCTTTGTCCTAAATCAGCTTCATCTGATACTAACATAGCTGCAGAAGTTAGGCTTACTATTTAAGTGTTATATCTGTTATCCATCCTTATTTTCAATATGTCTTTGTCTCCTTTAAATTCATTCTAACCATTTCTACTTTTGAATTACAGTGATTTGGAGTTAATATGATGAGTGATAATGTTGAAGTAGTCTACAGGTTTAATACTTATTTTCTGTTTGTCAAGTCTACTGTTTTTCCTGTTACTCCTTCCCTGTGCACTTTAATATGCACTAAATATTTTTTAGAATTTTCTTTTAATTGTGTTGGCATTTTGTCTAATGCGTTTACATTCTTTCTTTAGCAGTTCCTATCGGGAGTACATTATATGCTTTTAAACTGTTTACAGCCTATTTAAAGTTTTTAAAAGTAGACTGATTAAGGTATAATTGACTTATGATAAACTACACATCACTAAGGAATAGATAAAATTTGACAAATCTATTCATCTATGAAAATTTCACCACAATCAAGGTAATAACCACGTCATCATCCCAGTGGTTTCCTTTTGCCTCTTGGCACTCCTCCCTCCTACCCTGACTCTTCTGGCCTCTGGCAACTATTGATCTGCTTTCTGACCCTTGAGGTTAGTTTGAATTTTCTAGAATTTCATATAAATAGAATCAGATAGCATGCACTCTTTTCTGTCTGGCTTCTTTCCTTCAAGATAATTATTTGGAAATTCATTCGTGTTGTCATGTGCCTCATACTTTGTTCCTTTTCATTACTGAGTTGTACTGCTTGATTAAGAGTGTAATTTAATATAAAATATTAAAGACTTGCAACAACTGAAGTCCATTCATCACCACCCTCCCATTCTAGTTGCTCTAGTCATCCTGGGAATTAGACGAGTGTCCTTAATAAAGTCCACAAACAATGTGAGATTTTTTGACTGTATAGGTTCAGGAAACCAAGGGGAAATAACAATCCTTTACATTTGACCACATTTGTTATATTTCCTGTGATCTTTCTTCCTCTTGAAGAAAATCCATGTTTCCATTTGATTTCATTTGTTTTCATTTTGAAATCTCCATTTAGCATTTTGTGTGGTGCAGGTCTGCTGGCAATAAAGTATCAACACTGCCTCCCAAACCACATTCCTGTTCCTAATTCTTAAGCCCTTTTCTTCCCATTTATGCCATGATTTTTGTAATGACCTCTGCCAGCTCTCAGGTTAGGAAACTTGGAATCCCTTTCTCTCCTCTTACAAAACCCATCTCATGACTTGCCGGTGTTATCATGATCACCTCCCTCAGATCCTTACCAGCCTCCACTTTCCTCTTTCACGCTGATGCAACCTAACCACGAGGACAGAGGCCAAATACTGCTTGGGCCAAGTCTGACTTCACACATCTAGTCCATTATCCACTGGAGAAATAATTTTGTCATTATAAACAATTATCTTTAAAAGTACTGATTGACCAATGCCCACCCCGTTAAACTGGATGTCTGGCTCCTGGAGCCTATGGACCTGGGAAACCCTTAGCATGACATTCAGTCACCTCTGTTCTGACCCCAACCTGCAGGTCATATTTCCCACCACTCACATAAATACCCTCTAGAAGGGGACAAGGACATTATTTATACCAATGTTAGTGCAGGCATCTTAGAACCCACACTACCCACAAGTTCAGGGGAGGCTCCTCTGGAGTCTGCTGAGCAGCCCTGTGTGGGGCTATGGGGCATCAGGGATACAGCATGGCCCTTCCTTTCCTCAGGACAGTTCCAGCCACAGGGAGCTGAGGTGGAGACACAGAGATCCCCAAGGCTACCAAGGTGGAAAGAACCTAGAGGGACTGTGAGGCAGAGCTGACAGTGCCAGGGGCGGCAAGGACACTGGTGGACACGGAGGAGAAAGTCAACAAGGACAGGACCACAGACACAAATGCACTGGAAGTAATGGGGGGAAGGGACCAGGTGGGAGAGAGGCATGGGCTTCCTATTGTGTTCCTAGTTAGTCATCTTCCTGTTGAAAAACCCAGGAGATGTGTCCATCTTCAGACGCACACAAGCACGCACGCACGTACACACAACACACGTTTGTGTGTGTGTGTGTGAGAGAGAGAGAGAGCGAGAAACCAAACGCCAGAGGCAGGGTAAAGGAGAGGAGGATGAGAAGGGAGGAGGCGCTGTGTTCCAGTTCTTGTCCCACATCAGACCTAAAGACCTTGCCCCTTCCCAGAGCTGAGTCATCAGCTGAGAAGTTCCTTTTTCTGGCCCCCTTCAGCAGTAGTGCGAGCTTTGGACTCTCCCAGAAGCAAGTTTGATCCTCGCTCCAGCTGGTTTTCTTGGATCAAGAATCAACTCAAGCGATCTCCTTTGTCCCCTCTGGAGCGTACAAACCCTTACATCTGCCTTGCTTCTCTGACATTAAAATGAAATTTGGTAAACTCTGACATCAGCTTCAGATCTGTCCTCCACATCTTCCTGGGGCCGGAGATCGGATTCTATGATTTATGGTTTCTTTTTAACTCTGTAAAAAAAACCCACAGGGTAAATGACCAGCCATCAGCCTTCTCATCTAGGACCAGACATTGAACAGCTGCATGATCCTGGGAAGTCACTTCCCTTCCTCTCAAACCTCACATTTATCATTCCTGAAATGAGGGGTCCCACTGCAGGGACCCTCCAGCCGTGACCCTGTGCTGCCTGAGCGCAGGCCTCAGAGACCAAATGCTCACCTGGGCAGTGGTCAGCAGGGGACCCAGTGTTTCAGCCTTGGGGCTGCTCACCTGCCTGCCCACCTCTCCACCAAAGAGTGGGTGACCTCCAGCAAGCCCCATCTACCTATCTGCATCTCTCCTTGCTCATCAGACAAGGGTAATCAGAGTTCCTACTCACAGGGGTGTGTGAGAATTCAGCGAATGCATAGGTGTATAAAGAGCTTGGCCCTTGGAAGAGCTGTATTTCAGCACAATCTCTCTTTAGTGTAGTTATGACTCACAAAGCTGATTTTAATTAAAAACAAACAAACAAAGCCACTTATTCTGTCTGTCACCCATGGGAGGGACCCAACCCAGGCTGAGAAGGGACTGTCAGAAATCCGCAGGCTGACAAGGATGGAAGCATTTTTCGAGTCCATGTTACCACAGACTGCATACTAGGGGTGCTGGCTAGTTATCAGAAATTAGCTACCAGGTCCTTGGTAGTTAATGAATTTGGTCTCCAAATAAGGCATATGTAGCCCAGGCATTGAACTTTAAGCAAATACTGGAAGATGAAACTGTTATATAACCTTATCTTTGCTATGACAGGAACAATACCCAGCCCTCTTTGAAAGAACACAAGAGAAATGAATACCTAAGATAGCAAATTCACAATGTCTGTAACTTATAAAAAATTAGAAGGCATGAAAGAAACAGAAAAACATCACCCTAAATAGAAAAAAAATCAGTCAGTGGAAACTGTGGGTAAAAAAGTGACAGATCATTGAAATAACACACAAAGACTAGGAAAGAGCTATTTGAATCTTATAAATGTACTCAGGGACATAAAAGATAAAAGTAAACACAATCAGGAGAGAGGTGGGTAATATTTTAAAAGTAAATAAATAAAACTTTAGAGATTTTTTAAAATGCCACATTTGTAATACTGATTTATATACTGATGAGTCTTTTTAGCATATGGGATTGGAATAACTAGATGTCCACATGCAAAACAAACAAGCAAACAAATCTAGATATAGACCTTATGCTCTTTACAAAATTAACTCAAACTTACCAAAACATTTACCAAAACTAAATGTAAAACACAAAACTATAAAACTCAGCATAGGAAGATAACATAGGAAAAAACCTAAATTAATTTAATTCTGGTGATGACTTTCTAGAGTAACACTAAAGGCATGATCCATGAAAGAAATAACTGATAAAAAAACATATCCTAAGTTAAGTCTGAATCAATACCAAGCGTTCTAATGTAGGTGTAATTGGAGGCACGGGGATAGGAAGAAACAAATATTGGAGAAGCAGTGGTCAGAAGTCCTCCAGGTTGGATATAAACTGTAACACCAAGCCCTCAGGTGAAAGAAACATTTTTAAAAAACCACACAAATCGTAATCAAATTTCTGAAAACCAGTATTAAGGAAAATTTTAAAGGCGGCCAAGGAAGAAAGTCACACCACCGACACACAGAGAAGCAGGTGGGAGAGGCAGCCAAAGTCTGGTACACACCAAGCAAGACAAGGCACGGAGCCAGAGGTCCCACCCTGAGGACCTTTCCAGCCCTCCCTTAGCAAAATGTTGGGACCGAGAGCAAACTCAGGGATGCAAACAATTAACTCAATCAAAGCCATTCTAACATATCACCAAAAGCTTCCAATGATGAAACACTAAAAAGCTTCCGGGTTTAATACTGAAATTGTCCCTGTATCTTTTCTTTTCTTTTCTTTTTTGTGTGAACATAGTATCTATTTTTATTATGAAAACATTAAATTTTGACACAATGCTTCACTGCTTTTTAAAAATCTATTACCTGACTTAAACCTATTCAGCAAAAATGCCAATAAATTATATAAACCATAGTTTGGGTCTTTTTAAAACTAGGAACATAATGTGTTTTATAATAATCAAACAATAATACTAAATCTGTGTTGCATGAGCTGTTAAGTTATAATTTGTTTTCATGTTTAGCTTTAAATAAACCCCAAACCAAACACATGCTAATACACTGTTGCAAATATTTCTCAAAAATGCCTGCCTCCTCACTGTGGGCCAGCATCCTTCGTTTCTTCACTGAGGTACCAAATGCAGCCATATCTAGGGTCAAGGCACTCATCCTACACTGTCCTATGCTGCTCTTGCAGGAGTCACACTGTGTGAAGGGCTAAGGATATACTACCCCGACACCTTCCTCTCTTGCCTTTAAGGAAATCCGTTTCTTTAAAAGGAAATCATTAGCTAAGAACTCCAATATTGAATTTAGAAACAATGATTCCAACACACATTAAACCAAATGTGTTAGTATTTAAAGACACAAATTCTGAAAAGTAAAAATAGCAGACAAACACAGAACTTCTATACACAACCAATGAACTAAGGCAAATAGCATTGCCACCAAGTGCCTTAAACTGTTACATTTTTAGTGTCTGTAGCTCTTTGCAAATTATATTTTGGGACAGTTCAGATAAATTTCAATAAGAGATATGTGGTCTACATAAAGTTAGATTAAAAGAATTAGCAACATGGGTGGCATCGTTTAAAAAATACATCAATAGTCTTATTAGTGAATGTTTTCCACCTGGTTTCTAAATCTTTATTTTCTGTGGAGGCAAACCAAAGCACTGTCTTAAGACTCCATCTTCAAAGATACAATATAATCTCTTATCATTCCCAGAGATTTTAAAGCTAGCTATGACCCTGTTCCTTGCCATCATCTTCATCTTCATCATCCTCATCATCTTGGTCTCCGGATTCAAGTTTATCCTCTTCTTCAACTGGATGACCAAGTTCCTTGAGTTTATTCTTTAATGAAAATATTTTCTGATCCTGATCAGCCAACAGCACCAATCTGTAATGTCCACCTCGAGCTTGTTTTTCTCATTTTGTAAAATGGCAATGGTACTGTTAGATTCACCCAGCTGCTCTTTAATAGCAGTTCTTTCTTCAGACAGAGCTTTAATTTCATTCTTTAATTCTTTAGTCTCTTGTAATAATGCTGACAGTCTTCCTTCTACATCAGTAGTTTTTGCAGCTGTTACAGTTTCACTCTGTTCTGGTTCAGGAAGTGATTTTGCAAATGTTTCTGTTTCCTGTAACAGCTCCTGTAGTTTAGTGATTTCTATAGACTGTGAATTTAACTGAGACTTTAATGTTGCCAGTTCCTGTTTCAAGTCTGCTATTTGTTCAGAATCTCTTGCTGAATCTGTTGCTGAAGACTCTTCATTTGTGCCAGGTGATGGTTGGGAAGATTTCAAATTTTCAATCAAAGAGTCCTTTTCAGCCAGCTGGTTTTGTAAAAGTTCCTGATTACTTTTTAATTCTTCTATCTCTTCTCGCAACCTACCAATTTCTTCTGGTTGAATGCCATTCATCTGAGACCCATCATTGTAAGAACCTTGAGGCTGATTGTCTTGTCCCTGTATCTTTTAAAAGTTGTCATTTCTCTTTCCCACTCATTTCTTTTCTATAGATTTGGGTTAAGTCAAAGCCTAGACACTTTTCCTTTCTGAGCCATATTTTCTCATCCATAAACTGTAATTATCTCACCTCCTCTAAATGTCCAAGGTCCAAGGTGGTTGTGTGAAATGTTAGCACACCGGGGATGTTAGAGCCTTTCTCCCTTCCCCCACTTCTCATACATCCTGAAGAGCAATGGCAGGAGATGCTATTCCCAGGTCAAAGTACACTTGCCATTAGAAGGAGTTCCCATCGTGGCGCAGTGGAAACAAATCTAACTAGGAACCATGAGGTTATGGGTTCGATCCCTGGCCTGGCTCAGTGGATTAAGGATCTGGCATTGCCATGAGCTGTGGTGTAGGGTGCAGATTCTGCTGGGTCAGTCCAAAAATATCAGAAACTTATTCCTCTGAAACTCATGTTCTCCACATTACACACGGCTTAAAGATCATTCCCATCTTCCCAAGTTGTTAGGAAAGTTACAGTGAATAATGGATGCCCAGTCCCTGGCTGAGTGCAGGACATAGCTGCCCAGGAGCACAGGCTTCAGGCATGTCACTGGCCCCACTCCCCCAGCCCTGACTCAGAAGGTGGAGCCACACTTCTCTCCATCCCTGGTTGAGGGAAAGTGGTCCAAGGACAGGGACCGAGGCCTTCTGAGCAGGGGCCAGGGGGAGACTGGCCACCTGCAGCCTCATGGATGAAAACCTTTCCTGCTCACTCTTCAAACTGCACTTGTGCAAGATGCTCACCAGAGGGACAACTGTAAGCATGTGGACACACCTGGCCCGTGGCTCTGCACTGCCATCACTGTTGTCACCTGCTTTTTGGGCTCTTCTGTGTTCCTTCATGACTCTCTCCAGCACAGCCTTCCACCCTGGCCTTCAGAAGCTCCTGAGCCCACCTGAGGCAGCTGATACCATGTAGCCAGTACAGACTGGTGGAAGCCACTGCAGGAGTGGGGAGGAGACCACTTACCCTGTGGCCCTCCCAGCACGGGAGTGATGGACACCAGCCCTGAGAATGTGATTCATCCTCTCACACAGCCCTGCGCCATTTACAGAGGCCCCTGCAGACTTTTACTTCCTCCCATTTCACATGAAGAAGTGGGGACTCAGGGCCCCAGAGCCGGAAGAAACAGAGCAGGCCTGCCCTCTCCAGCTGCAGTCCCAGGACTCATAGGGCCTGAATGAGCTTCTGAACCTCTGGACCTCTCAGTTCCCACTTGGAAGGAGAGAAAAACCTAGGGTGGATGGCATAGACCAAAATGGGGCCACATCACACACTCAGGGCAAGGACCTGAGTGAGGGCTGAGCTCAGATTAGTCCTGGATACTCATCTTCCTGGATACTAATCGGGTTCATTACCACTGAGCCATAAAGGAACTCCTAGATTAATTAAAAAAAATAAATTCTGTAATCCCTTTCTGATTATAAATATTATTCTCTGAATTTTGAATTAATTTCTTCAATGAAAACATTTAAAACTTCATGATACCTGTAATATTGACTTGACCTTTATTTATTATTATTATTTTTTAATATAAGGAGCCTGGAAAGTACAGGGGCAGAGCCTTTCCATTGGGAGGGGTTTCAGGATGTGCATCACCATGTATTTTCCTGTTTGCTTCACCAGCTTCTGGAAAGGAAGTAGCAGGTCCCCTCCCAGGCTGCATGATGCAAGGTTCCTAGCTGCAAGGCATTGTGAATAGAAGGAACTGGGAACCTGCCTCCACCTCAGGGGTTAGATCAAAAAGAGTTGCAGGCAGCAGAGTGATTCTTCTCAGACTGCTGTTTTGATTTGCCATGAGTGTGTTTTAGAATTTAGGCATAAGTTAAAACAGTAAAGAAAGAAAAGACAGCCAGTCTCTGCCACTCTGGGCAGCTTGCCAGGGAGTTTCCACCTCAGCCTTGATCCCTGGAATTTACCCCTGAGAGAGCTCACGAGGCCAGAGGGCTTTTCTCCATCTGGGTCCCGGTCGGTCTCACCGGCTACGATCCTGCTCCATCCCCCCACTCTGTCCGCTACTGATCCAGCTCCAACACAACCCAAGAGGGCACCTCGCCTTGTCCCTAACCCTATTCCCACTCCCTCCCAACCACCAGGCGCGCCTTCCCCTCCCCGAGCCAGGACCCCCAATGGGGACTCACCAACAGCAAGACACCGAAGACGACGAAGATGAGAGCCCGGGGGTCCTGGAGCCAAGACTGGCGGCTGGGGGCGCACTCCGCCTGGGCACCTGAGGTGGTGGGTGCACTCTGTCCCCACTGCCCAGTGCGGTTGAGGGGTGCTCGCTGTCCTGGCCACCACATAGTGATAGTCAGCAGAGCCACCGAGAATGCTCGGTGTCTTTCTCTGGGTGCTGGATCACCCCTGCCACTAGAGGAATGCAAGGCAGTACTCAGTCTCTTCTCTCTCGCACTCCGGCTAGTTCTCTCAGTCTCTCTCGCACTCCGGCTAGTTCTCTCAACGCTTTGGTAGGTAGACGGTCCTGACTTTTGTACCCTCGCGTTGAGTCACCTGGTTGGGCAGCGACGAATGGGAGCCAACATGCAAATAAGGTACATGCTTGTTGAAACATGTGACTTATAGTCTTGGAACGCTGGCTGTCTTCTCCAGCTCGCGCGCGCGCCCACCCGGGGCGCGGGGGGGGGGGGGGGGGGGGAGGGGAAGAAGAAGAAAGGCCTGACGTAGAACTCACCCCCTCGCTCAGGCGGGGCAGTGCTGTACTTTGGATCACCAGGCGCAGAGAAATATGTCCAGATCACTCTGGATTGCCTTCTCTAGTTTGTCAGGGCCAAGTAATTACCAAACCTCCACCCAACTCCTCAAGTTCCCTGCATCTTCCTCTACTCTCCATCTGGATTTGACTTCTGACACCTGTAGGCTGTTGCCAAGAACTCCATGTGCTGTTCCCAAGCCTATGTCCTTCCTCCCCAAGCCAAGGAGGAAGTGGGATACAGGTGGCTTCAGTGAAAGGGATTTGTCAATTGGCAGTGGGAGGAAAAAGCAAGCTTTGACATTGTGATTTGCTGGTGCTGGACTCTATTTTACAGGGGGGTGTGAGCATTTGATAACCCAGTACAGGTACAAATATTTTGTTAAGAAGCTCTATTGAAAGTCTGTTACAGCACATTTCAAATTTGATACAAAACAAAAGGAAAGATAAAAGAACTCTTATTGCCAAGCCCTTCTCCATTGAAAGGAAGAATCTATAAGAAGGTGCCTAGTTCAGAGCAGGGTCAGTAGTTGTCCAGCTGTGGTCCCCAGCTGGTGGCGCCAAAACACTAAATGAGTGGGTCTTGTGTCCTGGGTTCACCGGGTAGAGGAGAGGGATGACTGTCAAATGGCAGACCCTTGACAAATGATTCAGCAGGGAAAGGACAAAGTGCATCCACAGGAGTAGAGAAGAGGAAACTCGAGAAACCACAGACAAGTGATGGGAGACCATAAAACTTGAACATATACAGTCAAGGAAAAACGGCAAATGTGACTCAGGATTCAGGAAAGGCATGGGTGAAAATACGCTTTTGTAGTAATGGATTCAGAAAGCATGTTGGAAATACCATTGTTTCTCCGATCTCAAGCTACTTTGGGTTTTCAATAAAACTAAAAAAACCCAGTATAAACCTTTCAATGAAATTTCATGTAGTGAGCATGTTGCATCCAGGAAGTGAAGTGGTGTTCATCCATCCTATCTTCTTTACTCCCTAAGACTAATTTTTGGCCTCTTTGATCCTCCGTTTTCCTGTTTAAACGGACATAGTTGTATCTTTCACACTTGCTTCCTGTTTTAGAGTTAGAGGAGGAGTAGCTCCTGGCATGATGCAACACAGGACTGTTGAGAGTTCTAGCAGACTTTTCTGCTAGACTTTTCTACAATGCCCACGTTTCCATAGAGAGTCTCGATGGCCATTCCATAGCATATTCTCTTAGCAACTTTCAAAATATACAATACAGTATTATTAATCATAGTCACCATACTGTACATGACATCTCCAGGACTGATTAACTTTACCACTGGAACTTCATACCTCATAAAGGGAGTTTTTATCTTCTCTACCATCCTGATGGCAATTACCTTAAGGTTTATTCTTTACTCCATCTCATTCAAAAGATTTCTTCTTTCTTGGAAATATAGTAGCTATTATCTCTCCTACTTACTTGACACAAACATATGTTACCTTCTGTTTTATTTTCCTTTTGCAAACTGCATATCTTCTGGCCAAACAATTCTGTTAGTATAATTACTTTCTTATTCCCCCTCCCTGTTTTTTACTTCGTAAGTCTTTCTTTTCCACATTGTGTCTTAACATATGTTTGCTTCAACATGCTGAAGAGTCACCAGGGGAGGGAGCAGAACACACAGGGCCCTGGAGGGAGCATGGGTTTTATTTTGTGAGTGAGGGACATCTCCAAAAAGTTTTAGGCAGAACTAAAGGGATCTAGTTTGTTTTAGGCAGAGAACCAGTGGGATAAGGGCACGCTCTTGGATTGAAAGTGAGCAAGACTACAAGCAGATGGAGGGCCTTCCAGGACATGTCTGTGAAGTGTACCGTTGGTTGTTCTACCTGGTTTAGTGTCTGCATTCCTGTGGTTCTGTGAACCCCAGGAAAAGCAGCAGGAACCATGCCTAGCAGGGTGGTTGACTGGGGTTTTTGGTTTGCATGTGTTTCTTCTCCCTGACTTGGGTGAGTTAGGAATTGATCTTCTGCACAAGGGCATCCAGAGCTGGCAAGAGTAGCACTGGGCTTAAAATCCCTTTAAGACTTTTACATTTCCCCTTCCCCCTCCCCCCTTTCCCTTCTCCTTTTCCCCTCCCCACTTCTCCTTCCCCTTCTTTTTTTTTTTTTTAGGGCCACACACGTGGTATATGAAAGTTCCCAGGCTAGGGGTGAATCAGAGCTGTAGCTGCCAGCCTCCACCACAGCCACAGCAATGGAGGATCCAAGCCGCATCTTTGACCTACACCACAGCTCACAGCAACAATGGATCTCTAACCCACTGAGCAAGGTCAGGGATTGAACCAGCATCTTCATGGATACTAGTTGGATTCCTTACCTCTGAGCCACAGCAGGAATTCCTGAGTTTCTTCTTTCTACCGTGAGCATCACAGGAAAACTTCCTGTGCCCTTCTATTAAGGCACGCCCAGATAGCACATGCGGGTACATCAAGGTGTCAGGACAAGGAGAGGAAAGAGCCCAGCCTCAAACAAACACATAATGAAACTGTAAACGCAGGAGAGGTTCAGGTATGTGTTGCTGTGATCCAGGGACAAAATGGGTGGGCTTGAACAGAATGGTGAGCAGACCTGTAGGCAAAATCAGAAAGATTCGGACCCTGTTGGGGTGAGTGGTTAGCAGTTTTTGAAGGATTGTATGTGGGGAGTGAAGATAAGCGCGGTATCAGACTGAACTGCTTAGTGAGAATTGAGCCTCTGAGGACATGGTGTGTGTGCTGGATTAGCCATATATATCTGGGGACATCAGCATGTAGGTGGTACTCGACACTGACTCCTAGGTCCCACCAGAGGGAAGAGTAGTACTGAAGAGGACAGAGGGCACAACTGATGCCAGCCGACTGGGACATGCAGAAGTCAGGCTAGGGAGATGTGTCAGCAAAGGGACTGAAGAGGAATGGCCCGAGAGATGGGAGAGCGGACTCAGTTCCTGGAAGGGGAGACAGTCCTATTCATGAGGTGTGGCCACTTAGCAAATGCCTGGGAATGAAAACAAGAAATCTCTAAATTTACATTTCTCTTATTGTGAATGAGGATGTTTTTAAGAGTTACAGGTAATTTGTAGTTTATTTTCTGTGAGCTTCTCTAAAGGTTTTCTTAAGTGTTTATATTATTATTATTGTGTCTATGTCATAAGAAATTTACATTAGGGAAATCGTGCTTTTAAGTGCGATTTATATTTCAAGTATTTTCTTCTAGTTTGTTTTTTATCTTTGTTGTGACATTTGCCAGTTAGAGTTTTCTTCTTAATCTTTATATAGTTGACTTTAACCTCATTTTGAGTTTCTTAGAGACAGTTCTTTTCCTGTACAAACTTGTGAGAGAAATTTCTCACATTTATTTGCAATAGTTTGTGGCTTCCTGTTTTACAGTTTTAGGTGATTGATCCATCTGACTTTATTTCCTCAAAAGTAGAGAGTAAAAAAGATACATTTTTGTTTGTTTGGTTTTGGGTTTTGCGGGGGTTTTTTGGGCCACACCCATGTCATTTGGAAGTTCCCAGGCCAGAGACTTAACCGCTGCTACAGCAATGGCCTGAGCAGCTGCAGTGACAAGCCAGATCCTTAACCAGCTGTGCCCAAGGGGAACTCCCAAGAAAGATACTTTTAAAAAACTCTTCATTGATTATTAGGTTGTTTTTCTTTTGACATACAAAATGCTATGCATAATTAATGAGTACAACCTGATGAGTTTAGAAATAAGTAACACACCACCATAATGTATGCCGTAAACCTACCCAACATCTCCAAAAAGTCTCCCCCGTTATTTAATATTATTTGTGGTAAGAACGCTAAACATAAAATCTTACCTTCTTATCAAAATTTTAAATATATAATACAGTAATGTTAGCTGTAGATGCTATGCTGTACAGTAGAGCTCTAGGACTTTTTCATTTTCTATAACTGAAACTCTGTGTCCTTTGACACACGCCTCCTCCACTTCTCCCTCCCTCCAACCCCCCCAAAACCACTCACCTACTGTCTCCTTCTATGACTTAGATTATTTTAGATTCCTCACATGATGGTAACATGCAGTATTTGTTCTTCTGTGTCTGGCTTATTTCCTTCAGCATAATATACTCCAGATTCATTTGTGTTGTCATAAATGGCAAGATTGCCTTCTTGTTAAGCCTGAACAATATTCCATTCTATGTATATGCAACATTTTCTTTCTTTTTTTGGTGTGATGGTACATCTGCTGCATGCAGAAGTTCCCAAGCCAGGGATTGAGATCACTAATTATTAGAGAAATGCAAATCAAAACTACGATGAGGTACCACCTCACACCAATCAGAATGGCCATTACTAACAAGTCAACAAATAACAAATGCTGGAGAGGGTGTGGAGAAAGAATGGCAAGAGTGACAGCAGTGACAATGCTGGATCTTAACCTGCTGAGCCACCCAGGAACTCTCTATAATACATTTTCTGTATTCATTCAATTATAAATGGACATTTAGGTGGCTCCCATTTCTTGGCTATTATGGATAATGCTACAGTGAACATGGGAGTGCAAATATCTTTATTTATTTATTTATTTATTTATTTTTTGTCTTTTTGCCTTTTTTTGAGCTGCTCCCCCAGCATATGGAGGTTCCCAGGCTAGGGGTCGAACCAGAGCTGTAGCCGCCGGCCTACGCCAGAGCCACAGCAATGCAGGATCTGAGCCGCGTCTGCGACCCACACCACAGCTCACAGCAACACCAGATCCTTAACCCACTGAGCAAGGCCAGGGATTGAACCCACAACCTCATGGTTCCTAGTCGGATTTGTTAACCGCTGTGCCATGAGGGGAACTCCAAATATCTTTCTTTTTAAGATCCTGATTTGAATTCTTTTGAATATGTCCCTAGAAGTGGGACTGCTAGATCATATGGTAGTTCTATTTTCAGTATTTTTAGGAACCTGCATACAGTTTTCCATAGTGGTTGCACAGCTTACATTTCCCAACAATATGCAAGAGTTTCCTTTTCTCTATGTCCTTATTAGCATTTGTTACCTCTGGCTGTTTTGATAAAGTCATTCTAACAAGTGTGAGATGATACCTCTTTGTGGTTTTGGTTTGCATTTCCCTGATTATTAGTCATGTTGAGCACTTTTTCATGTATGTGTTGGATATTTGTATATATTCTTTGGAGAAATGTTTATTTAAGTTCTTTTCCCATTAAAAAATCAGTTTGTTTTTCACCCTTTGAGTTGTAAGAATTCCTTGTATATTCTGAATATATCCTTTATCAGATTTGTGGTCTGAAAATGCTTTCTCACATTCTATAGGTTGTTTTTGGTTTTTTTTTTTTCATTTAAAAAAAATTTTTTTTTTGAAACACAGTCGATTTACACTGTTATGTTATTTTCAGGTATACAACACAGTGTTTCAATATTTTTATAGATTATGCCCTGTTTAAAGTTATGGCAAAATAATGACTTTATTTCCCTGTGCTCTGCAATATATCCTTGTTGCTTACTTACTTTATACACAGTACTTGTGTCTCGCAATCCCACCCATACCTTTATCTTGATCCTCCCTTCTTCCTTCTCCCCATTGGTAAACCACTAGTTTGTTCTCTATATATCTGAGAGTCTGTTTCTATTTTGTTATATACATTAATTTTTGTTATTTTTAGATTCCACATATAAGTGATAACAGAGTATGTGTCTTTGTCTAACTTATTTCACTAAGTATACATACCGTGTAGATCTATCCACGTTGTTGCAAATAGAAGTTGCTTTTTCATTTTGTTTGTTGTTTCTTTTGCTGAAGAGAAGCTTTTTAGTTTGATGTAATTCAACTTGTCTATTTTTACTTTTGTTTCCTTTGCTTTTAATATCATATACAAGAAATTATTGCCAGTCTCCAAAATATACAAACAACTCATGCAACTCAACAACAACAACAAAAACCAATTGAAAAATGGGCAGAAGACCTAAATAGACATTCCCCAAAGAAGACATATGGATGGCCAACAGGCATATGAAAACATGCTCAATATCACAATTATTAGAGAAATGCAAGTCAAAACTACAATGAGGTACCACCTCACGCCAGTCAGAATGGCTATTATTAACAAGTCAACAAATAACAAATGCTGGAGAGGGTGTGGAGAAAACGGTACCCTCCTCCACTGTTGGTGGGAATGTAAATTGGTACCACTATGGAAAACAGTATGGAAGTACCTGAGAAAACTCAGTCTATAGCTACCATATGATTCAGCAATTCCACTGCTTGGCATATATCTGAACAAAACTTTCACTGAAAAAGATGCATCCACCCCTATGTTTATAGCACCACTATTCACAATAGTCAAGACATGGAAACCACTTAAAAGTCCATCAGCAGATGAATGGATTAAGAAGATGTGGTACATATATATGATGGAATATTACTAAGCCATAAAAAAGGACAAACTAATGCCATTTGCAGCGACATGGATGAATCTAGAGACTCTCATACTAAGTGAGGTAAGCCAGAAAGTAAAAGACAAAGCCATATGATATCACTTATGCAGAATCTAAAATATGGAACAGATGATCCTATCTGAAAAAAACAAAAACAAAAAACAAAAAAAAAAATAGAAATAGGTCATGGCCAAGGAGAGCAAATTTCAGGTTCCTAAGGGGGAAGGAGAGGGAGTGGGATGGATAGGCATTTGGGGGAGTTTCTGGATGCAAATCACTGTATTTGGAATGGATGGGCAATAGGACCCTACTCTACAGCCCAGGGAAATATGTATGATTGGGTCACTTTGCTATACAACACAACTTGACAAAACATTGAAAATCAACTATGCTTTAATAATAATAATAATAAAAAGAAATCATTGCCAGGGCCAGTGTCCAAAAGGTTTTTCCCTATGTTTTCTTTTAAGAGTTTTCCAGTTTCTGGCATTCCTGTCATGGCACAGCAGAAATGAATCTGACTAGGAACCATGAAGTTTCAGGTTCTGTTCGTGGCCTCTCTCAGTGCGTTGGGGATCTGGCGTTGCCATGAGCTGTGGTGTAGGTTGCAGACATGGCTCGGATCTGGTGTTGCTGTGGCTCTGGTATAGGCCAGCAGCTGTAGCTCTGGTTAGACCCCTAGCGTGGAACCTCCATATGCTGCAGGTATGGCCCTAAAAAGACAAAAGACAAAAAGCAAAACAAAACAAAAAAACAAGAGTTTTCCAGTTTCTAGTCTTATATTTAAATCTTTAACCCATTTGGGGTTGATTTTTGTGTATGATGTAAGATATGAATATCCAGTATTCCCAAAGTCGTTTGTGGACAAGACTATCCATCCTCCACTGTGTATCCTTTTTTAAAACCATTTTTAATTGAAATACAGTTAACTTACAGTGTTGTGTTAGCTTCAAGTGTATAGAAAAGTGATTCAGATCTACATATATATATATTATTTTTAAATATTCTTTTCCATCATATTTGTCATAGGACATTGAATATAGTTCTCTGTGCTATACAGTAGGACTTTGTTGTTGAAATTTGGTTCTTAATTTCCTTTTTGGGTTGTTCATTGTTCATATATAGAAATACAACTGATTTTGCATATTGATTTTGTATCCCACAATTTTACTGAGTTTGTTTATGAGTTCTAACAGATTTTTTGTGTAGTCTTTATAGTTTTCTACTTATAAAATTATGTCATTTGCAAAGAGAATTTTTCTTTTCCTTTCTGATTTTTATGCTTTTATTTCCTTTTCTTGCCTAATCACTGTGGCTAAGACGTCCAATACTATGGTAAATAGAAGTGGAAAGAGTGGGCATCCTTGCCTTTCCTAAATTTTAAGGGAAAGCTTTCAGCTTTTTACCATGGAGTATGAGGTTATCTGTGAATTTTTCATAGATGCTCTTTATTGTATTCAGGTGCATTCCTTGTATACCTGATTTGTTGTGTTTTCATCATGAAAGGGTGTTGGATTTGTCAAGTGCTTTTTCTGCATCTATTGAGGTGAACATATGATTGTAACCCTTCATTCCGTTAATTTGGTGTAGCACATTGATTTGCGTATTTTGAACCATCCATATATCCCAGGGATAAATTCCACTTGTTCATGGTATATGATCCTTTTAACATGCTGTTGAATTTGGTTTATCAATATTTTATTGAAGATTTTTCTTTTCATGCTTATCAAGGATGTTGACTGTAGTTTTCTTATGTCTTTGTCCAGCTTTAGTGTTAGGGTGATGCATGCCTTATACAAAGCGTTTGGAAATGTTTCCACCTCTGTTTTAGGGAAGAGAGTTTAAGAAAGATTGGTGTTCATTCTTCTTTAAATATGTGGTAGAATTCACCTAGTAGCCATCTATGCCTGGGCTTTTATTTGTTAGAAAGTTTTTTGATTACTGATTTTGTTATTTGGTCTACTCAGGAATTCTATTTTTTCCTTTCTTTCTTTCTTTTTCTTCTTTTTTTTTTTTTTGTCTTTTTAGAGCACCTGAAGCATATAGAAGTTCCTAGGCTAGGGGTCAATTCAGAGGTGCCCTGAGGGCCTACACCACAGCCACAGCAACGTGGTATCGGAGCCATGTCTGAGCCCTATGCCACAGCTCACAGCAATGCCAGATCCTTAACCCACTGAGAAAGGCAGGGATTGAACCCACATCCTCATGGATACTAGTCAGGTTCATTACCACTGAGCCATGATGGGAACTACAGGAAGTCTATTTTTTCTTGGCAGTGTTGGTAGATTTTATGTTTTTAGGAATTTATCCATCTTCTAGGTTATCCAGTTTGTTGTCATGTACTTGTTGATGATGGTCCATTTTGATCTTTTTTATTTCTGTTGCTTCAGTTGTAATATCGCCTCTTGTATTTATGATTTTATTAATTTGAGTATTCTTTTTTTCTGAATTAGTGTAGCTGAGTTGATTTTTTAAAAAATCTTTTCACTTTTTTCCTGCTTTTTTTTCTATTTAATTTTTTAAATGATTTTTATTTTTTCCATTATAGTTGGTTTACAATGTTCTGTCACATTTTCTACTGTACAGCAAAGTGGCCCAGTCACACATACATATACACATATTTTTTCTCACATTATTCTCCATCATGCTCCATCATAAATGACTAGATATAGTTCCCATTGCTATACAGCAGGTTCTCATTGCTTATCCATTCCAAAGGCAATAACTTGCATCTATTAACCCCACATTCCCAGTCCATCCCACTCCCTCACCTTCCCCCTTGGCAACCACAAGGCAGTTCTCCAAGTCCATGAGTTTCTTTTCTGTGGAAAGGTTCATTTGTGCCATATATTAGATTCCAGATATAAGTGATATCATATGGTATTTGTTTTTCTTTTTCTGACTTAATTTCATTTAGTATCAGAGTCTCTAGTTCAGTCTATGTTGCTGCAAATGGCATTATTTTGTTCTTTTCTATGGCTGAGTCATATTCCATTGTGTGTGTGTGTGTATGTATGTATATATATATATATATATATATATATATATATATGTATGTATATGTATATATATGTATATGTGTATATATATATATGTATATGTATATGTGTATATATATATATATATATATATATATACACATCTTCCTAGTCCATTAGTCTGTTGGTGGATGTTTAGGTTATTTCCATGTCTTGGTTTTTGTTAATAGTGCTGCAATGAACATACAGGTACATATGTCTTTTTCAAGGAAAGTTTTGTCTGGATAAATGCCCAAGAGTGGGATTGCTGGGTCATATGCTAGTTCTATATTTAGTTTTCTGAGGTACCTCCATACTGTTTTCCATAGTGGTTGTATCAATTTACATTCCCACCAACAGTGTAGGAGGGTTCCCTTTTCTCCAACACTTTCCATCATTTGTTTTTTGTGGACTTATTAATGATGGCCATTCTGACTGGTGTGAGGTGGTATCACATAGTATTTTTGACTTGCATTTCTCTAATAATCAGTGCTGTTGAGAATTTTTTCATGTGCTTGTTGGTCATCCTTCAAGAAATATCTCTTCAGGTCTTTTGCCCATTTTTCAATTGGGTTGTTGGCTTTTTTGCTGTAAGTTGTTTGTATATTTTAGAGATTAAGCCCTCGTCAGTTGCATTGTTTGAAACTATTTTCCCCCATTATGTAGATTGTCTTTTGGAGTTTTTTTTATGGTTTCCTTTGCTTTGCAAAAGCTGGTCAGTTTGATTAGGTCCCATTGGTTTATTTTTGCTTTTATTTTTGTTGCTTTGGGAGCCTGACCTGAGAAAACATTTGTAAGGTTGATATCAGAGAATCCTTTGCCCTTGTTCTCTTCTAGGAGTTTGATGGTTTCTTGTTTTATGTTTAAGTCTTTAAGCCATTTTGAGTTTATTTTTGTGCATGGTGTGAGGGTGTGTTCCAGTTTCATTATTTACATGCAGCTGTCCAGTTTTCCCAGCACCACTTACTTAAAAGACTGTCTTTTTCCCATTTTTTTTTCTTTTTCCCATTTTATATTCTTGCCTCCGTTGTTGAAGATTAACTGACCATAGGTGTCTGGGTTTATTTCTGGGTTCTCTGTTATGTTCCATTGGTCTGTATGTCTGTTTTGGTACCAGTACCACACTGTCTTGATGACTGTGGCTTTGTAATATTGCCTGAAGTCTGGGAGAATTATGCCGCCTGCTTGGTTTTTGTTCCTCAGATTTCTTTGGCAATTCTGGGTCTTTTATGGTTCTGTATACATTTTTGGATTGTTTGTTCTAACTCTGTGAAAAAAATGTCATGGTTAATTTAATAGGATTGAATTGAATCCATAGATTGCTTTGGGTAGTATGGCCATTTTATGATATTAATTTTTCCGACCCCGGAGCATGGAATAAATTTCCATTTCTTTCAATCTTCTTTAATTTCCTTCATTAATTTTTTTTTGTCTTTTTGCCTTTTCTAGGGCCACTTCCATGTGATATGGAGGTTCCCAGGCTAGGGGTCAAATTGGAGCTGTAGCCACCAGCCTATGCCAGAGCCACAGCAACATGGGATCTGAGCCGCATCTGCAAACTACACCACAGCTCATGGCAACGCCAGATCCTCAACCCATTGAGCAAGGCCAGGGATTGAACCCGCAACCTCATGGTTCCTAGTTGGATTTGTTTACCACTGCACCACGATGGGAACTCCTCCTTCATTAATGTTTTATAGTTCTCATTATATAAGTCTTCCACCTCCTTGGTCAGGTTTATTTAATTTTCTGGGGTGTGACTTTAAAAGGTATTGTATTTTTGTATTCCTTTTCTAATATTTCATTGTTAATATACAGAAATGTGACTGATTTCTGAATATTAATCTTGTATCCTGCTACTTTGCTGAATTCATTGATCAGAGTAGTTTTATGTGGAGTCCTTAGGCTTTTCTGTATATAGTACCGTGCCATCTCCATACCATGACAATTTTACCTCTTTTCTTCCACTTTGGATCCTTTTATGTTTTTTGTTTGTCTGATTGCTGTGGCTACGACTTCCAATACCTTGCTTTTTTTTTTCTTTTTTTTTTGTCTTTTTGCCATTTCTTAGGCCACTTCCATGTGATATGGAGGTTCCCAGGCTAGGGGTCAAATTGGAGCTGTAGCCACCAGCCTATGCCAGAGCCATAGCAATGCGGGATCCGAGCTGCATCTGCAACCTACACCACAGCTCACGGGAACGCCGGATCCTTAACCCACTGAGCAAGGCCAGGGATCGAACCCACAACCTTATGGTTCCTAGTCGGATTTGTTAACCACTGAGCCACTACGGGAACTCCTCCAATATCTTGTTAAATAAAAGTGATGAGAGTGAGAGCATCCTTGTCTTGTTCCACATTTTAGTGGGAAGGCTTTCAGCTTTTCTCCATTGAGTATTATATTTGTGGTGGGTTTGTCATAAATGGATTTTATTAGCTTAAGGTATGTTCCCTCTATACCCACTTTGGTAAGCATTTTTATCATGAAGGGATGTTGGACCTTGTCAAATGCTTTTTCCGCATTTGCTGAGATGATCATGTGGTTTTTGACTTTTCTTTTGTTAATTTGGTATATGACGTTGATTGATTTGCATGTGTTGAACCATCCTTGTGAACCTGGGATGTATCCCACTTGGTCGTGGCATATGATCTTTTTTTATATGTTGTTGGATTCAATTGGCTAAAATTTTGTTGAGAATTTTTGCCTGTGTATTTATCAAAGATTTTGGCCTATACTTTTCTTTTTTGGTAGTATTTTTCGTTTTGGTATTAGGGTGATGGTGGCTTCATAGAATGTATTTGGCAGTGTTCCTTCTTCTTCAACCTTTTGGAAAAGTTTAAGGAGGATGGATATAAGTTCCTCTTTGTATGTTTGGCAGAATTTGCCTATGAAGCCGTCTGGTCCTGGACTTTTTTTTGTAGGGAGTGTTTTTATTACATACTCAATTTCATTTCTAGTGATCAGTCTGTTCAGTCGATCTATTTCTTTAGTTTTGGCAGGCTGTAAGTCTCTAGAAAGTTGTCCATTTCTTCTAGGTTGTCAAATTTTTTGGCATATAATTGTTCATAGTATTCTCTTATGATTTTTTGTATTTCTGCAGTACCCATTGGATTTCTCCTTTTTCACGTCTTATTTTGTTTATTTGGGGTTTTTCCCTCCTCTTCTTGGTGAGTCTGGCCAGAGGTTTGTCAATTTTATTTACCTTTTCAAAGAACCAGCTCTTCGTTTTATCGATTTTTTTTGTCTTTTTGTCTTTTGTCTTTTGTTGTTGTTGTGTTGTTGCTATTTCTTGGGCTGCTCCCGCGGCATATGGAGGTTCCCAGGCTAGGGGTTGAATCGGAGCTGCAGCCCCCGGCCTATGCCAGAGCCACAGCAACGTGGGATCCGAGCTGCATCTGCAACCTACACCACAGCTCACAGCAACGCCAGATCGTTAACCCACTGAGCAAGGGCAGGGACCGAACCCGCAACCTCATGGTTCCTAGTCGGATTCGTTAACCACTGCGCCACGACGGGAACTCCCGATTTTTTTTCTGTTGTTTTTTGAATCTCTATTTTATTGATTTCCTCTCTGATCTTTATGATTTTCTTCCTTCTGCTAACTTTAGGTTTTGTTTGTTCTTTTTTTTTAACTCATTTAGGTGGTGGGTTAAGTTGTCAATTTGAGATTTTTTTTCTTTTTTGAGGAAGGCCTGTATTGCTATGAATTTCCCTCTAAGCAGTGCTTTTGTGGCATCCTATAGGTTTTGAATGGTTGTGTCTTTGTTATCATTTGTCTCAAGGTATTTTTTAATTTCCTTTTTGATTTCTTCATTGACCCATTGTTTTTTTTTTAACTTTTAAAAATCAATTTAATAAAAATTGTTTATGACATCTCTTCTGACAATTATAAAATACTTTTAAGGGAAATTAAAGAAAGATAAAAATATGTCATTATTCATGAAATTAGTCTCAACCTTTAAAAATGTCAATTCTTACCAAATTAATCTATAGATTCAGCACAATTATAACAAAATTTTATAGACATTTACAGTCTAACACAAAATTTTATGGAAATGCAAATAATTTAGAAGAGCCAGTAAAATTATAGATTTTAAGACTCACTTAAAAACTGCAGTAAATTAAATAGCATGGAAATGGCATAAAGAATGTCAGTCATATTAACATAAAGAAATAAAATTATATCCATACAACAGAATAATCAAATATAGATCCAGTCATATCCTATCTTGACTTATGACAAAGGTCTCAAAGAAATACTATTAAATATTTTATATAGCATAGTAAAAAGAATAACTTAACTGGTAAGAATAACAAAATAATACACCCTCTGAAAATAAGTAAAATATAAAATGCATAAAGTTTTTAAAAAACAGTGCAACTATATAAATATGTCCTCACAATTTGTTACATCTTACTGATTCTTCAATATAGGCATTACACCATTCTAGGTGATGTGATAAACAAGACATTATAGGCCTTACATTGTACCATGGAAAGAAATGGTTATTAATAATACAATTGTAGAACTGTATTATTTAATTATAATTATCATAAATTCTTTAATGGAGAGGAAATCAGAATCAGATCTAAGGAGACTTCAGCATTCCAAGAATGATGTCAAATGACCCCCTTCATGGTGGATTATGCACTTATTTCCTATGAGATATATTTCTTCTCCAGAGATTCCTTGTTTGTGTATCAATTGTAGATTTTTGGTTTGCAGTTATTCTGAAGTTTTGATATGAGTCTGTATGTATATGAGAGTGTTTTAAGTTGTTGTTCTCTTAATTGCAAGCACATCTCCAGTGTCCTGCATTTGTACCCACCTCTTCTCATGAGTTCTGATTTTGGTGGTATAATTGTGCATGGATGATTTCATATCTTTACTGTATATATACCTTTACTGGTGAGCCTTGTCATTTGTGGAATATTTGTTTCCTGTTACTGTGTTTTCTTTTCTGCCTAGAGAAGTTCCTTCAGTATTTATTGTAAGACTGGTTTAGTGTTGCTGAATTGTCTCAACTTTTGCTTCTCTGTGAAGGTTTTGCTTTCTCCTTCAAATCTGAATGAGAGTCTTGCTGGGTAGAGTCATCTCGGTTGGAGGTTTTTTTCCTTTCATCATGTTAAGTATATCATGCCACTCCCTTCTGGCCTGCAGAGTTTCTGCTGAAAAATCTGCCGATAACCTTATTGGGGTTCCCTTGTATGTTACTTGTTTCTTTTCCCTAGCTGCTTTCAAGATTTTCTCTGTCTTTAATTTTGGTCAGTTTGATTAATATGTGTCTTGGTGTATTCCTCCTTGGGTTTATTTTATATGGTACTCATTATGCTTCCTGGATTTGAGTGAGTGGTTCCTTTCCCATGTTAGGGAAGTTTTCGGCTATTATCTCTTGGAATATTTTTTCTGTCCCCTTCTCTCTCTTTTCTCCTCTGGCACCCTGTAACAGGGATGTTGGTGCGTTTCACATTGTCCCAGAGTTCTCTGAGACTCTCTTCATTTCTTTTCAATCTTTTTTCTATTTTCTGTTCTGCATCCGTAATTTCCACTAATCGGTCCTCCACCTCGTTTATTTGTTCTTCTGCCTCCTGTGTTCTGCTGTTAGCTGCTTCTAGTGAATTTTTTATTTCAGTTATTGTATTTTGCATCTCTTCTTGCTTAAGTTTGATATCTTGTATCTCTTTGGTCAGTGTTTCCTGTAAGTTATCCATGTTTGCCTCCAGTTTATTTCCAATGTCTTGTATCATCTTCGGCATCAACATTCTAAAGTCTTTTTCCTGGAGGCTAAGAATCTCCTCCTCGCTTAGCTGTTTTTCTGGGGTTTTTCCTTTCTCCCTCATCTGAGTTATAGTTCTCTGTCTTTTCATTTTTATAGGTTTTTGGTGTGGTGACCTTTTTACAGATAACAGAGTTATAGACTCTCTTACTTCTGGTGTCTGCCTCCCTTGTGGCTGAAGTCAGTATGGGGGCTTGTTGTAGGCTTCCTGATGGGAGGGGCTGATGCTTGCCCACTGGTAGGTGGAGCTGATTCTAATCCCTCTGGTGGGTGTGGCTTAGTCTCTGAATGGGATTAGAGGTAGCTGTGTTCCTGAGGGGTCTTTAGGTAGCCTGTTTATTGAGGGGCAGGGCTGTGATCCCACCTGGATTGTTGTTTGCCCTGGGGCTTCTCAGCACTGACTGAAAGGTGGGGCCAGATTTTCCCCAAATGGCCACCTCCAGAGAAAGGCAGCTGCTGAATATTCCCGAGAGCTTTGCCTTCAATGTTCTTCCCTCACAACAAGCCACGTTCACCCCTGTTTTCCCAGGATGTCCTCCAAGAACTATGGTCAGGTTTGACCCAGATTCCTATGGAGACCTCGCTCTGCCCTGGGACCCAATGCATGTGAACGTCTGTGTGTGCCTTTTAAGAATGGGGTCTCCATTTCCCCCAGTCCTGTGGAGCTCCTGTGCACAAGCCCCACTGGCCTTCAATGCCAGATGCTCCAGGGGCTCTTTCTCCCAGTGTCGGATCCCCGCACCTGAGGATTTGATGTGGGGCTCAGAACTCTTACTCCTGTAGGTGAGTCTCTGTGAACCAATTAGTTTTCAGTCTGTGAGGATTCCCACCCTGGAGGTATGGGGTTGTTTATATCATGAAATTGCCCCTCCTACCTCTTGATGTGGCTTCTTCTTTTTCTTCTGGAGTAGGGTATCTTTTTTAAGGTTTCTGGTCCATTTTAGTGGAGATTACTCAGCCTTTAGTTGTGCATGTTATTGTTTTTAGAAGAGAAGTTGAGCTCCAGTCCTTCTATTCTGCCGTCTTAATCCGGAATCCCCCATTGGTTTTTCAGTAGCATGTATTTAGTCTCCATGTAGTTAATTTTTTCTCATTTCTTTTCCTGTGGTTGATGTCTAGTTTCATGCCCTTGTGGTCAGAGAATATACTTGAAATAGTTTCCATACTCTTAAATTTGTTGAGGTTAGTTTTGTGCCCTAGTATGTGGTCAGTCCTTGAGAATGTTCCATGTGCACTTGAGATGAATGTATATTCTGATTTTTTTTGATGTACTGTTCTGAAAGTGTCAGTTAAGTCTAACTTTTTTACTGTCATTTAGTATCTCTGTTACCTTATTGATTTTCTGTCTAGAGGATCTGTTCATGGATGTGAGTGGTGTGTTAAAGTCTCCTAGTATTATTGTATTCCTATCAATTCCTCCTTTTATGTCTGTAAGTATTTGTTGTATGTATGTATTTAGTATTGCAATACTCATTCTAAAAGAAATACTGAAAGGGCTTCTCTAAATAAAAAAGAAGTAAGAAGAAATAGGATGTAGGAAACCACAATTGGAAAGCAAGCACTTAAATAAGCCACTGTAGGAGTTCCCATCATGGCTCAGTGGTTAACAAATCCCACTAGGAACAATGAGGTTGCGGGTTCGACCCCTGGCCTCCCTCAGTGGGTTAAGGATCCAGCATTGCTGTGAGCTGTGGTGTAGGTTGCAGACGTGGCTCGGATCCCGAGTTGCTGTGATTCTGTCATAGGCCGGTACTACAGCTCCTATTGGACCCCTAGCCTGGGAACCTCCATGTGCCGTGGGTATGGCCCTGAAAAGACAAAAAATTAAAAAATTTAAAAAAAAAAAGCCAGTATATAGACTAAAAGGGGTAGGGACTGTAAAAGTGACAATAAACACAAGGAACAGCAAAAGGACAAACATGAAGTTGCTAAAATAGACTTCAAAATCATAGAAAGTGGGGAAGGAAATTAAGAAAATCTAGGCTTTTTTTTAAAAATGTGTTTGAGCCTAAATGACTCTCAGGCTAAAGCAAGCAGGTATAGGAAGGGGTTAACATACTTAAAAAAACAGTGCAACCACAAATCAAAACCAAACATTACGTTCACAAAAATTAAAAAAAGTACACATGCATAAAATAAATGGAAATCAACAAAAACAAAAGGAACAAAGGAGAAACATAGAATCAGCTGGAAAACAAGGTTTAAAATGGCAATAAATACATATCTATCAATAATTACCTTAAATGTAAATGCACTGAATGCTCCAATCGAAAGACACAGAGTGGCAGATTGAATAAAAAAGCAAAAACCTACAATTTGCTCTCTATGAGAGAGTCACCTTAGGGCAAAGGACACATAAGTTGCAAGTGAGGGGGTGGGAAAAGATATTTCATGCCAATGGACAATACAGGAAAGCAGGAGTTGTAATACTCATATCAGAAAATAATAGAATTTAAAATGAAGGCCATGTATAAGACAAGATACCATCAAACTCCTGGAAGAGAACATAGGCAAAACATTCTCTGACATCAACCTTACAAATGTTTTCTCAGGTCAGTCTCCCAAAGCAACAAAAATAAAAGCAAAAATAAACCAATGGGACCTAATCAAACTGACAAGCTTTTGCACAGCAAAGGAAACCAAAAAGAAAACAAAAATATAACTTACAGAATGGGAGAAAATAGTTTCAAACAATGCAACTGACAAGGGCTTAATCTCTAAAATATACAAATAATTTATACAACTCAACAGAAAAAAAGCCAACAACTCAATTGAAAAATGGGCAAAAAGACCTGAAGAGACATTTCTCAAAGGAAGATATACAGATGACCAACAAGTACATGAAAAAATTCTCAACATCACTAATTATTAGAGAAATGCAAATCAAAACTACCATGAGATACCACCTCACACCAGTCAGAATGACCATCATTAATAAGTCCACAAATAATAAATGCTGGAGGGAGTGTGGAGAAAAGGGAACCCTCCTGCACTATTGGCGAGAATATAAGATGGTACAACCACTATGGAGAACAGTATACTAGGGTTAGGGTTTGGGTTTGGGTTTAGGGTTAGAGTTAGGAAAACTATAAACTATACATAGAAATATACATAGAACTACCATATGACCCAGCAATCCCACTCTTGGGCATTTATCCAGACAAAACTTGCCTTGAAAAAGACACATGCACCCGCATGTTCATTGCAACACTATTCACAATAGCCAAGACATGGAAATAACTTAAACGTCCATCGATAGACTAATGGATTAGGAAGATGTAGTGTATATATATATATATATATTTAGGAAGATGTAGTGTATATATATATATATATATATATATATATACAACGGAATACGACTCAGCCATAGAAAAGAACAAAATAATGCCATTTGCAGCAACATGGATGGAACTAGAGACTCTCATACCGAGTGAAGTAAGTCAGAAAAGGAAAGACAAATACCATATGATATCACTTATATCTGGAATCTAATATATGGCACAAATGAACATTTCCACAGAAAAGAAAATCATGAACTTAGAGAATAGACTTGCAGTTGCCAAGGGGGAGAGGGAGGGAGTGGGATGGATGGGGTGCTTGGGGGTAATAGATGCAGACTATTGCCTTTGGAATGGATTAGCAATGAGATTCTGTTGTGTAGCACTGGGAACTATTCTGGCCACTTATGATGGAGCATAATATGAGAAAAAAAGAATGTGTACATGTATGTGTAACTGGGTCACCATGCTGTACAGTAGAAAATTGACAGAACACTGTAAACCAGCTATAATGGGAAAAAAAATAAAAATCATTATATAGAAGGAAAAAATAAAATAAAATGAAGTCCATAAAGAAAGGCAAAGGACACTATTTAATGATAAAAGGATCCATTCAAGAAGAGGATATTACATTCATCAATATATATGCCCCTAATATAGGAGCAACCAGGTACATACAACAAATACTAACAGACATAAAAGGAGAAATTGATGGGAATACACTAATAGTAGGAGGCTTTAACACGCCACTCGCATCCATGGATAGATCCTCTAGATTTATATGTTGTTGGATTCAATTGGCTATAATTTTGTTGAGAATTTTTGCCTCTATAGTCATCAAAGATTTTGGCCTATAATTTTCTTTTTTGATAGTATCTTTGGTTTTGGTATTAGAGTGGTAAGTCCACCAGTTTATAGTGTAGTTCAAGTCTGCTGTTTCCTTATTGATTTTCTGAGCAAATGGTCTTCCCATTATTGTACATGAGATAAGAAAGTCACTTACTATATTGTACTGCTGTCTGTCAATGTTTGCTTTATATATTTTGGTGCTCCACTAATGGGTGCATATTTATGTATAATGTTATATCTTTCTGTTATAGTGATCCTGTTGTCATTATGTAATGACCTTCTTTGTCTGTTTGACTGCTTTCAAACTGAAAGTCTGTTTTGTCTGATATAAGTATAACCACTCCCACTCTCTTTTGGTTTCAATTTGTGTGGAGTATCTTTTCCATCCCTTCATTTTCAGCCTGTATTTATCCTTAACGCTAAAGTGGATCTCTTGTAAAACATATAACTAACATATAATTAGATCATGTTTTTTGGCCCATTTCTCTACTCTATGTCTTTTTATCAGTGAGTTTAATCTATTTTCATTTGAAGTAACTATTGATAAGTAAGAGCATAACACTGCTATTTTGTTAATTGTTTTCTATTTGTAGTTCTTTTGCTCTTCTCTTTCTTTCATGCTGTCTTCCTTTGTGGTTTGATGATTTTTTTGTTAGTGATAGGCTTTGATTGTTTTTCTCTTTATCTTTTTTTGTATCTACTATCCGTGTTTTTTTTTATTGTAATTACCATGAGGCTTTCCATCAATATTAGTGGAGGGTACTTTTAAGATTTTATTTTTGCTTTATATATAACCTTAGTGGAATCGGAAACTAAAATTTGAATGAGGAACTGAGAAGACAGCAGTGGGTGTCTCCAAAGCACATTTAAGTAGAAAAAAAATGTTCAATCTGTTTCCAGTTAGCCCCATTTCTTGTCTAGTCTTACATGGTTGTTTTGAGCATCTCTGAGTCTCTTTACAGCCCCCAGTGTTGGGGGGAATGAGACTAATGTTTGCGTGACTTCTGCTTTTCAACTTTATTAGGGAAGTAATTTAGTATGGCCCTCATACTATTTGTGTGTTTGTGTGTGTGTGTATGTTTTCCTAATTTGCTCCTTCCAAAAGTACCAATAAGACAAAAACACTAGAAATCCTCTTAAATATAAATGCTTTTCTAAATCAAAGGATCCACCCTCTGGCCAAAGTGGCTCCCAAAGGTAGCCTGAAAGAAAAGTTAAGATGCTATAAAACAGTAAAAAATGAAGCTGTAATCCCTCCACAAACAGGAGACAATTTCAGTCGAGGACGCACTAATCTCTAATGCTGGGTGGATGATACTGACATTGGAATTCTCAGCATGACAGATGCAATGAAATAGAAAATAATTTAGATTTAGACAATCCCATGAGAGCTGGCAACTCTCAGTAAGAATATAACTCATGTGGGTCTCTTGTCTCAGGTCCCCAACCTGAAGGTTGGCCACTTCTAGGCACAGACACAATAAATCTGCACCTGTTGGGTGGAAAACTTGAAAGAATGCCAACTTCCAAAAGCCCTAAGGATATGACATCAAGAAAAGAAAAACTCATCCGGTTTTATCGGTGATCCAGAGCAAAGTTTGTCCAAGAGGACGCCTATCTTGTGAGACGCACAAACTCACTTCTCTGTGAGGTCAGTTTGAGCAACGGGCTTATAAAACTGTGTTAGTCTGCTGAGGACAACAAAATATCATAGACTACATGACTTTAATAACGAATCTATGTCTCAATCCTGGAGGCTGAGAAAGTCAAGAGTAAAGTGCTAAAAGACTGATTTCCTAGTGAGAGTTCTCTTCCTGCAGCTAAGTTTGCACCTCCCTGCTGTAAGAGTGTTCTCCCAAACAGGAAATTCCCTTGCAGAGGAGTTTTGGCCACTGTTATTTTCTAGGGCTCTGCTTTAGTCAGATAAGGATATTCAGATAAGAGTTCTTTCTGCATCTGCTGTGACAGATATTTTCCGTCTAAAGTGGTCTTTATGCTGTGCTTGTGGACTGTTGGTCCCTTTACCTCTTCCTTCCCCATCCCATGGCACATCTTATGCTCTGCGAAGGGGTTTGGACCTCAATTACAATGTTGGGGAGTTTCCCCATACCATCAAGAATTATCAGAGTGAGTGAAGAGGGACAGCTGTCAAAAGGGAAGGCTTTTTTGCAGTGATTTAGCTGGGAGAGTTTAATATTGTAGAGTTTAATACTGTAAGTAAGAAATATATGTTCGATCTCCATCTCTATTTCTGGCATAGAGCTCCTAAAGCCCTAAGTGCTGAACTTCCTTAGTGAAGAGAGCCAAACAGGTGTCTGATAATTCTGTAGGTGCTCTGAAATCTGTCCAATTCATATCACTTCCCAGGATTTGATCTACCAGTTTGGTAGATGGTGTCAGAATTGAGTTAAATGGTAGGCCACCCTGCTGGTGCCCAGGTTACCTATCACCTGTGCTTCTCACTGAATGGCTACAAATCAGAGGTTCCCATGACCCTTCTCCTGGATTTGATTAATTTTCTAGAGCAGCTCACAGAACTCAGAGAAACATTTTACTTAGTAGATTACCAGTTTACTATAAAGGCATATGACTCAGGAATGGCCAGATCAAAGAGTTGCATTGGGCAAGGTACGTGGAAAGGCGTGCAGAGCTTCTGTGCCCTCTCCAGGCTCACTTCCACGTGTTCACCAGCCTGGAAGCTCTACGTAACCTCTCCTTTGGGGTTTGTATGGAGGCTTCATTACTTAGTCATGATTGATAAAAATCATTGGCCCTGGGTGATTAAACTCAATCTATAACCCTTCCCCCCTCCCCGGAGGTGGTGGGAGATTGGTTGGTTTCCCTGGCAACCAGTCTTCCTCTTTAGTTGGCCTAGGAGTTTTCCAAAAGTCGCCTCTTTAACATAACAAAAGACACCTGTTTGGCTCTCTTCACTAAGGAAGTTCAGCACTTAGGGCTTTAGGAGCTCTATGCCAGAAACAGAGATGAAGATCGAACATATATTTCTTACTATAACTTACAATATTAAACTCTCCCAGCTAAATCACTGCAAAAAAGCCTTCCCTTTTGACAGCTGTCCCTCTTCACTCACTCTGATAATTCTGTAGGTGCTCTGAAATCTGTCCAATTCATATCACTTCCCAGGATTTCTAACCCTTCCCATGCCTCCTGGAGAGCGTTCACGCAATGTCTTGTCGAATGGCTTTTGCTACATTTCTCTGGGTCGCTGAAACCTTTCTTTACCTTTTAGCCTAAAGAATTAACCTAAGGAAGTAATCATGGATTATAAACACATTTATGTACAAAAATGTTTCTTGAAGCATTATGTAAAATATCAAGCACACTGCAAGAATTCCTATAGGGTTCTAGTTGAATAAATGATGGTATACCCATATAGTGTAATATCATAGAGTTATTAAAATAATATTCTAGCAAGATAATTAATGATACGGAACATGATAAAAATATGGCAGGAGGAAAATATGAGATGATTAAATAGAGTATATATTTTATGGTTTTAAGAGAATTCCAAAGCTTTTTGACCGTTCTCTCTTCTTTTTTTTTGATTGTTTTAGGGCTGCACCCACAGCATATGGAGGTTCCCAGGATAGGGGTTGAATTGGAGCTGTAGCCGCCAGCCTATACCACAGCCACAGCCACAGCAACACCAGATCCGAGTCTGCCATTTACACCACAGCTCACAGCAATGTCGGATCCCTAACCCACTAAGTGAGGCCAGGGATCGAACCCATGTCCTCATGGATACTAGTCAGATTCATTTCCGCTGAGCCACGATGGGAACTCCTGGCTAGTCTCTCTAAAGGACTCCACTGAGCACAAGCTAAAATCAGTGACTCGCCTATAATGAAGAAGACACAGCAGAAGTGACAGTATGTAACTCCTAAGATTAAATCATAAAACCCATTGTGGTTTCCTCCTTCCCTCTCTTGAATCATTCTCTCTGGAGAGTCCAACTGCCCTGACATGAGGACATTCAAGCAGTTCTCTGGAGAAGTCCCTGAGGCAAGTGACTGAGTCTTCCCGCTAAGAGCCAGCAAAACGGAGGCTTTTTCAGTCGCCATGTGATGAGCAGTGAACCCTCCTCCCCAGTCACTCTTACAGGTGAGCACAGCCTAGTGACACTTGACCACAACCCAAGAGAAACTCTGAGCTGGAACAACCCAACTAAGTTGTTTTCAATCCCTAACCCAAACAAGCAGTCAGATTATGAATGCTTGTGGTTTTAAGCTTCAACATTTTCAGGAGATGTGCAGGCAGGAATAGATAACTATTACAATACACACGATGCAGCAAGGACCACCCTCACTCTTCCCTTCCCACCTCAGTCCCTCCCTTCTCTCCATTCATCTGTTTCTACTGAAATGCGCTAATATTCTAAGCGTGATATATCTAGATGATGGAAAAACAGCAAGATTTCTGTATATATGTATCATTTTAACTTCCACAGCAAACAAATCTAACTTAAAATGTATAGTAAATATTATTTTAGGAGTTACCATTGTGGTGCAGTGGAAATGAATCCGACTAGTATCCATGAGGATGCAGGTTCGATCCCTGGCCTTGCTCAGTGGGTCAGGGATCTGGCATTTCCATGAGCTGCAGTGCAGGTTGCAGATGCAGCAGATCCCATGTTGCTGTGGCTGTGAGGTAGGCTGGCAGCTGTAGCTCTGATTCGCCCCTAGCCTGGGAATTTACATATGCCACGGGTGTGGCCCTAAAAAGCGAAATAATAATAAGTAAATAAATAAATAAACATTATTTTTAAATATACAGTGCTCTATCTTGTTCATAAGAGAAGCCATTTTAGTTTACTAAAAAGTTTACTTTTATGTAATTATTTCTCCCAACAAACCAAATGCTTATAAGCAAATACTGCCTTGAACCATACTAAATTTTTTTAGACATTAAACAGAATTTTTGAAAGGGGAATTCCAGCTAGTTCCCTGAAGGGCCAACCACTTACCCATATTTTTACAGTAACTGCTATGATTCAGCAGTAACAGAATGAATTTATTCAATGGTACCATGTACTAGGTTTTAATCCTCATATCATGGTCTAGAAAAAGTAATTAGTATGAACTACTGCCATTTTAACCATCCCCTGGGTGTTTTGCTTGCTTTAGAATGCCTTGCTTTGCTTTAGAAAAAAAGAAAAATAATTTCCAGATTCTCTGCTTTTGCTTGTAAGAAGATAAGAATTAATCATCCATCTGGAGCAGGCTGACCAAGAAATGAGGCCTGGCCTAGGTCTTCAGCTTGGATCTGGGCTTTGTGAGAGGTGGAGCTCTGCAGAATCCCTACATAACTATGGCTTTATAGAGTAAGGTCACAAAATGTGAGCAAGTCTGGCTTTAGGCCAAGGCACCTTGTGATATTTTCAACTATTAAAAGGAAGTAAAAGGGTAGTGTTCATTGTACATCCTGAATTTAAAGCAGGAAGTCCCTGATCATGCAGGGTATTTGAAGACAAAGGGTTTTTGTTTTTTTTTTTTTTCTTTTCCGTCTGATGTCTAGCCAAGAACAAAACATATACTTGGAAGAACTAGGTAAGGGGCTGGAATTGATAATTAGTACGTGTTAACACCAAGCGGATGGAGGAGTCCATGAAGATTGAAGAGGAGGGGGTATTGGGCCGCAATCTATAAAATCAGCGCCATTCTCTTGCATAGCACCCCTCTGAAGTGTAATCCATGGAACTTCGTCTTCAATCTGTGCCCCCCACTAGCCCCATGAGGACAGGAGAGTGGGTCAGCCCCGCCCACTGAGCACAGATGTGGTTGGCCCATGCAAGCTGCCCTGTATTATGTTTTCTTTTTCTTTCTTTCTTTTTTTTGGTCTTTTTGCCTTTTCTAGGGCCGCTTCCTGCGGCATATGGAGGTTCCCAGGCTAGGGGTCCAATCAGAACTGATGCCACCGGCCTACACCAGAGCCACAGCAATGCCGGATCCTTACCGGCCTACACCAGAGCCACAGCAACGCTGGATCCTTAACCCACTGAGCAAGGCCAGGGATCGAACCTGCAACCTCATGGTTCCTAGTCAGATTTGTTAACCATTGTGCCATGATGAGAACCCCATGTTTTCTTTTTCTTTTTTTTTTTTTTGGTCTTTTTGTCTTTTAGGACTGCACCCTCGGCATATGGAGGTTCCCAGGTAGGGGTCCAGTCAGAGTTACAACTGCTGGCCTGCACCACAGCCACAGCAACATGGGATGCGAGCCCTGTCTGTGACCTACACAGCTCACAGATCCTTAACCCACCAAGCAAGGTCAGGCATCAAACCCTTGTCCTCATGGATGCTAGATGGGTTGGGTTCGTTAACCACTGAGCCACGACGGGAACTCCTGCCCTATATTATGGAACCAGCTCCAGAGCTGAGTGCGGTCCTCACCCAGGTCCTTGTCCTGCATGTGTGATGTGGCCTCATCTCTGGTCTAGGCCATCCACTCCAGGTTTCTCTCTCTCTCCAAGTGGGAAAGAGGGGGCGAAATGAGAGTTTTTGCTAAGAGACAACCCCCCCCCCACCAGCTGAAAAAGCAGCTCATACCATCCTTCTTATAATTATGTAGCACCTATGTACCCTATGTCCCAAGTGGGAAAGAGGGGGCGAAATGAGAGTTTTTGCTAAGAGACAACCCCCCCCCAGCTGAAAAAGCTCCCCTCATACCATCCTTCTTATAATTATGTAGCACCTATGTACCCTATGTCCAAGCCAGCAGCCCTGATGATCTTGTTCCAAGCAGTGCTTATCACTTTCACTTTCGTAACCTTGCTTGCTCATTTCCTTAGGAGGAACACTGTCTGCTCAGGGAGGGAGGAAGTCCGCGGCTGCTTTCATGGAAAAACGAGGTCTTGTATAAAAGTTGCTGAGAACAAAGACCTCGTGCTTAAAACTGTGGAGGTGACTCCTCTGAGCCTGCACGGGTGCTGAATAAACCTTGCTTTTCCTCATCTCTGAGTGTCGTTTGTCTCCTTCTGCTGCCACAGTTTCTGAACCAAAACTAAGACGGGATGGTGAGTTACCCGGGACCACAGGGTGTGCGTTCCAGAACAGTTAGCCTGCAAACTAATCAACCAACAACACGAGTTAACCCACATGGGCAAAAACAGCCTTGGAGACCTTACTGGGCCGGTACTATCTCATTGCACATATTCCCGCACTCTGCTCCTCTGTCTCCCAATGGTGCATAACTTGTTTGCAGAATAATGCTCGCCAAGGGCCTAGCAGACCAGGTGGGGCACAGCACTGTGGACTGTCCCCATTTGAGGATATGGAATTGGACTTTACCGAAGTCACCCCAAGCAAGGGCTACAAATACCTACTAGTTTTTACCTGCACCTTTTCAGGATGGATAGAAGCCTTCCCTGCCTGAACTGAAAAGGCAAGGGAAATAACCAAGGCACTCCTGAGAGACATCATTCCAAGGTACTGAATGCCTCTGACCATCGGGTCAGACAACGGACCGGCATTTGTGGCCGAGACAGTGCAACAGGTGGCAAAAGCCTTACAGATCCGGTGGAAATTACATTCTGCTTATCCCCCTCAGAGTTCAGGGAAAGTAGAACACATGAATCAGACCCATAAACAGACACTGGCAAAGTTATGTTAGGAAACTGGCTTGCCGTGGGTAGGCCCTCCTAAAAGTGAGATGCTCACCCCGAGTGGGAATAGGATTCTCACCACGTGAAATCTTATACAGGAGGCCACCTCCACTGATCCGTTTGAGAGGAAACACCAGGGAGTTGGGAGACTTGGAGTTACATAAGCAATTGCAGGGACTGGGGCTCACCATCTCGCAAATACATAGATGGGTCACAGATAGAATACCTGTGTCTTTAGCCTAACAGTTACACCCCCACAAGCCGGGGGGACCAAGTGTCGATAAAGGACTGGAAAAAAAGAGCCTTGAAGGACGGTATGGAAGGGCCCCTATACTGTAATTCTAACCACCGCCACTGCTCTCAAAGTAACAGGAATAGATGCTTGGATCCATCGTTCCAGGGTTAAACCGGCTGGCCCAGCTGATGACTGAGAGGAATGGGAAACTGCCCTGGATCCGGAGAGACCTCTGCGCCTGACAATACAGAGGAAGCGACAACGATCTCAAAGCCCCGCTCTGACCACATCGGAAGCTCATCAGTCAACGCATGGCTGAAGCTTGAGGAATCGGCTGCCCAGTAAATAAACGGCCTTATCTTCCACAAGAGACTTTCTTATTGTTATATGCTATTATCTTATATCCAACATATATGTTTGCTACCTGTTGTTGTTAATCTGGTCCCCCCTGGCCCTGCCAGGATCCATTTCCTCATGTGATCCATGCATTTGAGTGACCCACTCAGATCAGGGGGTTACCTGGACTTTGCTTTACCCCACTCATTTCTTCTGTTCCGGAGAAATTCAAGGAAGTTGTACTCACAACAAAGCCACTTATTCTGTCTGTCAGCAGGGGGACCAATATACCTGCTTCTGAAAGAGGGGTTTGTGGAAAGTTTAACTTGAATAATTGCTGTCTACAAATAGATGACACCGGAAAGATGATAGAAGAAATTGCTGACCGCATGACTGAAATTGTCTACGTGCCTGTACAGACTTGGAAGGGATGGGACACGGACAATCTCTTTGGTGGATGTGTCTCCTGGCTGGAGGAATTAAGCCAATAGTCGGAATAATCATGGTCATACTCTCGGCGTGCCTACTTCTTCCCTGCTTTATACCTCTCCTGATAAATATTATAAAAGGTTTTATAGAAACCATGGTTGAAAGAAAAACCGCCTCCTACCTGCTACTTATAAAAGGTTACCAACACGTAATGACCCATTACGATCTCTGACGGGCACAGATGCGCCCTGAACATCAAGAGGGGGGAATGAAGCAAGAGTTTTAGCTAAGAGACAACCCCGCCTCCCCCGCCTTGGCTGAAAAGGCAGTTGCAAGCCTTTCAACTCTGCTCCCCTCATACCATCCTTCTTATAATTATATAGCAACTATGTACCCTATACCTAAGCCAGCAGCCCTGCTAAACTTGTTCCAAGCAGTGCTTATCAGTTTCACTTTGGTAGGTTTCGCTTGCTCAGTTTCGTAGGGAAAACACTGTCTCCTAGGGGAGAGGGGAAGTCCCGGGCTGCTTACACGGGAAAAACAAGGTCTTGTATAAAAGTTGCTGAGAACAAAGACCTGGTGCTTAAGCTCTGGAGGTGACTCCTCTGAACCGGCACCCGTTACTGAATAAACCTTTTTTTACCGCATCTCTGAGTGCCCTTTGTCTCCTTCCGCTGCCACGTTTTTTGCAGTTTATGCAACAGGGTAAGTAGGAATTATGACTTTTTCTTTCTTAGTTATAGTTGATTTACAGTGTTATGTTAATTTCAGGGGTACAGCAGAGTGATTCAGTTTTACACACACATTATACTCTTTCAGACTCTTTTCCATTATAGGCTATTACAAAATATTGAACATAGTTCCCTGTATTACACAGTAGGTCCTTGTTGCTTATCTATTTTATATATAGCAGTATGTATCTGTTAATCCCAAATTCCTAATTTATCTCTCCCTCCCTTTCCCCTTTGGCTAAGCATTCGTTTTTCAGTGTGTGAGTCTGTTTTTGTTTTGTAAATAAGTTCATTTATATCATCTCGTTAGATTCCACATATAAGTGATGTCATATGATATTTGTCTTTCTCTCTCTGATTTACTTCACTTGATATGATAATCTCTAGATCCATCCATGTTGCTGCAAATGGCACTATTTCATTCTTTCTTCTGGCCAAAGGAATGGCAACTTTCAAAAGTATAGTATAAAGACAATTTCAGTGTTCAGCTGTAAGCACTTCATTATTAAGTAATTGGGGGTTTAGTTAAGTATTCAGAGTTAGTTAATGGTTAACCTCTGAAAACTACTTGGCACTGGGATTATGCAATGTGTCCATTTTGGTTAATGGGCTCATGAACAGTTCCCAGCCCTTGGGCGAGCCTTGATCTTTTGTCAGCTAATTCACGATAACCTCTTTGCAGCCTGGGGTGGGTGCCTCCCATGGGTGCACAGAACAACAGTCACCCAGACACTGAATGGGCCCTTCTATACATTTCCAGAGCTCTCCCAGTGTATCTTCTCCAGTTCTCTGCCCTGCATTCAGCCTCCTGGAACTCTTCTCTGTGTCCCCTCAACAGAGGCCACAGTGCTCCTGTTGGGTCCCTTCCTGAGCTGCAGCCTGGAGACTGTCCTTAAGCAGGACACTGAAGCCAACCCTAGGCTCACCTCCTTTGTGTCCTGGGGAGGGTGCTCTTATTCACCCACCAGATAGCTGATGAGCCCTTCCCTATGGGAAGGTCTGGGTCTTGGGGAAGAGGAACAAAGGACTCCATGTTTCTCCTGTTCCTGGGAACTCACAGTCTGGTGGAGGAAATGAGACCAGGAACCTAAATAACTGGAAGAAAATGGCCTGAACTCTCACCACCCTCACCTCATGCCATCTCCGGTGAGGCTGTGATGTGATGCCTTGGTAGATTTACTCTGACAGAGGTGAGGCTCCAGATTATGGTATTGCTGGTTGGAAAATGCTGTTTGTTTGGTTGGGTCTTTTTTTAATTAAAATCAGCTTTGTGAGTCATAACTACACTAAAGAGAGATTGTGGTGAAATACAGCTCTTCCAAGGGCCAAGCTCTTTATACACCTATGCATTCGCTGAATTCTCACACACCCCTGTGAGTAGGAACTCTGATTACCCTTGTCTGATGAGCAAGGAGAGATGCAGATAGGTAGATGGGGCTTGCTGGAGGTCACCCACTCTTTGGTGGAGAGGTGGGCAGGCAGGTGAGCAGCCCCAAGGCTGAAACACTGGGTCCCCTGCTGACCACTGCCCAGGTGAGCATTTGGTCTCTGAGGCCTGCGCTCAGGCAGCACAGGGTCACGGCTGGAGGGTCCCTGCAGTGGGACCCCTCATTTCAGGAATGATAAATGTGAGGTTTGAGAGGAAGGGAAGTGACTTCCCAGGATCATGCAGCTGTTCAATGTCTGGTCCTAGATGAGAAGGCTGATGGCTGGTCATTTACCCTGTGGGTTTTTTTTACAGAGTTAAAAAGAAACCATAAATCATAGAATCCGATCTCCGGCCCCAGGAAGATGTGGAGGACAGATCTGAAGCTGATGTCAGAGTTTACCAAATTTCATTTTAATGTCAGAGAAGCAAGGCAGATGTAAGGGTTTGTACGCTCCAGAGGGGACAAAGGAGATCGCTTGAGTTGATTCTTGATCCAAGAAAACCAGCTGGAGCGAGGATCAAACTTGCTTCTGGGAGAGTCCAAAGCTCGCACTACTGCTGAAGGGGGCCAGAAAAAGGAACTTCTCAGCTGATGACTCAGCTCTGGGAAGGGGCAAGGTCCTTAGGTCTGATGTGGGACAAGAACTGGAACACAGCGCCTCCTCCCTTCTCATCCTCCTTTCCTTTACCCTGCCTCTGGCGTTTGGTTTCTCGCTCTCTCTCTCTCTCACACACACACACACAAACGTGTGTTGTGTGTACGTGCGTGCGTGCTTGTGTGCGTCTGAAAGTGGACATACCTTCTGGGTCTCTCAACCAGAATATGACTGACTAGGAACACATAGGAAGCCTATCCCCAGGATCATGCAGGTACTCGATGTCTGGTCCTACTTGAAAAAGCTGTGTCTGGTCATTTACCCTGTTGTTTCCCCTCTCCCACCTGGTCCCCTCCCCCTGTTACTTTGACTGCATTTGTGTCTGTGGTCCTGTCCCTGCTGTGTCCTTTCCCCTCTGGTCCTTTCCCCTTCGTGTCTACCAGTATCCTTGCCACCCGTGGCACTGTCAGCTCTGCCTCACAGTCTAGGTTCTTTTCACCTGCCCAAGCAGTATTTGGCCTCTGTCCTCGTGGTTAGATTGCATCAGCGTGAAAGAGGAAAGTGGAGGCGGGCAAGGATCTGAGGGAGGTGATGATAACACTGGCAAGTCATGAGTTGGGTTTTGTAAGAGGAGAGAAAGGGGATGCTAGGTTTCCTAACCTGGGAGCTGGCAGAGGGTCATGAACAAATCAGAGAGTAGAGGGAAAGGACTTAAGATTTAAGAATATGAATATGTCTGGAGTCAGTATTTTCCTTGTCTCTGAAGATCTTAGTATTTCTTGCAATGCAAGTCTACTGGCAAAAAATACCCTCAATTTTTGTTTTTCTGGGAACGAATCTAGTTCTCCAGTTTTGAAGGATAATTTTATAGGAAACCAAATTCTAGTTCGGTGGATTTTTTTAATCAACCCAACTGAACATTCCACTCTGCTCTCTTCTTGCCCACATGAGTTCTTAGAAGTTGGATGTAATTCTTCTCTTTGCTCGCCTATGGGTAAACATTTTTTCCCCCCCTTTGGCTTTTTCCAGGATTTTCTCTTTATCTTTGATTTTCTGTGGTTTAAATATGATATCCCTAAGTATAGTTTTTTGTCATTAATCCTGCTTGGTATACTCTGAGCTTCTGCATCTATGGTTTGGTGTCTGACAGTAATTTGGGGGAAATTGTCATTCACTGTGGTTTCAAATATTTCTTCTAGCTTTTGCTCTCTTTCTTCTCTTCCTGATATTTTTATAATGTTTGTGTTACATCTTTTGTAGTTATTCTACTATTCTTGGATATTTTCTTTTTTTTCTGTCTTTTTCTCATTGCTTTTTAGTTTGAAGGTTCCTACTGAGACAGACATTAAAGCTCAGACATTATTTCCTCAGCCATGTTCAGTCAACTGATGAATCCATTTAAAGGCATTCTTCTAATTCTGTTATAATGTTTTTTGTCTCTGGCATTTCTTTTGGGATCGTTCTTAGAATTTCGTATCTCTTGGCTTACATTGCCCATCTATTCTTTCATGATGTCTACCTTTACCATGAGATCCCTTAGCATATTTTTTTTTGTCTTTTTTTTAGGGCTGCACCTGCAGCATATGGAGGTTCCCATGTCACAGAAATTGCAGAAACCATGGCAGCGGAAGGAGACACACGGCACTCAGATGCGGCAAAGCAAGGTTTATTCAGCACCTGGGCAGGCTCAGGGGAGTCACTTCCAGAGTCTGAGCACCAGGTCTTTGTTCTCAGCAACTTTTATACAATACAGGATCTTATTTTTCCCATGTAAGCAGCCCGGGACCTCCCACCTTTCCTGGAGCAGTGTTCCTCTCTAAGAACCTGAGCAAGCAAGGTTAGGGAAGCACAACGGATAAGCAATGCTTGGAACACAATTACCAGGGCTGCTGGCTTGGACGTAGGGTACATAGTTGCTACATAATTACAAGAAGGATGGTATGAGGCAGCATAGCTGAAAAGGCTCGCAGCTGCCTTTTCAGCCAAGGGGATGGTTGTCCCTTAGTTCAAATTCTTATTCCACCCAGCTAGGGATTGAATCAGAACTGTAGCCACTGGCCTGTGCCACAGCCACAGCAATGCCTGATCTGAGCTGTATCTGCAGCCTACACCACAGCTCACGGCAATGCTGGATCTTTAACCCACTGAGTGAGGCCAGGGATCAAACCTGCATCCTTATGGATGCTGTTCAGATTTGTTTCTGCTGAGCCACGGCAAGCACTCCCTCCCTTAGCATATTAATCATTATGCTATTAAATGATTATCTACTCTGATAATTTCAGTATCCTTACTATACCTAAGTCTGGTTTTGATGTTTTATGTCTTAAGATTTTTTTTCTCACTTTTATGTCTCTTGTTTTTTTGGCAGGCCCACGTAATATCCTGAGTGAAAGGAAATGCTATGAATAGACCTGAAGTAAGGCAGTTGTAAAGTGTCAGCGGAGGGGTGGTGAACTATCGTTTATGTCTAGGTCTTGGTCTTTTAGTGAGCCTGGACATCTGGATTATGTACTTCACACCTACTTCTCTGTTCCTCCTTCTCTCCACTAAGGTGGAAGAGGATGATGAACAGGATGGAGGTTCATATTTCTATTCCCCAAGGTCAGTTAGACTCTCATAAAACCCCAGCTGGGTTAAATATTTTCTCCTGGTGGCAGAAGTTTTGTTAACTTGTTAACAAAAAGAGGCCTAATATTGAAGGACATTATGAACCCAGGGCATACCCAGGCAGCAACCACCCTATCATTGTTTTAATCATTCATGTTTTCTCTTGAAAGACTTGCAATTGAAAGGGGGAAAGAGGAAATCCCACTGTGGCTCAGCAGCTAATGAACCCTACTAGTATCCATGAGGATGTGGGTTCAATCCCTGGCCTCACTCAATGGGTTAAGAATCCGGCGTTGCCATGAGCTGTAGAGTAGGTCACAGACATGGCTCAGATCCTGCATTGCTGTAGCTGTGGCGTAGGCCGGTGGCTATAGCTCCAATTAGACCCCTAGCCTGGGAACTTCCATATGCTGCAGGGGCAGCCCTAAAAACAAAACAAAAACAAAACAAACAAAAAAGGTGGGGGGAATAGTAGAAGAAATTCTCACATATTGGGGTATGGGGGAGTCATTCTGGCTTAAATATAATTTAACTTGACTTTTATGCTAACTAGAACAGCCTGTTTTGTGGCCTATCAGATTAACATTGTACATCAGCTTTTATCTATTAAATGAGAAAATGCATTTAAAAATCAGAATGGAGTAAATATGTTTTAGACATCCAAAATGGAACTAGGTGGCCCTTGTGGACATGGTTTTAGAAATGTTCGTATATTACTGAGAACCTGAGTTTTCTAAATTGTGTTGGACTTAAGGACACCACCAGCCATTCTTAAAACAACACCTCCTAGCAGCTGCCAACTGCAATGTTATGGTCTCAAGGTCTCCTCATAACTATGAAACCTTTCTCTTACTTTAGTAATGGCAAGCAAGACAATTTAAGCTATAGCCTCTCAGTGGAAGGTTCGAGAGTCTTTGGCCAGAATAGTATTATATAATAAAATTACTTTATATTTCAGCAAAAAAGGATACATATATGTAGTGGCCAGTAGCTCCTGTTACATATAATTAATACCCAAATACAGAATAATTCAAAAGGCTACTTGGTTACTACCTGCATGTCAAGAGGACCTACTCCAAAACTTATTTTCCTGGTTGCCATCTAAAATAAGAGGACTCAGGAGTTCCCATTGTACTTAGCAGTAACGAAATTAACTAGTATCCAAGAGGGTGCAGATTTGATCCCTGGCCTTGCTCAGTGGTTTAAGGATCTGGCGTTGCCGTGAGCTGTGCTGTAGGTCACAGATGGGGCTCGGATCCCATATTGCTGTGGCTGTGGTGTAGGCCAGCAGCTACAGCTTCGATTCAGCCCCTAGCCTGGGAACTTCCATATGTCATGGGTGTGGCCCTAAAAAAAGACTGAAAAATAAAAAATAGGAGTTCCCGTCGTGGCTCAGTGGTTAACGAATCTGACTAGGAACCATGAGGTTGCGGGCTTGATCCCTGGCCTTGCTCAGTGGGTTAAGGATCTGGCGTTGCTGTGAGCTGTGATGTAGGTTGCAGACGCTGCTCAGATCCCTCGTTGCTGTGGCTCTGGCGTAGGCTGGGGCTACAGCTCCGATTAGACTCCTCCAATTAGATGCGGCTCTAGAAAAGGCAAAAAGACAAAAAAATTTTAAAAAGTAAAAAATAGGAGTTCCCATCTTGGTTCAGTGGTTAACGAACCTGGCTAGTATCTATGAGGACTCCGTGAGAATGTGGTGTAGGTCACAGATGCGACTCAGATCCTGCATTGCTGTGGCTGTGGTGTAGGCCGGCGGCTACACCTCCGATTGGACCCCTAGCCTGGGAACCTCCATATGCTGTGGGTTCAGCTCTAAAAAGACAGAATACAAGTAAAATAAAATAACAAAATAAATCTCTTTTGGTGAATGCTGCAAGGGTGCATTTTGATCACCCTTGTACTATGTCTACTAGTTTTCAAATGTTTGTCCAGGTTCTACAACAAATTAATCAACGATAGGAATAATGTGTTCATAATACAAAATATTGATGCTAAGCTTGGAACCAGGGAATATTTTCATTCCCCCAATTGAGGCAAGACTATGCCGCATCTTAGCAGAAAGTAGCCAGAGTAGTTATTGCTCCATTCCCTCAAAGAGTTGGAAAAGTTGAAACAGGAATGGGGATTGAAACCAAGTGCCCCTAAAACCAAGTTTCTCTGCTGAGTTTATTAACTGACCTATTCAAAACTTTATTCTCTTTCTTGCTCCATACCTATTTCTCCCCAGGTTTGTGGAGTTTCAATGAAAGGAGGGAAATGTAACCAAGCAGGACCCTTTGGAGTCTTCTCAGGACAGAGTCCCTCATGTCCTCCACTTGCCTTTCATTTGTAGAAAAACTTTTAGCCTCCTAGGACTTCCTCAAGTTCCAAAGAATAAGTTTATCAGAGTAGTGATAAAATGGAGAAGCAAAGAAAAACTGTCAAGCAAGACAAAAATAGTAATAGTTTATCCATCAAAGAAAGTCAAGGACCTTTAGTTCCCTTCCAAGGCTATAGAGAATATTCTGAACCGTATCCTGTGAACTGTTTTGCAAACACTGAATCCCCCACCAGGTGGAAGAAGTTAACTGTATGCTGCTCACAAGCATATAGACCCTAGATGGAACCAGAAGGTTGATGATGTTGATTTCCAATTACCTTACAATCAAGCAATCAGAAGAATGTCCTTGACCTGATCATGCACCCCAAAACCCCCTCCCTCACCCTGTCTTTAAAAACCTTTCCGTGAAAGCCGTGAGGAAGTTGGTGCCTTTTGAGCATTAGGAACCTGGACTCCTTGCTTGGCACCCTACAATAAACACTGTAATTTCCTTTACCATAACCCTATGTCAGTAGATTGGCTTTACAGTGTGTGGGCAGGTAGACCCAAGTTTGGTTGGGTAACACTATAAAACGAAAACTATGAAACATAGGTGAAGGAAATTGAAGTTGATATAGAAAAATGGAAAGATATCGTATGTTCATGGATTAGAAGAAGAATATTATTAAAAGGTCTGTACTATCCAAAACGATCAACAGATTTAATGCAATTGCTATCAAAATATCCATGACATTTTTTCACAGAACTGGAATAGGTAATTATTAAATTTATATGGGACCACAAAAGACACCAAATAACCAAAACAATCTTGAGAAAGAAGAACAAAGCTGTGGAGGTATGCTCCCTCACTTCAGACTATACTACAAAACTATAGTCATCAAAACAGTATAGTACTGGTACAAAAACAGACATGTTGATCAATGAAACAGAATAGAGAGCCCAGACATAAACTCATACACCTATGGTCAATTAATCTACAGCAGAGGAGGGAAGAATATACAATAGAGAACAGACAGTTCCTTCAATATAAATAAACTCATACGCCTATGGTCAATTAATCTCTGGCAGTGGAGGGAAATATATTCAATAGAGAAAAGACAGTTTCTTCAGTAAGTAGTGTTGTGAAAACCGGATAGCTACACGTAAACAAATGAAATTAAAACATTTTTCTGCAAATCAAAACTATAACAAGGTACTACCTCACATCAGTCAAAATGGCCATCACTAAAAAGTCTACAAATAAATGCTGGAGAGGATACAGAGAAAGGGAACCCTCTTACACTGTTGATTGCAATGTAAATTGGTGCAGCCACTATGGAAAAAATAGTATAGAAATTCCTTTACAAACTAAAAATAGGAGTTCCTCTTGTGGCACAATGGAAAGGAATCTGACTAGTATCCATGAGGATGTGGGTTTGATCCCTGGCTTCACTCAGTGGGTTAAGGACCTGGCATTGCCACAAGCTGTGGCATAGGTCACAGATGTGGGTCAGATCTGGCATTACTGCGGCTGTGGCACAGGCCAGAAGGTGCAGCTCCGATTTGACCCTTAGCCTGGGAACTTCCACATGCAACAGGTGTGACCATTAAAATAAAATAAGTAAAATAAAATGAAACCAATTGGGAGTTGCCATTGTGGCTCAGTGGTGATGATCCTGATGCAGTCTCGAGGATGTGGGTTCTGTCCCTGGCCTCTCACTGGGTTAAGGATCTGGGATTGCTGTGAGCTGTGGTGTAGGTTGCAGACTTGGCTTGGATCCAGCATCGCTGTGGCTGTGGTGTAGACCGGCATCTATAGCTCTGGTTGGACCCCTAGCCTGGGAACTTCCATAAGCTGCATGTGTGGCCCTAAAAAGCAAGATAGAGAGTTCCTGTCGTGGCGCAGTGGAAATGAATCCAATTAGGAACCATGAGGTTGCAGAGTCAATCCCTGGCCTCACTCAGATTGTAGATTTAGCTCAGATCTGGCGTTGCTGTGGCTGTGGCGTAGGCCGGCAGCTACAGCTCCAATTAGACCCCTGGCCTGGGAACCTTCATGTGCTGTGGGTGTGGCCCTAAAAAGACAAAAGATTTAAAAAAAAAGCAAGATAAATAAATGAATATGAAACAAATCAATGTAACAAAACAGAAGTAGATTCACAGATATAGAGAACAAACTAATAGCTGCCAGTGGGGAGAGGGAAGGGGGGAGGGACCAGATACAGAGAGGATATTAAGAAATACACACTATATGTGTAAAATAAATACATGGAGCGTGTCAACTGCCAACAGTAACGTTTTTTACCATTGACTTACTTTGATAGTACTTGTAGAGGTATGACCTCTTCTCCCGTTTTACACCTCTCTTTATGATTTTTCTTATGCCTTCTTTTGGCTTTCAAGAGGGATCCATCTTTCATATCTCCAGTATCCTTCTCTTCAGTAGAAACTTCTAATTCTAAATTAATAAGAAGTTGAGACATAAAGTTAAGTTATTTATCTAATCCTAACCTTAAAGTTAGAAATACCTACCTTTGTTTTCTTTGCAAACTTCAGAAGCTTCTTTTATAATGTTGTCTTTTTGAGCCGTTTTTTTAATTTTTGATTTCTGCATCTTCAGAGCTACTTCCCTTCTTTTTCCCTGCTTTGACTAAAGATAAGCTAGATACTTTGGCTCTTTCCCATTTTTTCTTTTGCTTCGAGAGTACAATGTCAAGTACAATGCTCTGAAGCTTTTCTCCTGTTTCTTCTGAGAGTTTTATAGTTTTACCTTTTACATTTAGGTGCTTGATTAGTTTTGAGTTAATTTTGTTATATAGTGTGAGATAAGTGTCCATCTTCATTATTTTGCAATGGACACTCAGTTTTCCCAGTACCACTTGTTGAAAAGACAATTCTTTTTCATCAAATGGTCTTGGCATTCTTGTTGAAAATTGTTTGGCCACATATGTGAGTTTATTTCTGGGCAGTTTATCTAATCCATTGATATATATCCGTCCTTATAGCAATACTATACTGTTTCAATTATTATAGTTTTTAAAGTAGTTTGAGAAGTCATAAAGTATTAGGTATGTACCTTTGTTATTCTTTTTCAGTTGTTTCAACAATTTGAAGTCTCTTTGGATTCCATATGAATTTTAGGATTTTACTATTTTTGTTTTAAAAAGTTATGATATTCATAGGGATTGCTTTGTATATGAAGATCATTTTGAGTAGAATTATCCTACCAATATTAATTCCTCCAATCCATGAACATGGGACATTTTCCTATATATTTATGTCTTAATTTCTTTCAGTGAAGTTTTTGTTTGTCTTTTTAGGGCCAAACCCACAGCCTATGAAAGTTCCCAGGCTAGGGGTCAAATTGGAGCTGCAGCTGCTGGCCTGCACCACAGCCACAGCAACACAGGATCTGAGCCCGACTTATACCACAGCTCATGACAAAGCCGGATACCCCACACACTGAGCACATCCTCATGAATACTAGTCAGATTCATTTCCACTCTGCCCCAGTGGGAACTCCTACTTCTTCCTTTCAACTGTGGACATCTTTTACTTCTTTTCCTTGCAAAATTGCTCTGGCTAGAACTTCCTATACTATGTTGAATAAAACTTCTAAATGTAGACATTTTGTCTGGTTTCTGATATTAGGGAGAAAGCTTCCAGTCTCTAACAGTAAGGGGAGTTCCCTTTGTGGCACAGCGGAAATGAATCCGACTAGTATCCATGAGGATGCAGGTTCAATCCCTGGCCTCGCTCAGTGGGTCAGAAATCCAGCATTGCTGTGAGCTGCAATGTAGGTCACAGATGAGGCCCAGATCCTGTGTTGCTGTGGCTGTGGTGTAGGCCAGCAGCTGTAGCTTCAATTTGACACCTAGCCTGGGAACTTCCATGTGCTGAGGGTGTGGCCCTAAAAAGCAAAAAAAAAAAAGCCCCAAAACACTTAGGTATGTTTGTTGTGAGTTTTCCACATACAGCCTTTATTTTGTTGAGATAAAGTTTTCTTTAGTTACTATTTCATTGAGTGTTTTTATCATGAAAGGGTGCTGAATTTTGTAAAATACTTGTCTGAATCAATTGTGATGATCACATGGTTTCACTCCCCCTTCCCGTTCATTCTTTTAATGAGAATGATTAATTTTGATTAATTTTCATATGTTAAATTATCCCTGCATTCTTGGAACAAGTACCAGTTGTATAATATGTCACATGTACAATTCTTTTAATGTGATGTCAAATGTACAGTTTTTTTAATAGGATGTTGAATTTGGTTTGCTAGTATTTTGTTGAGAATATTTGCTTCAACATTCATAAGGGATATTGGTCTTCAGTTTTCTTTACTTGTGGTGTCTAACTTTGGCATAACAGTAATACTGACTTTAGAGCATGAGCATGGAAGTATTCTCTCCACCTGAACTTGTGGAAGAGATCAAGAAGTATTCTCCCTTTAATGTTTGGTAGAATTCATTGGTGAAGCCATCTGGTCTAGGCCTTTCCTTTGTTGATAGGTTTTTGAATACTGATTCAATCCCCTTAGTAGTTTTAAATGTGTTCAGATTTTCTATTTCTTCATGATTCAGTTTTGATAGATTTTTGTGTTTCTAGGAGTTTTTGCATTTCAATGAGGTTATTCAATTTTTTACCTTACAATTAGCCATAGTAATCTCTTAGAATCTTTTTTATTTCTGTAATGTCTCTACCTTCACTTCACATTTTGTTTATGAATCTTCTCTCTTTTTTCTTAATCAGTCTAACTAGGTGTTTGTCAATTTTGTTCATTTTTTTTTTTTGTGAATAACCAACTCTTGTTTTCATTGATTTTTCCCTACTCCTTTTCTATTCTCTATTTTATTTATTTATTCTCTAATCATTTTTATTTCCTTCATTATGCTAGTTTGGGGTTTAGTTTGCCCCAAATTCCTTAAGGTGTAAATTTATATTGTTGATTTGATGTCTTTCTTCTTTTTCAAAGTCTAAGCATTTACAGTTATATTTTTCTCTTTTAATACTGTTTTCACATTGTCCCATAAGTTTTGGTATGTTGTATTTTCATTTTTATTTGTCAAGATATTCTCTAATTTCTCCTGTGATTTCTTCTTTTACCCATTAATTATCTAAGAAATATTGTTTACCTTCCACACATTTGTGAATTTTCCAATTTTCCTCCTACTATTGATTTCTAGTTTCAATCAACTGTGATCAGAAAATATACTTTGTATGAAAAAAAAAAGGAGTTCCCATTGTGGCGCAGTGATTAACGAATCTGACTAGGAACCATGAGGTTGCGGGTTCAATCCCTGGCCTTGCTCGGTGGGTTAAGGATCTGGCATTGCTGTGAGCTATGGTGTAGGTTGCAGACGCAGCTCGGATCCCGAGTTGCTGTGACTCTGGCGTAGGCCAGCAGCTACAGCTCCGATTGGACCCCTAGCCTGGGAACCTCCATATGCTGTGGGAAGCGGCCCTTGAAAAGGCAAAAAGACAAAAAAAAGTAAAAAGAAAATATACTTTGTATGATTTCAATCACTTTAAACTTACAAAAACTTGTTTTGTGGCCTAATACATAGTCTACCTGGAGAATGTTCCATGTGAATTCTTAAAATATATATTCTGCTATTGTTGTGTGGAGTTTTCTGTATATGTCTGTTAGAACCAATTCTATGGTGTTGTTCAAGTCCTTTATTTGATTTGTATCTTCATTCTGGTTGTCCTATCCATTATTTCAAGTGAGGGGGTTTTTTGGTTTTTGTTTTGGTTTCTGTTTTGGTTTTTAGGGCCAAAAAACTCTCAGCACATGGAAGTTCCCAGGCTGGGGGTCAAATTGAAGCTACAGCTGCCAGTCTACACCACAACCACAGCAATGCAGGATCCAAGCTGGTTCTGCAACCTACACCACAGCTCACAGCAATGCCAGATCCTTAACCCAGTGAGTGAGGCCAGGGATCAAACCTGCATCCTCATGAATATTAGGCAGATTTGTTTCCAACTGTGCCACAATGGGAACTCTGAAAGTGAGGTATTGAAGTCTTCTACTGTTATTGCATACCTGTCTTTTCTCTCTACAATTTTTTGTTTACTTTATATGTTTTTGAGATCTGATGTTTAGTGCATATTTATATTTTTACTTGTATTATCTTCTTGATGAATTGACCCTTTTACCAGAATTTAATGTCCTTCTTTGTCTCTTGCAACAGTTTTTGACTTAGGTCTATTTTGCCTGATATTACTATAGCTACTCCTGCTATCTTCTGGTTACAATTTTCAGGGAATAACTTTTTTCATTCCCTTCATTTTCAATCTATGTATGTCCTTAAATCCAAAGTGAGCTTCCTGGACCTTGTTTTTTTTTTCACCCATTTTGAAAATCTAGGTATTTTGATTGGGTGCTTTAATACACTCACATTTAGGAGTTCCCATTGTGGCACAGTGGTTAATGAATCCGACTAGGAACCATGAGGTGGCGGGTTCGGTCCCTGCCCTTGCTCAGTGGGTTAACGATCCGGCGTTGCCGTGAGCTGTGGTGTAGGTCGCAGACGCGGCTCGGATCCTGCGTTGCTGTGGCTCTGGTGTAGGCCAGTGGCTAGAGCTCCGATTCGACCCCTAGCCTGGGAACCTCCGTAAGCCGTGGAAGTGGCCCAAGAAATAGCAAAAAAAGACAAAAAAAAATACACTCACATTTAAAGTAATTACTGATGAGGAAGGACTTACTTTTGCTATTTGTTCTGTTTTCTGAATGCTTTATTCCTTTTTAGTACTGAATTTCTCAGAGCACTTTTTTTTTTTTTTTGGTCTTTTTAGGGCCCCATCTGTGGCATATGGAGGTTCCCAGGCTAGGGGTCAAATCAGAGCTGTAGCCACTGGCCTGCACCACAGCTCACAGTACCTTAACCCACTGAGTGAGGCCAGGGATGGAACCTGCATCCTGATGGGTACTAGTCAGATTCATTTCTGCTGAGCCACAGTGGGAACTCCCTTATAGCACTTTAAATACATTCCTTTTGTGTTAGTTAATTTTTGAGGTGACATGTTTTGATTCCATTCTCAGTACCCTTTGTGTGTATCCTATAAACATTTGGTTTGATTACTATGGGGATTACATAGTACATCATAAAACTATAACAATCTACTTTAAATGGATACCAATTTAACTTCAGTTTCTTATCAGTAACTTTACTCTTTCACAGCTCCACCCCCTCACTTTTTGTTGCTGATATCACATTTTACATCTTTATCTTATTTATTCATTAATGTAGATTAATAATCAATTATATACACTTGTCTTTTTAATACTGAGGAAAATAAAAATCTAAATTCTGTAATAATTCTGGTTTTCATATTTGTCCATGTATTTATCTTTGTGTTTCTTGGTATCTTTATGTTTCAAATGGCTTCTAGTTATTATCTATTGCCCTTTCATTTCAACTTTGAGGACTCTATTAGGATTTCTTGTGGGGAAATTCTAGCGTTAATAAACTCTTTCAGGGAGTTCCCATCGTGGCACAGTGGAAACAAATCCAACTAGGAATCATGAGGTTGTGGTTCGATCCCTGGCCTCACTCAGTGGGTTAAGGATCCAGCGTTGCCGTGAGCTGTGGTGTAGGTTGCAGATGTGACTTGGATCCTGCTTTGCTGTGGCTGTGGTGTGGGCTGGCAGCTGTAGCTCCAATTAGACCCCTAGCCTGGGAACCTCCATATACCGTGGGTGTGGCCCTAAAAAGACAAAAGACAAAAAAATTAAAAATAAAAATAAATAAATAAATAAAACTCTTTCAGCTTTTGATTTCCAGGGAATGTCTTGGTTTCTCTCTAAATGAGTGTTTTGGCAGATGTAGAATTCTCAGTGGACAGGTTTGTTTTTTTTTCTTTCAGAACTTTAGATATATCACACCTTTTGACCTCTTAAGGATTGTGCTGAGAAAGCCACTGATTACTGAGGATTCCTTGTACATGACAAGTTGCTTCTCTCTTACTGCATTCAGTATTATCACTTTGTCTTTGTCTTTTGTCAGTTTTCTTACGTGTCTCCATGTGAGTCTGTTTTGCTTTATCCTACTTGGAGTTCATTAAGATTCTTGATTATAAAGATCTACATCTTCGTTCAAATTTGATGAATTTTTGGCCACTAATTCTTCAAGTACTCTCTCAACCTGTCTCTTCTTCTTCTAAGACTTATAATGCATGTATTGGTCAACTTAAAGGCATCCCATACATAGATTTCCTAGTTTTCTTAGATTCTGTTCACTTTTCTTCCTTTTTTTCTTTCTACTCCTGACTCAGTAATTCCAAACGACCTGTTTCAAGTTCTCTGGTTCATGTACATGCATAAATCTGCTTTTGAATTATTCAAATGAAGTTTTCATTTCAGTGATTTTATTTTTCATGTCTGGAAATTTTTGGTCCATTTTTTTTATTACTCAATGAATTTTATTACATTTATAGTTGTACAGTGATCATCACAACCCAGTTATATAGCATTTCCATCCCAAACGACCAGCCCATCCCCTTACCCCCAACCTGTCTCATCTGGAAACCATAAGTTTTTCAAAGTCTGTGAGTCAGTATCTGTTCTGCAAAGTTCATTGTGTCCTTTTTTTAGATTCCACGTGTACGTGACGTGATAGCATATGATGATGGTGTCTCACTGTCTGACTACCTTCACTTAGCATAATAATTTCTAGGTCCACCCACGTTGCTGCAAAATGTCATTATTTCTTTCCTTTTAATGGTTGAGTAATATTCCATTCCGTATATGTACCACATCTTCTTTATCCACTCCTCTGTCCATGGACATTTAGGTTGTTTTCATGTCTTGGCTATTGTGTATAGTGCTGCAGTGAACATTTCAGTACATGTATCATTTTGAGTCATGGTTTTCTCTGGATAGATGCCTGGGAGTGGGATCAAATGGTAATTCTGTTTTTAGTTTTCTGAGGGATCCCCATACTGTTTTCCACAGTGGTCACAACAATTTACATTCCCACCAACAGTGTAATAGGATTCCCTTTTCTCCACACCCTCTCCAGCACTTAATTGTTTGTAGACTTTTTGATGATGGCCATTCTGGCTGGTGTAAGGTGGTACCTCACAGTGGTTTTGATTTGCATTTCTCTAATAATTAGTGATGCTGAACATCTTTTCATGTGTTTTTTGGCCATCTCTATGTCTTCTTTGGAGAATTGTTTAAATCTTCTGCCCATTTGTTGATGGGGTTGTTTTTTTGGTATTGAGCTGCAGGAGGTGCTTATAAATTTTGTGGATTAATCCCTTGTCAGTTGCTTCATTTGCAAATGTTTTCTCCCATTCTGTGGGTTGTCTTTTCGTTTTGTTTAGGGTTTTGGTCCCTTTTTTTTTTTTTTGTCTTTTTGCTATTTCTTTGGGCTGCTCCCATGGCATGTGGAGGTTCCCAGGCTAGGGGTGGAATGGGAGCCGTAGCCACCGGCCTACACCAGAGCCACAGCAACGCAGGATCCGAGCCGCGTCTGCGACCTACACCACAGCTCACGGCAACGCCGGATCATTAACCCACTGAGCAAGGGCAGGGACCGAACCCGCAACCTCATGGTTCCTCGTCGGATTCGTTAACCACTGCGCCACGACGGGAACTCCTGGTCCCTTTTTTTATGATCATCTCTCTCCCTTAGAGATGTATCCCTTTTGTTCAGATATCATTTTCTCGACTTTGACTATATCTTCTTTTAGTACTTAAGTATCTCTAAATTGTTTTAAGACTTTGTCTAGTACAGCAGAAATCAACAGAACATTGTAAATCACCTATAATCTTATAAAAAATTTGGGGAGTTCCTATTGTGGCGCAGAGGAAACAAATCCAACTAGGAACCATGAGGTTGCGGGTTCGATCCCTGGCCTCACTCAGTGGGTTAAGGATCCAGCATTGCCGTGAGCTGTGGTGTAGGTCGCAGGTGCAGCTCAGATCCCGTGTTGCTGTGGCTGTGGTGTAGGCCCGTGGCTACAGGTCAGATTTGACCCCTAGCTTGGGAACCTCCATATGCCGAGGGTATGGCCCTAAAAAGCACCCCCCCCCCAAAAAAAAGAGATTTTGTCTAGCAGCTGACATGCACTGTTTCTCAGTGACAATGTCTTTTGGTTTATTTTTTCTTTTGAATAGGCTATACTTCGTTGTTTCTTTGAATACCTTGTGATTTTTTTTTTTTTATTTTGTAGAAAACTGGACACTGGAATGTTATACTGCGGTAACTCTGGAGATCAGATTTCTTTCCTCTCCCAGGGTGTTCCTTTTTGTTCTTGTTATCATAGGATGTCTGAGTTCTGGGAATTAAACTGAGGTGTAGACTTAAGGTTTTCTCCAATTTTTTGTGAGCATGCACCTTTCCCTAGACATGCAAAGTAACTTTCCAAATTCTGCATGTATGTGGTTGGTTTTGAATGTTCTAATCCTTAAATATGTATTTCTAAAAGAGGAAATTTTAAAAAAAGAAGTTTGAGGATACGGGAAATAAAAGGCACAAGCTATTTAAATCCCCTGGAAGTTGCTTCAGCCAGAGAGGGAGAGGATTGCCGCAGTGATGTTGGGGATTGCAGTGATGGCTTCAGTGAGTGACTGTTCCTGGAGAAATCTGGCTGGAATTCTTCTTTCAGAAATGGGTGCATCGGAGTTCCTGTTGTGGCGCAGTGATTAACGAATCTGACTAGGAACCATGAGATTGCGGGTTTGATCCCCGGCCTTGCTCAGTGGGTTAAGGATCCGGCATTGCCATGAGCTGTGGTGTAGGTTGCAGATGCGGCTCGGATCCCTCATTGCTGTGGCTTTGGCGGAGGCTGGTGGCTGCAGCTCCAATTAGACTCCTAGCCTGGGAATCTCCATATGCTGTGAGGGAGCAGCCCTAGAAAGAACAAAAAAAAAAAAAAAAAAAGAAAAAGAAAGAAAGAAAGAAAGAAAGAAATGGGTGCATCTCATGAGCTAAATAAATTTATAGTCATTTTCTAGGTAGCGTATCCCTTAAGTATTTTATTTATTGAGAGAAATAGTTAAATGAAAGTAAATTTTCTCATACTAAATAAGCTTCTTAAACAAAAAGGGCAGAATATTGTATATTTTAAATTAGTTATAAGTTGGACAAGTTTGCTGTAGAACATTAAATGATACATGTATTTTTTAAAGCCCCATTATTTCCCCATCATCTAGATTTTTACTTTCAGCATATTTAGTGCATTATGTTAGACACAGACAGACAAATAGAAAGAAGGAAGGGAGGGAAGTGGGAGTGGGATTGGGATGATTCAGTTATGACTGATCCTCAGCATAGCATGTATGTTTTAATAGTTACCTGTTGCTTCCTACAAACTGCTTGAGAACACTACAGCTTAAAACTACAAACATTTTTTTGTAATCTGAATGTTTTTGTGAGTCAGAAATCTGGAGAGACCCAGCTGGGTGCTTGTGGTTCCGGTGACCATATGGTCGTATTTAAGATATCAACTGGGCTGCAGTCATCTGTAGGACTGACTGGGGCTGGAGGTATTTTGCCCAGATTAGCACCATCATAGCAGGTTATTAAACCACAGCTTCTTGCTGGCTATGGGTAGGAGGCCTCAGTTCCTTATCACAGGACCTCTCCATAGGATTGCTTGAGTGTCTTCATGGCATGACAGCAAGCATTCCTCAGAGACAGATTCAAGAGAAAGAAGAAGGAGGAAGCCATGACACCTATTATGTTCTAGCTTCCAAGTCACATACTGCTACTTCTGTCCTATTCTATGTATTAGAGGTGAAGCACTAGCTGCAGCCCATGCTCAGCAATATATCTGGAAAGGAAAATATCAAAGACGTTGTGCACCTGTCTTAAAATCAACACATGTAAATACTATTATTTCTAGTAGTTTCTCTTGTGGCTCACCAAGTTATGAACCTGACTAGTACCCATGACGACGTGACTTCGATCCCTGGCCTCACCCAATGGGTTAAGGATCTGACGTTGCTGTGCTGTGGCGCAGGCCGGCAGCTGCAGCTCCATTTCAACCCTGCCCTGGGACCTTCCATATGCTGCAGGTGCAGCCCTAAAAAGACAAAAAACAAACAAACAAAAAAAACACCTCCAAAATAAAATAAAATAAAAATAAGTTTTCTATTTTCTCTTTGTCCAATCTCAAGATGTTATGGGTTGTCCAAAAATACTTTAAAAGTTTAGATGTATTTCATGGAATTCCATAGAGTATTTAACATCCAGGCAGTAAGGTGGCATGCACCTTGGTTGTCTTCTAATTTACTATTAAGGATGAATTTTTTGCCTTTCCTGCTCTTGCTTTTTCTTTATGAAATGGGCCTAATAACATTTTTCAGATTTGCTTAAAGTTTAAGCTTTCTGAGCAAAGGTTGCAGGCAACTCTGTTTAAAGGCTGTTTGCGTGGGAAACACGCCTTAGAAGGTCGAGGTTGGATACTGCTCCGTAGGGATGGAGAGGCTGTCCCCGCCCCATTAGAGCCAGGATATCCTCACATTCTAGGCTTATTTCCCCCTGAAGAGACACTGCTTCTCTTTCACAGGGAGATGCATGTTTCTCACTGAAGAGGAGAGCAGGGCCGATGTGCCAACCACCTATTAAAGCTCTGAGCCTCATGCTATGGGACCCCTCTCCAGCAGCACACTCCACTGCATGTGCAGATACACCTGCCTCTACCCCCTCACCCCATGGGGAACTCAGGCTTGAGTGACCGAGGCTAAGTTTTCTTAGCAACTAAACAATCTGACCCCTGATCCAGAGATGATGGTGATGGTGTGTATACAGTCTGTTAGCGTGTGTGTGTGTGTGTGTGTGTGTGTGTGTGTGTATACATACATATGCATGTAGACACATACAGGCTACCCGGGTCAACACACGCACGCACGCGCGCGCGCGCGCGCGCACAGACACACACACACACACACACACACACACACACACACACACGGGCTCCTGTCTATAACTGTGGCAAAGGAGCTTATTAACTTACAAGTAGGATCTCAGACCTGTCAGCGCGTCGGAGAAAATATTGACCAAAGGAATAGGCGGAAGTAACAGGCTGTCTCTCTCCAGACCAGGGGAGAAGGGTGTGACTTCCGTCACCCGGGCCGGCTCTCCCAGGCTCTCCCTGCTTGCCTGTTCTCATGAAGTGAGCTGCTGTGTGGTGTGCAGCCCACAGCACAAGGACTGAGGGGGGCCCCTTGCCGTCTTCCCCCGAGAACGGAATCCAGCCTCCGCCTTGGATGTGAGCTGGGAAGCATGTCCCTTCCTGCACAGGCCAGTCTCGTGAGACCCCGAGTTAGAGAACTCAACCCCTCTGGGCCTGGATTGCTGGTCCACAGAAATGGGGAGGTAATAAAGGCTGTGGCTGTAAGGCCCTACGCTTCAGGGTAACTTCTACTAGTACAGGCTCCAACGTACCCTGTACGTCTGCTCAGACTCGTCACAAGTGGGCTGAAACACAGCCTGCTGACTGCTGATCCTGCCCCGACTCTCCCTCCTGCCCTAACACCCTCACCTCCCCAACCCCGAGTCGCCACTAAAATCTTGACAGACGCAGAAACAGATGGAGGCCCCGTCAGACGGCCCAGTCCAAGGACCATTCGGTTGATTTGACACAGGGGCCTCATACAGGAAACAGTTCTTTTTAAGAATTGATTGGGGGAGTTCCCATCGTGGCGCAGCAGAAACGAATCTGACTGGGAACCATGAAGTTGTGGTTCCATCTCTTTTTTTTTTTTTTTTTTGTCTTTTTAGCTATTTCTTGGGCCACTGCCGCGGCATATGAAGGTTCCCAGGCTAGGGGTCGAATTGGAGCTGCAGCCACTGGCCTACGCCAGAGCCACAGCAACGCGGGATCCGAGCCGCGTCTGCAACCTACACCACAGCTCACGGCAACGCCGGATCCTTAACCCACTGAGCAAGGGCAGGGACCCAACCCGCAACCTCATGGTTCCTAGTGGGATTCGTTAACCACTGCGCCAAGACGGGAACTCCTGTGGTTCGATTTCTAGCCTTGCTCAGCGGGTTGAGGATTTGGCCTTGTCATGAGCTGTGGTGTAGGTCACAGACGTGGCCTGGATCCTGTGTTGCTCTGGCTGTGGTGTAGGCTGGCAGCTGTGGCTCTGATTCGACCCCTGGCCTGGGAACTTCCAAGTGCCTCAGGTGCGGCCCTATGGGGCAACAAATAAAATGACATGAAATGAAATGAAATTAATTTTGACTGCAACTTCACCTCTTACTCCTGATTTGTGATCTAAAACCTTTTTCTTCCTAATCCTGGTGTAATATGTGATGACTCTTGGTCAGGGCCAGGAGCAGGCGGGGTCCCAAGAGGGTGTGCAGCTCTGCAGCCAGCACCTTTGCTCCGGGGAAGGGAACAGGCGTGGGACCACAGAACCTCCAGGTGGGTGGGAGGGCCAGAGCCTACAGTCCAGGGGAGGGGACCTGGGTCTCTATGAGGTTGCAGTGCAGAGCCACCTGGCCCACTGATGAGGGTGCAGAGGGGCCAGCAGAGAGGGAAGGGGAAGGTGGCCCTGGAGTTCCAGGAGGCCCACAGGTGAGAGGGTCACAGAGGGCCCCCCTCCTCGGGGACCCACCTCATCCCAAGGGCTCTGTCAGAGCCAGTGTGCATCTCATCTCGCGAGAGCCCTGCAGGCCCAGGTGTGACCTAGAGACAGCACCTGGGGGGGGCTGTGGGGGGGCCGGGCCAGGCGCAGGTCTCTCTGCCAGGGGAAGGGCAGGGAGGGGAGGGAGGGGGGGAGCGGGGGCCGGATTCCAGGGGGAAATCCAGAGTCAGAGCAGAAGAAACCCCTGCGGGCCGAGCCCGAGGCATAAAGAAGGAAGGAGCAGGTCACGGCAAGAAACATGCCCTGCACCCTTGTCCCTCCGAGCTGCTCCCAAGAGGACGGGAAGATGGTCAAGAAACACACACACACCTTTGTAAATACAGAATTGCATGTTTAATTTGGTCACAAATTCATAAGGACGTGGTATTTTGTGCCCAGGGGCTTTTCTTTCATTGTCTAATGTTTCCAATAAATTCCTAAAAGGGATCCTCCCACCGAGAGGAAACATGAACAGAACCCAACTTTTAAATAAAACTTTTAAATAAAACCTCACGTGCACTGACACGAAGCAATAAAGGAAACAACTTCATATCTCTTGAAGGTTTCCACTGGTAAAAGACACAATAAATATGTGAATAAGTGAAAACGTATGACAAACACTCATAAGACTAATACTTTAGAAGGGCCCTCACAGAAATCCTCTGAGAGAAGGGCCAGATATCTGGAAAGAAGGGGCCAGATGGCTTGCTTATAACAGCAGGACCACGGGGGTCAGCCCTTCCACAACACTCCAGTTGACTCCAGACACCATCCCCTGAACGTGCCTAAATGTCAGGCAATTCCATCTTTGGCCACCTCAGCTTTGGGGAAGGCAACACACAGAGTCCTGAGACGGAAAAGACCAGAACTCCTGAGTGTTCCTTCCTCCATAAGATGATCCTGCAATAATGGGACTCCTACAAAGAAGGGTTTTAATGGAAGCCTTTTTTAAAACCAACAACAACAACAAAAGCAATGAAAGGACAGAACCCTAACACATCCGCCATTTTAGGCCAATTCCTACAGTATTTAGCAATTGGCATGTCTGTGTGAGTCTTTTTTTGCAGGAGGCCAAAGCTTACGAAGAGGTTGAGATGCCCGAGTAGCCCACGCAGACCGCAAAAGGCAGTTCTCAGGCTCAGATCAGAGCACCCGGACTGCGAGTGCCCATCTAGTGCTGAGTCAGCCAACACGGAACACAGTCCACGACCACCAACTGCACTTCCTCCCTGAGACCATGGCAGACACTGGGCCCAGATCCCTCCCCTCCCTCCCAGGAACCCAGAGGGAGCCGAAGGTTCACTACCAAGATCAGACCAAGGGTCACTACCAATATCAGACAAAGAAGGTTCACTAACAAGGTCAGACGCAGGTACACTAACACGATCAGACGCAAGACGCCGATGTCACTTGACATCTGCATCGAACCTGCATCCCACCGTCAGCACCGAGGTCCAACGAAGAACGGGCGGAGGCCCACGCCTGACAGCCCAGCTCACAGACACCAGACACAGGGCTGTGCAGGGCTGCCACGTCTCGTCACGCTCTGCTGACTTGTAAACACCCACCGGGAAATAAAAGAAAGAGTCACACACCTCTGAGACTTTCAGGTATAAAAGCGTGGGCACCCTAGAGGTCACCAGGTATCCAAGAGTGCGAGGCTGCCTTTGAAGGAGAGCGGACTCCTCCAGGGCTCCCCAGTGCGGTGGTGGGCTCTTTTCTGCCATTACTTGTGACACCCAATCGTTCTGGCTTAGCACCTCTCAAAAAGGCAACCCATGTAAACAATCCAGTGTTATTTCACAGAATTTTTTCTAGGCTACTATAAATATATATAAAAAACATAGAAGCAGGAGTTCCCTTTGCGGCTCAGTGGTTCATGAACCTGACTTAGGATCCATGAGGTTGCGGGTTCGACCCCCGGCCTCACTCAGTGGGTTAAGGATCCGGCGCTGCCGTGAGCTGTGGTGTAGGTCGCAGACGCAGCTCAGATCCCAAGTGGCTGTGGCTCTGGCGTAGGCCAGTGGCTACAGCTCCGATTCGACCCCTAGCCTGGGAACCTCCATAGGCCGCAGGTGCGGCCCTAAGACAGCAAACACACCGCAAAAAACCATAAAAGCAGAAAGTCATACAACAAACAACATTACAGATTACATTCTCTTCCCAACAAAAATAGATTCTATTGTAATACGTGAGAGTAAAAAGTGCAAGTCCATTTGGATAAAAAACGAGTCCAGAACTGGAAGATGAGGTCCTCAAACACTCAGGACACAGCAGCACCAGCTTCACCTTCTTTGAAGACGAACTTTCCGGAGCCCACCAGCATGTCCTCAATTTTCTCCTTTGCGTGTCTCTGCCCCAGTGCTGCTAAGGCATCGAGGAGGTCGTTGACTGAGGCCTCCCGCCCTTTGCGGCGGACCCAGGTCTCCAGCATCTCATACAAGGCATCCCCGGTGTTCTGGGCGCGATCTCTGCTCTGACGGATCTCATTTTGGGTGAGGCCCATCTTTCTCATGAGTTTGTCCCAGGCATCATAAGGCACGATGGTGGAAAAGTCATCAAAGAACTGCCTCAAGCCTAGGTTGGGGGAAAGTCACAGAGAGAAGGTTGGGACCAGCTTCAGAAAGGGCCGAGGACCCTCGGGCAGGCCTGGACCCCAGGGCGGGACCTGAAGAGCTCCCCCTGCTGAGGCAGCTGCTGCTCTGCATCCCTGACCTGCTTCCCACCTACAGAGAAATCAGGCCACACGCCGCCTGGGCCCCCTATGTCCCCAGCACACTGTAGGGAGTCAAGGTCACCAGAGAATCCTGTCCTAAGTGAGGGAGAAGGGCCCCCCGGGGAGGGGAAATGGACGTCATGGAGGGAGAAGGCAGCAGTGGTAGGAGACAGAGGGGGCCACCCGCCCCTCTCAGGAGACTCAGGGGGGCACCCGCCCCTCTCGTGAGCCTCAGGGCCCCAGCTGCCACCTCGGCACTGGGGACCCAGCAAGGCCTGGAGGGTGGAAGGTCTCTGGCTTCACACTCAGCTCGGCCTCCCTGAGCTGGATGGGGACAAACAGACGCTAACGTGTGAAGTGGAGCCGAGGCCGCCCGCCTCGTGGGACTGTACTGGGGATGCAGGGCAAGCGTGTGCAACGCAGTGCACACCACCGTGCATAGGTACCTAAGGTGGCCGCTGAATAGAGTTCATATTCTCTAACAGCTACGCTGGAAAACGTAAAATGTTCACAAGTTATACTAATTTCCATAAAATAGGGCACGGACTCACTACATTCCAAAATGTTCATCTCAAAATGTAATAACGGTCAAAAATTGTTGATGGGACCTATTACATTCCTGTGTTCTACCAATTCTTTGAGATACGGGGTCGAGTTCTAACACAGCTCATCCAATTTGGCCACAGGTCAGCTGCCCCACAGCCTCCTGGGGCCAGTGGGTGCCCTGCTGGACGGCACAGCCCCTGAGGGGCCTCAGAGTGGGCAGACCTGGCTCTGAGGCCTTTGGAGTCTGGATGGCCCAGGCACAAGCCATCCCCGCTCTCAGCTGCCCTCACAGCTGTGGGGACGCAGTGAAGACACTGTCGCGTGTCCCTCCACTCCTAGTCCACGGTCCAGGGACAAACACTCACATTCTGTGGGGTCTTCACCGTCTGCAGGAACCAGTGGCCCTCTGCGCACCCGAGACCCTTCAGCTGCTGCCGGTTCCTGTGAAATGCAGTGGAGAAAGGTCTCGGTCTTCGTCAGGGGTCCCGATTCGCTGTGTGACCCGGGCAGCCACCTGTCCTCCCGGGTCTCTACAGAGACGGAGAGCAACCTGCCACCCTGAGCAGCTCCCAGGCTCGTGTGCTCGTGGAGGGACAGGCTCCCTGCGGTAGGGCTCACCTCCTACGTGTCTGCTCCAGCCTCGACGACCTCATGCGGCCGAGCCGCCGTCCCTCAATCAGGACAGGGACCGTTCCCACCGCCACGCAGTCCCTTCTGCCCCTTCTAGTCCTTTCCCACCCACCGCCTCGGGAGACAGGCACTCCCTCCCAGCTTGACGTGACTCAGATGAAGACTATTTACAAGGGCACTTGGCAAAGTCTAAAGGAGAGGGTTACTCCATGCATGTGCGGCTGCTTTGATCCACAATACTGTACCATATCGGTAGTCTAAAGAAGGGCATGAAATGATCACACATTCCCCACGGACGCTGAAAAATCACTTGGCAAATTTAAATGCCGATTCTGTGTTTTAAAAACACCTCAGGAGTTCCCGTCGTGGCGCAGCAGAAACAAATCCGGCTAGGTAGGAACCATGAGGCAGCGGGTTCAATCCCTGGCCTTGCTCAGAGGGTTAAGGATCTGGCGTGGCGGTGGTGTAGCCTGGCAGCTCCAGCTCCAGTTAGACCCCTAGCCTGGGAACCTCCATATGCCTAGGGTGTGGCCCTAGAAAAGACAAGCAAACAAACAAACAAACAAAAAACACCTCAGAACAGGAGCCTAGACTCATAGTGACAAGATTGCACATCTCAAAAAGAGCCAGTATCATTCTTAGGGGCCACACTGGAGGCCTCCCCAACAAGTCCAGTCAAGACCAAAAAACACCCCACTGCGCTAAGCATCAATGGAAGCAACAGTGCAGTTATTTGAAATTCGTCAAAACAATGTAAGCGCTAAGCAAACATCGTTCTGAACTTCTGGTCTCGGCAGCTGTAAGCACAACAAAAACAATTCAGATCTTTAAAGGGAGCAGACAAAACAGTCATTATTTTATATATGATTATAGCCTTACAAAACTTTGAGGGTTCCACAATGCCACGGCTATTGCTACTACTGCTACTACTACGAATGTGATTGTACGATTGTACGGATGGATGACTGTTTAAACTTGTAGCAGACATGGAGTTCCCGTCGTGGCGCAGTGGTTAACGAATCCGACTAGGAACCATGAGGTTGCGGGTTCGGTCCCTGCCCTTGCTCAGTGAGTTAAGGATCTGGCGTTGCCGTGAGCTGTGGTGTTGCTTGCAGAAGCGGCTCGGATCCCGCGTTGCTGTGGCTCTGGCATAGGCCGGTGGCTACAGCTCCGATTCGACCCCTAGCCTGGGAACCTCCATATGCCGCAGGAGCGGCCCAAGAAATAGCAAAAAGCCAAAAAAAAGTAAATAAAAAATAAAAAAAATAAAATTGTAGCAGACAATAAATTACATAGAGACTTACAAGAGATGGATAAACATACAAGGTAACAGAACACGGGTGATACAAAGATACAGCCTCCACAAGAAACAGGCGACATTTACCAAAGAAAAATACACATCTAGGTGAGGTATAGAAACCCCTTGACTTGAAATGCTAGCTCTTTTCATGAGAGAAATACAGACTATCTATTTAGAAATATCTGGGAGGTCCCATCGTGGGAACAAGACAGAGGACAAGTAGCCTAAGAGCTGACAGTCTGCTATAGCAGGGGGGCTCCCCCTCCATGACCCTGACGGCCCTCCTTCACCCCTTCCCCATGGGATAGGAGACGGGGGACCAGCATCAGCCTTTCCCTGTGTCCCCCACAGGCCCGGGCAAGGCGAAGGGCGAGGGCATCACACTCACCAGTAGATGGTCTGCTTCCCCTGAGGACTGTACTCCCGTTGGCTCCACCTGCTCAGGGTCTTCTACCTCCTGATCAGAGACTGGAGAGGACAGGCAGTCTCTATTGACCAGGGTGTCGTTGCGGGCATTGTCCAGAGCCTCCGGCCCTCTTGAGGGATGTGGTCGCCAGAAAAGGACCTTGGGAGGGCAAAGAGCTGACTCAGGAGTCCATACCTACAGATCCTCGCAGCAGCTGGGGGGACACGGAGGGTTCTGCCTCCCTACATACTCCCATGCTGTGCCCCCCAGCTGGGTACAGACTCAGCACATCCATGGCCCTGCCGATGGCCCCAGGACCCTGGTGCTGTGCTAAGGGGGGGCTCAGCACCCCTGCTGGACAACCCCCAGCCCCAGGGTCCATCTAGGGTTAGGAGGTGAGGGTGTCTTACAAGCAGTAAGAAGCACAGCGCTAGCCCTGCCAACCGGCCTTCGGGCTGCTCTCAACAGACCAATGGCGCCCCTACAAGTCAGCCCAGAGCCCCCACCCCACTTGACAGAGCCAGGGACCATAGCACAGGACAAACTGGGCACTGTGTCCACCCGGGGCCCTGGGGTGGGTGGGAAGCCCTTGCTGAGGGCCTGATGCCACCAGGTCCTGGAGAAACCAACTCACCTTGTCCATGAATTTGCGGTGCAGTCCACAACCTGGAAGAGAAGCAGCAGCCGCTTGAGCAGCGGGGAGAGTCCCCTTACAGCACCTCCCTGCCCAGGGACAGGACAGATACTGAACAAGGAGCCCCAGGCCTGGGGACAAGGACGGGCCCATTCCAACTCGGGGGAACCCTCAGGGACGGAGAAGAGATGGGGGGAAATGAAGTAAAAGGAAACACACATAAAATCTCTGCTGGGTTCTGCGGTATAAACCCTCCTGACTCTTGTCACCCAAGCGAGGTGCGGACCACCTCTCTGCCGCGGCTGGGGGCCCTGAAGGCATGAAGAGCTGACCTGGCCCCTTTCTCCGTGGCCATGGGGACCAGGGGACCATCCGCTGAGATGTGGGACTGAGGGGATCCTGGCCCTCGTAGGAGCAGGTGAGGTGGGAGGTGCAGAGGGATCCTGGGGACCAAGATCAGAGCCAGGCCAGGGGACCAGGAAGACTGGGGAGATGGAGGAGGGGCCCGTGCCTCCCCCTTCCATCCTGGTACCTCACCTTGAACTTTGTACTTGCAGAGCCAGCATGCGATCACCACCACCACCACAAAAACGACAGCTAAAGAAAAAATTGCAATTGCGAACACCAGTTCTGAATTCCCTGAGGAGGGACAGGATGCGGTGGGCGGTTGCAGGTTCGTGGTCACTGGCTCTCCAGGATCCAGGGCCTCCCCACTGGCCCGGGTACCTGACTCTTGAGGCACACACTTGAGGTCACTCGAGGGGGTACACGGCGTGGCCATGACCATCCCATCAGGGCACCTGGGTACAGACACAGGGGATCCATCAGGGAAAGCTGGCCAGATGAGGAGAAAGAGGGAAGCACCTCCCGCCCAGCGTCCCTGACAGGACAGTGGCGGAGGAACAGGCTCTCCTGTCCGCAGGGCCGGGTCCCCTCACCCGCCTTGTTGGCTGCGAGAAGGATCAGAGCTTGGGCACTTCAGCCCCCAGGGCTCCTGCGGAGTGTTCAGAGCTGCCCCTTCCTCAGGCGCTGGGCCTTCTCTGCAAGGCCTGCCCTGGGCCTCCCTGGCTGCAGCGGGAGCCCGGGGGAGGGGGAACCTCATCCAGGTCAAGGGTCAGAAGGGCTCGGGCACAAGCTGAGCCTCCCCCGCCAGTCGCCCTTTCATACAAGGACCCTCTGGTCCTCCACCTGCTGACTCTGCCTACCAGCCACAGCCCACACTGGAGCGCCAGAGCAGAGCGCAGGACTGCTGGCCCCTGAGTCCCCAAAGAGGGAAGATTCGCGTCTTCTTGGGGAACAAGGGCTGGGGGTGAGGCCCGCTGGGCTGGCTCAGAGCTTCACAGGAAGGAACCTCGAAGGAGCCGCGTGCCCCATCTCCTTAGGACTCGCCTGTGGGCACCTTTGTGTTCGTGGGCCCTTTCCTGCCCCCAAACGAGGAAAAATCCCTTTGTGCGACGGCATTGTCACAGACGAATGCGAGCTTGGCTGCATTCTACTCATTTTCTTCCCTCTGCTATCAAAAGAAGCTACAGCTTCTCCTGGGCCACGGACAGTGTGGGGAACCTTAGCAGTGAGCCGGCTGCAGGGGAAGGGTGCTGAGGAGGTCTGGGAAGGCGCGGGGGGCAGGGAGGGGCTGCCTGCAGGCTCGGGCGGCCCCCCCACCCCGGGCGGGCGCAGGGAAGGCCTGGGGCGGGAGGGGGCTCTGGGATAGTTCCCTTGAGCTGCTGGAAACCGCCTGGGCTCCTGCGTCTCACCTGGTGCGGCACTTCTGGCAGAACTCGGGGGAGTTTTCGTCACGGAAAGTTCCAGGCTTGCACTCACACCGTGTGTCCGCAGTTGCTGTGCAAGGGGTCTTCTCCTCTTCGCCTGAAGACAAAGGATCAGGTTTGGGGATTTGCGTCCCTCGAGTGACTCTCAACCCTTCTTCGCCACCCAGACCCCCACACGCTCAGGATTGGGAAGAAAAGGGTTTTCAGTCACACATCAGGAGCAAGCTATGGGGTAAGGTGGGGTGTAATCTGAGACGCCCTGGATGGCGAGGCACACCTACCTGGGTCAGGGCTCAACACCTAGTCCTCAGGGCAAGGCCAGAGGACCTCAGGTCCTGAAGGCCGAGAGAGGCTGAGCTCAGGAGGGGAGGAGGGGAGGAAGACCTAGCTGGGCTGGAAATCGGCTTTCTGCCTCCCTGACCCATTCACACCCCATCTCATCATCACCCAGCACCCTCACTGAAGGCATGGGGGACCACGGGTCCTGTACCTGATTTGCAAACCGTGCAGCGTAAGCAAGAAGAGAGGCTGTTGGAAACACTGGTGTAATCCACTCCGTCTGTGCACCGGACACACTCTCCACTGGCTTCCTCCACATGGAACCCTGAAAAGGAAGGGAAAAGCTGGAGAGGAAGTCCCCACAGGATTCCCAGAGGCTGGCGGTGTGGCCAGGATGCCTCTTTCACCCATCAGTGGACTCCACACAGGGAACCCTTCTTGACTGGCCTCAATCTTTTTTTTTTTTTTTTTTTGGTCTTTGTAGAGCCACACCCTCAGCATGTGGAGGTTCCCAGGCTAGGGGTCCAATCGGAGCTGCAGCCGCCGGCCTACACCGCAGCCACAGCCACGCCAGATCTGAGCCGTGTCTGCAACCTACACCACAGCTCACGGCAACGCCAGATCCTTAACCCACTGAGCAGGGCCAGGGTTCGAAGCTGCATCCTCATGGGTCCTCGTCAGATTCGTTTCCACGAAGCAGCGCCGGACTTGGCCTCAATCTTTTGAGTTGACATCTACCACATACCTTAGACCAGTACTGCCAACAGCAATACACTGACGAGCCACACGTGAAAGTCATAGCCACAGGTGGCACATTAAAGAGTAGCAAGAAAGAGGTCAACCTAATTTTAACAATGTGTTTTTTTAAGCTCAGAAGTTCCAACAGAGTGTCCCTTCAAATGTAATCCATATAAAACATGGAGGTTTTTACTGCGGTTAATGCCTTACTAAAAAACAAAACCCCTGCTCCCTTCACAGCGCTCAGGGTCTGTGATCAGCCCCTGCCTGCCCTTGTGTCCTCTTTACCCTCCACTTACACCAGCTGCCCCCTAGTTTTGCTTAAACAAGCCCCGCCCTGCCCCCTGGGGGCCGGCCATCTCAGGAGCACTCCACAGTGGCTCTCTGCATGGAAGTCGCCATCCCCAGGAGGCCTCACTAACTCTGTCTCTGCGCCCCCTCCCATCACTCAGGTATCCTCGGGGTTCCTATTGCATCTCTCTCACTATCATGAGCATCCCTCTGTCTGGGGCCCACGCTCATGCCCTCCCAGCACAGTGCCTGGCCCAAAGAAGACGTCCATTAAACACCTGCAGAGATCTGAAAACCAAAAGGACATGGAGACAAGGGTGGGGTAAGGGCTGGAGATCAGTCTTCGGATGTACCTGCTGGACACTCCCAGGGGCTGCGACTCCCTGCCTCTGGGGCAGCGATTTGCTGGTAAAATCGTCCCTGCTCTGTGGGCATGCCTGAGGCAGCTGTGACCTATGAGGACAAAGCAGGGACAGGCGTGAGTGGCTTCCAGACTCTTGTCCTCCTAGGATCCATCCCACAGTCCCTTGACCACCGCCCACAAAATGAAACAGAACTGGAACCTTTCTTCCAGCTCCAAACTCTCCTTTTTTTTCTATGCAGGTTTGTCCCCTGGTCTTTGGTGCTAGCAAGTACCTGAACACTGAACTTTTTTTCCCCCGGTACGCTTTTCTCTTAGAGTAAAAGAAAATCCGTTTATTCCAGAAAGTATAGACAAAAAAGTTTCGATAAGAATACAGAAACCACAGGTATCCCTTTGATTGGAGAACACAGCCCCTGTCTTGCTGTCTTTAGTTCTTCTATTTGACCGCACGCGCGAATACCCTCCCTCAGCCTCCCCCCACCCCTGCCACACACACGCATGCGCACACGTTTACAGATGAGGGTTATAGCAGACGTGCACTTTTTCAAAGTCGTGATCCAGAAGCACACTTTACGGAACTTCCGGTTTTAACCTGAGCGGCTGTCACCAAGAGGAGCCTGTCAGTGTCCCACAAAATACCAAAGAGTCACACAAAAAGAGGAACTAGAACCCCAGGGTTTGGGGCGAAGGTCTCTGGGCTAAAAAGGACAAAATGGGGCTAGCTGGCCAAAGCTGAGTGGACTCTGAGGCTTCGATGAGGACGAGCGTGTTCTGATGCTGAAAGCTGTGCTATGGGTTTGGGGGGAGGCTGTCCTCGTTTGTGGGAAAGACACGCACGCAAGTACTCGGTCATGGCGTCTATCATGTCAGGAGCTATTTCCCAAATGATTCGAAAGAAAGAAAAAGGTTTTTGTATCGTTTTTGCAACTTTGCTTTAACCTGGGAGGGATTTGAAGGAGAAAGTGAAATGAAGGGGAAAAAAAAGAAAAAGCTAAAATGGCAACAGCTTATGTGGAACCCAGTTCAACCTGCCTGACTTTAAACAAGATAAAAGACAGCCCATCTTCGGAGTTCCCGTAGTGGCTCAGTGGTTGATGAATCCAACTAGGAGCCATGAGGGTGCAGGTGCCATCCCTGGCCTTGCTCAGTGGGTTAAGGATCTGCGTTGCTGTGGCTCTGGCGTGGGCCGGTGGCTACAGCTCCGATGAGACCCCTAGCCTGGGAATCTCCATGTGCCGCAGGAGCAGCCCTAGAAAAGGCGAAAAGACCGAAAGAAAGAAAGAAAGAGAGAAAAGACAGCCGTCTTCTCATAAAAGCCTGTCAAGTATTTGCGGACAGCTAAGCTCATGTGTGTTCCCTAAGTTGTCCTGTCCCCAGGCTGGGCCTCCTCTGAATCCCTTTGGAATCTGCTTTTCCTGACCTCACAGGCCTATTCACTCCTGTCTTCCCTGGTTCTCCTCTCATACACTCTCTCCCTCAACGTGTTACTGTGAATCTTTCCAGGCATCCAACAAAGTCTGTAAAGACCTGTACCGTGAACTCCCATTCACTCACCACCTACATTCTAATTTTGCCATATTTGCTTCATCACATATTTCTTTCTCTATCCATCCCTCTGTCCATTCTCCCAAGTGCCTTATTTTTATGTGAAATTCAGATGTCTTCAACTCTTAAAACTTCAGCATTATGTGGGTAACCAGAGCGCAATCCTTCCTTCCAGGGTTTTCAGTTCTAAGATTTACAAAGAAGGAAATGCACAGCTCTAAAGGGTGCCATTCAAAGCTTTAGGAAAATGCCGACACTCGTGAAACTCCCATCCTCCTCTAACTAGAGGATGGGAGATTCACATTACTGCAGAACATTCCCTCGCACCCTTTCCTAGGTTAACCTAATCTCCTGTGTGACTGGGGGAGGAAGTGGCTTTTTTTAGATGGAGGAAGTTGCCATCTACCCTGATGTAATGAGAGGCTTTATGGTGGAAAGGGGTTAAATGTTGTCAAATGCGTTTTCTGCACCTGTTAAGCTGTTCATATAGTTTTCCTTCTTTGCAGTGTTAATATAGCGGAAAATCATTGACTCATTTTCAGATGTTAATCCAACACATATTCATGCGATTAACCCCACTTGGTCAGGATAGGTTTTCTTCTCTAAACATCCCCGAATTGAGGTTGCTGTTTGTTTTGTTAAGGCATTTTTTGGCTTTTCTTTTTAGGAAGATAATTGAAAAGCATTTTTCTTCTTTTCAAATGCTTTTGTCATGTTTAGGTACTGAATCTCTTCTAGCCTTATACACTACTGAAGAACTCCTACGTTTTCAGAAGACATTTGTAGAAGATTTTTCTTTCAGTTCTTTCACTGTTTGTATATTTTGCCCTCACCCCTGCTGCCTCATCTAGGGTCTCCTGGTCTTCCACTCCCAGTCTCACTAATCTCATAGATCCTTGAAAACCCCTCCTGGCCCTGAGGAATCAAACCCACAGCGCTGTGGTGCCCCATTTTTACTTCTCAGGCTAGCGAGGAATTCAAGTTCAGGGTAGCAAGGGTGTAGGGAAACAGGCCCACTTGTGGACTCTTGGTGTGAGTTAAAATGGTCCAGCCTTCTTTTGGAGGCAGCTTATTGTTATCTAAATAAAAGTGTAAACTTATCTAGCCTACTGTCACAGCAACCCCACTTCGAAGGCGATACCCCATAGACAGGGCAGATGGCCACAAGAATACGTGACAGTGAGTGCCCTACAGGCGCCCAGAACCACTCTTCAGCAGTGTTCAGCATGGATCCCACCTATTTCAAACTACTAGTCAAGAAACGAATTCTGAACCATGGACTTGGAGAGCAGCCTTGTGGCTGCCAAGGGGGAGGGGGAGGGAGTAGGATGGACTGGGAATCTGGGGTTAGTAGATGCAAACTATTGCCTTTAGAAGGGAAAAGCAATGAGATCCTGCTCTATAGCAATGGGAATCAGAGCTAGTCACTGGCGACAGAGCATGATGGAGGGAAATGTGAGAAAAAGAAGGTATAGATCTATGTGTGACTGGGTCACTTTACAGTAGATAACTGGCAGAGCACTACTATAATGGAAAAAAGTAAAAATCGCTTAAAATAAATTTAAAAAATAAATAAGTCTGTATTTTCTTTGTGAGTTCAAAATGTTCTTTCTTTTCTGATTTTAGCAGTAATTTGTTCAATGAAAACAGACGTTTTCATGATTCCTATAACCCTGTTTGGCCCTTAATTTTTTTTTTTTTTAAACATGTAAGAAACTTCGAAAAGCACCTCAAGGAGTTCCCACCGGGGCGCAGCGGGATCCCCTGCGTCTTGGGACTCGGGTTCGCGGGTTCCTTCCCGGACACAGTGGGTTGAAGATCCCGCGTTACTGCAACTGCGGCGTGGTTTGCAGTTGCGGCTGGGGATCTGATCCCTGGCCCAGGAACTCCCTACGCCACGGGGAGCCAAAAAAAAAAAAAAAAAAAGAAAGGAAGGAAGGAAGGAAGAAAAGGAGGAAGGAAGGAAGAAGGAAGGAAGGAAGGAAGGAAGAAGGAAAGAAGAAAGAAAGAGAAAAAAGAAAAGAAAAAAGGAAGCCACAACCTTAGAAAATGGAAGTGTGCATTTTTCCCATAGTAAGTATCTTGAGGATGAACACCAATAGTGATAAATCCTACACGGAGCCTCCAAACCACCTCCTAGAGGAAGTGGTGAGAATCTGGTCCGGGTCGTGAGACGATTTATGGTTTCTACCCAGCACTCAGACATTGCCGCAAGCAGCAAGTAACTTTAAAGATCGTTTCCAACTTTGACGATTCCTTTCAGGGTAAAGGATATTCCAACGGAGCTTAAGGCCACGGTGGGGGAGGGGCCAGGGACCTCCCTAGTTAATCTATTTAAAAAGGGCACCTTTTAGAATTAAAGCCGAGAGAGAGCAAAAATTGAGAGCAGAACAAGCGAGGAGGATCCGAGAGAGGGAAGGGGAAACGAAAGGAAGTGCGACCTGTCACTCACTAGTGCCCCGCCCCGCCCCCCCCTTCTCCCGGCAAACGAGCGCGACTTCGCGAGCGGAGACTCACCGACAGCACCAAGACGACGACGAGGAGAGCCCTGAGGTCCTGGAGCGAAGGCTGGGGGCTGGGGGCGCGCCCTGCCCGAGCGCCGGAGGCGGTGGGTGCGCTCTGTCCCAGTTCCTCGTTCGATCGCGGTGCAGGGCAGACGGCCGGTAGAGCCATCGGGGATCGACAGCGTCTTCCTGCAGCGCCGGGTCGTACTTGCTGCCTACTGGGTGCGCGGGCAGGACGTTATGGTCTAATCACACAGCCTGCCCTTACTTTTATACGCCGAGATTGCGCCATTTGCGCGGGCGGGTGAGCCGGCGCTAGCGGTGCGATTAACATGAACCACCTCTAGGAGTTCCGGTCGTGGCGCAGTGGTTCAGGAATCCGACGAGGAACGATGCGGTTGCGGGTTCGGTCTCTGCCCTTGCTCGGTGGGGTAACGACCCCGCGTTGCCGTGAGCTGCGGTGTAGGTCGCAGACGCGGCTCGGATCCCGCGTTGCTGTGGCTCTGGCGTAGGCTGGAGGCTACAGCTCCGATTCGACCCCTAGCCTGGGAACCTCCATAGGCCGTGGAAGCGGTCCAAGAAATAGCAAGAAAGACAAACAAACACAAACAAACAAACACAAACAAACAAACAAACAACATTAACCACCGCTACCTAGTCACGTGTGGCTCAGGAGAGGGGCCCGGAGTCCCTCAGAGCGAACCTGCAGGCCAAAGCGGAAATTACTGGCTCTGGCGGCCAAAGCCCTGGGGACGTGGTTTCATTCAAAGGCAGTCTGCACCTTTGGGAAGTGGGCAGAAGTGGGCACAGGGCTCCTCCCACAGGGTCTGCGATGATGCTGAGGTGACATTCAAAATCTGCTTTCCGGGGGCGCGTCCTGACCCTGCCCCTTTCCAGCGCAAATGCCCCACTAGCTCATAAACCTTGAATTACCTCCTGTCTGCTGACCGCCGCCTTCTGCCCACTCTCGTCTCCACAGCCACGCCCCCAACCAGATCTTTGATTTTTTTTTTCTTTTCTTTTCCTTTCTTTTCTTAAATTGCAGACCAGAATACCAACATGTCCACTGGAGAGCTCTGGGTTCTAACTGCCCCTAAGCCAGTGAATCCCTTTGTGACTTAAGGAAAGCTTTTTTTTTTTTTTTTTGGAATTAAAAAAATTTAAAATATTTACACACTGCCCCTGGACCCCTGTGGCTTGAGGCAGGTCTTCTAGTAAGAGTCAGACTAGGGGACAGGGAGTCAATGTGGTCCTATGGAGGGGAGCTGCCAGAGCGAATCCAAGGCAGATTGGATGGACTGATGCCTCAGGCTGGTGGAGGTCTCCGGGAACCCCAGCCTCACCACCTACCCTGGCACTGAGAACCAAGAGGAAGCGAGAAACATTCTCAGCAGCCAAGAGAAATCCTCCCCAGTCCGGGGCTAAAGCCCAGTCATGGCGCTCTCTCTGAGCCTGTTCACTCGCACTTTACATACAGTTCTTTTTTCTTTTTGCTTTTTGCCCCTCTTCATCCATTCCTCCAACTCCCTTCCCCCCTACTTCTGGCAGGCATGAATCTGTTCTCCATATCTGTGAGCTTGATTTTTTTTTAAGTTTTCACCTATGAGAGAGATTCTATTTATTGTCTTTCTCTGCCTGACTTAGTTCACCAGCATAATGCCCTCGAGGCCTCTCCATGTGGTCAGCGACATGGCAGCATTTCCCTCTTTTGATGGCTAAATGATACTCCATGGTCTGTGTGATATATATAGGCTACATAGGACATATCATATGCGTTATATTTACTGTTACATATGATCTATATAGTAATTACACATATATAATACATATATGACATACCTCACAATTTCCTTATCCGTTCACCCATCGATGGGCTTTACACGACCGTCGAATACCACCTGGCTGCTCTGGGCCCCTCATTTGTGAAGGTACTGTGCTTTCAGAAGCCCAGTTGGATGTGGAACTCTCCCATTTGAGGAAGGACACAGAGAGGAAACCGCAAGCCTGAAACTACCAGAGCGAACCACAGAGGAGGACAGCAGTGGTGTGGCCTCTGTTCCTTCTTCTCCCGGGGCAGTGTGACTGAGTTGGGTGACCTCATGTGCCACCCAGGGTACCGCTTCGGGGCGTATTTTCAGGGAACAGCTTCCTCCTGGTCCTCAGCTACAGTCGAGAGCCCACTAGCCCAACGTTAGACAGAGGCTTCTCATAGGAACCTTTACGTATTATCTGATGGCTGCAGTAAGGGGCCATTTATGTTTCTACACGGGCGTTCCCCCACGGCCCTACCCCTGCCCTCGTGGGGCTTGCCATGCGGTTGAGCATCGGAAGCGCGCCTTTTGTAGGTGCTGGGGATGTGCTCCTGCGCGCTGTTGCCTGGCTGGAGGATGCTTCTCTTCCAGCGTTTTGATGCTGCGTATGATGAGAGTGACCCTCACCTCACCCCCTGGCGCTGCAAGTGACATGGGCGGCATGTGGAGAGAGACGGGATCTGACTGGAGGAATGGTGGAGGGCGGGTGTAACTGAGGGAGAGAGAGTGGCATCCTGTCCCTCTGTCCACATAATGTGACCCACCCAATCAGGGAGTGACATCCTATCACCTTAGTGTGTTCTTGGTGTGAAGCAGGTCAGAGATTCTGTCCCCACCAGGGGGGGATGACACAGGGCCGGACTCATGGGCAGTCATCTCAGGATGTGTTCACCTCATGGATTCTTTCAAAGTCAGAAGAAAATGTAAGGCAAAAGTCACGCGGTAAGGGACCATTAGAATATGTGCAAGAATGGGAGGGGCTCCAAACTGGAAAGCACGAGTGTGATGAGCTGGTTGCTCTTCCTAATGGGCACCGGGGTACACAACGTGCCGAACTTTTACAATGAAAGAAGAAACCCTTCATGTTCTCCCTTAAACATACCTTTGAACGTTGTTAAAGGCTCCACAGGTTGGCAGCACAGCAATATCCCCCATTCAAAGCGGCAGCAAGGTAGGTCAGGACCAGGGCCCATAGGGCAGAGAAAAGCAAGCAGGTACAGATAGAAGAGGCCAAGTGTAAAGTTAATGGTCAGGTACGTGATTGAGTACGTTGGTGTATCTCCTTTAGACGGATGCTTTTTTTGGTTGGTTGCTTTTGGCTTTTTGCTTTTTAGGGTTGCATCTGAGGCATGTGGAGGTTCCCAGGCTAGGGGTCTAATCAGAGCTACAGCTGCCGGCCTGCGCCAGAGCCACAGCAACACAGGATCCAAGCTGAGTCTGAGAGCCACACCACAACTCACGGCGACGCCAGATCCTCAACCCACTGAGCAGGGCCAGAGGTCGAACCCGCATCCTCACAGACCCTAGTCGGGCTCCTTAACCGCTGAGCCACAAAGGGAACTCCCCAAATTGATACACAAATTTCAGGACACTTCTTTCCTTGGGAAAAAGTAAGTGGAAGTCATTATAATGATAGCAACAACTGAACGCTCAAGACAGCAGTGGGCACAGGAAGAGGTTTTCCCAGCGAACCCCCAGGAGCCAGGTGATGCAGGTCCCTGCTTTCTGCGGAAGACCAGGACATGCAGGATGGAGGTGAGCTTTGCCTGGCCCAACGTCTTCCTTCCAGGGATCCACTCTTCCTATGGTGATGACCTTCCTTTCCCGGGGATACCCTGCTCTCTCTGTGGATGAGAACACTCTGCCGGGGTCTGTCCTCATCCACCTGCGTGACTGCTGTCAACAGTTCTGTGCAGACCTGCCTCTGTCCCAGCCCCAGCATGACACCCCGCCGGCTTGGAAACCCCAGCCCTGGCCCAACCTTGTGTGGGGACTCCTGGAACCAGTCTCCTGGGGATACCGAGGGATGACTGTGCTTGCGAAATGCTCTCTTTTTTTTTTCCTTTTGTCTTTTTGCTATTTCTTTGGGCCGTTCCCACGGCATATGGAGGTTCCCAGGCTAGGGGTTGAATCGGAGCTGTAGCCACTGGCCTACGCCAGAGCCACAGCAACGCGGGATACCGAGCCTCGTCTGCAACCTACACCACAGCTCACAGCAATGCCGGAATCATTAACACACTGAGCAAGGGCAGGGACCGAACCCACAACCGCATGGTTCCTAGTCGGAATTCGTTAACCACTGCGCCAGCGACGGGAACACCGAAATGCTCTCTTTAGAAGTTCATTGGATACGTACAATAACTCATTTTCTGCCAGATTACTTTTTAAACCTTAAGGTAGATTTAATAACAATTTCAATGATTATGGGGGGGGAGGGGAGAGGAAGCTTATGAAACAATTCGAAATTCTGCCTGGGTAAAATTATCAGTTTTGAAAAAGTAAGGAAAACGTATTTGCTCTGTTACGTATTAAAATATATTAGAAACACTGGGAAGAGTGTATTACATAGTATGTCTTTTGTGTCAAAACCTATAGCTATGCCGATGCATATATACATGGCATATACATAAAGATTTTGGCAAACGATCATGAGACATTCTCTCCCCATGTGCTTTATGGACCAGAGCACATCTGAGCTGAACCTTAAAGGATAGAAGAAGCCTTTCAAGTGGCAGAGCGAGAACATTTTTGGCCAGGAGTCCACAGAGGAGGATTAAAAGAGCCTTGTTCATTTGAGGATAGCGAATGATTCAAGTATGGGCCGAGGGTGAGTTTTCTGGAGTTCTCCTAGGGAATCAGGATTGTCTGGGACAGATTTTGACCTGCTGTGGGAGAGAAACCACTGTGAACACAGAGGGAAGGTGATGGGGGGAGCAGGAGTCAGAGATGCAGGGGAGGAGGCTGTCATCAGCCACCCAGTTGGCTGGGTCCCCTGACTAGTCTTCTGCAGCTCCGACTTGACCTCTAGCCTGGGAACTTCCCTCTGCTGCTGTGGCCCGAAGAAGACAAGAGAGCGAGAGAGAGAAAGGACTGCCTATCCTGTCAGTAAACAAAGGCTGTCACAGTCCTCGGTCCCCACAGTTACTACCAGCTACCGGGCGGGGGGGGGGGGGGGGTTTCCTTCTAACTCAGGCAGGAAACTGAGACTCCTTGACACCTAGCAGCCCGGCACATGAGTGCCACTTTCAGTTCCTCGGGATGTGAAAACACAGGATACCGGCCCCAGTAGCTGAGGGTCAGGTTCTGGGTCAGGCTCCTCTTAGCCCTGGGCTCTGGGCTCTTGGTGGGTGCTCGGCTTCTCCCAGCCTCCAGGTCTTAAGGCCCATCCAGCAGGCCTAGGATTTCGGGAAGTCACCCAAGAGCCCTTCCTTATCCCGGGTCTCTCACTGTACCCTCATCCCTACCCCCTTGCCACGGGCCTCGTGATCTGGAATACTTGTCCCCCCAGTCCTGAAGTAATCCATTGTAGGCTTTCAAAAAAGGGAGTTCCCGTCGTGGCTCCGCAGAAATGAATCTGACTAGCATCCACAAGGACCCAGGTTTGATCCCTGGCCTCGCCTAGTGGGTTAAAGGATCCGGCGTTGCCGGGAGCTGTGGTAGTGTAGGTCGAAGACATAGCGCAGACCTGGTGTGGCGTGGCTGTGGCTGTGGTGTAGGTCGGCGGCTACAGCTCCGATGAGACCCCTAGCCTGGGAACCTCCATATGCTGCACGTGCAGCCCCAAAACGACAAGGAAAAAAAAAAAGATTCTGAGTACAAATGACGTCTGAATGGCGGTTGTCCTTTATGGGGGTTGCAGTGAAACTGGCCCTCAAATTACTTTGTAAATCGATTTGCGCTGAATGTGAGGGCGACTGAGTGCTAAGGAAGGATTTAGGGAGACACCAGGGACACACATCACCAAAGCCTTATCTTTGTCTCCTCCAGATGAAGAGGAGAGGACTCCACGACCCCCAAGTAGAGATACAGAGTGTCAATGCCAGCCCAACACTCTTCATGAGGAAGGTATCCCGACGTTCTGCCAGAAGCGCAGCCCTGGGTGCGATACGGGAGCCTTGGGGGTTCCCAACCCACAGGAGACCTGAGTTTCTTTGTGCTCTTTCTCTGCCCTCTTCCTATGGAACCCCTACTCCCCTCCAAGCTTCCCTGTACCAGTGGGGTCTCCTGAGGCTACAGAGGCCCCTCCTTGTCCATCTGCTTCCTGGTTCCCACACCTTGGGGCACAACAGGCTGCCGTTGAGGCCCATGATCCTGTCAGTGGCCCACAGAAAGTTTTCAAACATCTTGAAATCATCAAATATCTGCATCGAGTTCAGCCTCAGCCTCAGTTATATTCATTTTTATACTTATTGAGTCCTGAATGCATTATACCTAAGAAATACATCTTTGGAGTTCCTGTCGTGGCGCAGTGGTTAACACATCCGACTAGGAACCATGAGGTTGCAGGTTCCATCCCTGGCCTTGCTCAGTGGGTTAAGGATCCGGTGTTGCCGTGAGCCGTGGTGTAGGTTGCAGACGCAGCTCGGATCCCGCGTTGCTGTGGCTCTGGCATGGGCTGGATTAGACCCCTAGCCTGGGAACCTCCGTATGCCACGGGAGCGGCCCTACAAAAGGCAAAAAGACCAAAAAAAAAAAAAAAAGATGCATTTTTAATATTTTGTCAGCCAGAAGGGGCCTAGAGAGACAAATTGTTATTACAACAGACAAAAGTCACGATGAGGCCATGTGTGTGTGCCTTCAAGGTTTTTCTTAAAGTCCTGACCCAACTCAGCTGGCATCCTATTCGGCCCTTGTTGCCCCAAGAGACTACAGATAATAAGTGCTGCAGAGGATGTGGAGAAAAGGGAACTCTCTTACACTGTTGGTGGGGAATGTGCTGTGGGGCAAACACTGTTTGCAAACAGCATGGAGGCTCCTTAAAAAACTGAAAATAGAACTACCGTACAATCCAGCAATCCCACTCCAGGGCGTCTTATCCAGAGAAAACCACTATTTGAAAAGATACGTGCTACTTGGGATGAATTTTTTGCCTTTCCTACTCTTGCTTTTTCTTTATGAAATGGGCCTAATAACATTTTTCAGATTTGCTTAAAGTTTAAGCTTTCTGAGCAAAAGGTTGCAGGCAACTCTGTTTAAAGGCTGTTTGCGTGGGAAACAGGCCTTAAGAAGGTCGAGGTTGGATACTGCTCCGTAGGGATGGAGAGGCTGTCCCCGCCCCATTAGAGCCAGGATATCCTCACATTCTAGGCTTATTTCCCCTGAAGAGACACTGCTTCTCTTTCACAGGAGATGCATGTTTCTCACTGAAGAGGAGAGCAGGGCCGATGTGCCAACCACCTATTAAAGCTCTGAGCCTCATGCTATGGGACCCCTCTCCAGCAGCACACTCCACTGCATGTGCAGATACACCTGCCTCTACCCCCTCACCCCATGGGGAACTCAGGCTTGAGTGACCGAGGCTAAGTTTTCTTAGAAACTAACAATCTGACCCCTGATCCAGAGATGATGGTGATGGTGTGTATATAGTCTGTTAGCATGTGGTGTGTGTGTGTGTGTGTGTGTGTGTGTGTGTATACATATGCATGTAGACACATACAGGCTACCCGGGTCTACACAATGCACGCACGCGCGCGCGCGCGCTCACACACACACCGACACACACACACACACACACACACACACGGGCTCCTGTCTATAACTGTGGCAAAGGAGCTTATTAACTTACAGGTAGGATCTCAGACCGTGTCAGCGCGTCGGAGAAAATATTGACCAAAGGAATAGGCGGAAGTACGGGCTGTCTCTCTCCAGACCAGGGGAGAAGGGTGTGACTTCCGTCACCTGGGCCGGCTCTCCCAGGCTCTCCCTGCTTGCCTGTTCTCATGAAGTGAGCTGCTGTGTGGTGTGCAGCCCACAGCACAAGGACTGAGGGGGGCCCCTTGCCGTCTTCCCCCAAGAACGGAATCCAGCCTCCGCCTTGGATGTGAGCTGGGAAGCATGTCCCTTCCTGCACAGGCCAGTCTCGTGAGACCCCGAGTTAGAGAACTCAACCCCTCTGGGCCTGATTGCTGGTCCACAGAAATGGGGAGGTAATAAAGGCTGTGGCTGTAAGGCCCTACGCTTCCAGGGTAACTTCTGCTAGTACAGGCCCAACGTACCCTGTACGTCTGCTCAGACTCGTCACAAGTGGGCTGAAACACAGCCTGCTGACCGCTGATCCTGACCCCGACTCTCCCTCCTGCCCTAACACCCTCACCTCCCCAACCCCGAGTCGCCACTAAAATCTTGACAGACGCAGAAACAGATGGAGGGCCCCGTCAGACGGCCCAGTCCAAGGACCATTCGGTTGATTTGACACAGGGGCCTCATACAGGAAACAGTTCTTTTTAAGAATTGATTGGGGGAGTTCCATCGTGGCGCAGCAGAAACGAATCTGACTGGGAACCATGAGGTTGTGGTTCCATCTCTAGCCTTGCTCAGCGGGTTGAGGATTCGGCGCCTTGTCATGAGCTGTGGTGTAGGTCACAGACGTGGCCTGCATCCCGTGTTGCTGTGGCTGTGGTGTAGGGTGGCAGCTGTGGCTTCTGATTCGACCCCTGGCCTGGGAACTTCCAAGTGCCTCAGGTGCGGCCCTAAGGGGCAAATAAAATGACATGAAATGAAATGAAATTAATTTTGACTGCAACTTCACCTCTTACCTCTGATTTGTGATCTAAAACCTTTTTCTTCCTAATCCTGGTGTAATATGTGATGACTCTTGGTCAGGGCCAGGAGCAGGTGGGGTCCCAAGAGGGTGTGCAAGCTCTGCAGCCAGCACCTTTGCTCCGGGGAAGGGAACAGGCGTGGGACCACAGAACCTCCAGGTGGGTGGGAGGGCCAGAGCCTACAGTCCAGGGGAGGGGACCTGGGTCTCTATGAGGTTGCAGTGCAGAGCCACCTGGCCCACTGATGAGGGTGCAGAGGGGCCAGCAGAGAGGGAAGGGGAAGGTGGCCCTGGAGTTCCAGGAGGCCCACAGGTGAGAGGGTCACAGAGGGCCCCCCTCCTCAGGGACCCACCTCATCCCAAGGGCTCTGTCAGAGCCAGTGCGCATCTCATCTCGTGAGAGCCCTGCAGGCCCAGGTGTGACCTAGAGACAGCACCTGGGGGGGCTGTGGGGGGCCGGGCCAGGCGCAGGTCTCTCTGCCAGGGGAAGGGCAGGGAGGGGAGGGAGGGGGGGAGCGGGGTGCCGGATTCCAGGGGGAAATCCAGAGTCAGAGCAGAAGAAACCCCTGCGGGCCGAGCTCGAGGCATAAAGAAGGAAGGAGCAGGTCACGGCAAGAAACATGCCCTGCACCCTTGTCCCTCCGAGCTGCTCCCAAGAGGACGGGAAGATGGTCAAGAAACACACACACACCTTTGTAAATACAGAATTGCATGTTTAATTTGGTCACAAATTCATAAGGACGTGGTATTTTGGTGCCCAGGGGCTTTTCTTTCATTGTCTAATGTTTCCAATAAATTCCTAAAGGGATCCTCCACCGAGAGGAAACATGAACAGAACCCAACTTTTAAATAAAACTTTAAATAAACTTCCCGTGCACTGACACGAAGCAATAAAGGAAACAACTTCATATCTCTTGAAGGGTTTCACTGGTAAAAGACACAATAAATATGTGAATAAGTGAAAACGTATGACAAACACTCATAAGACTAATACTTTAGAAGGGCCCTCACAGAAATCCTCTGAGAGAAGGGCCAGATATCTGGAAAGAAGGGGCCAGATGGCTTGCTTATAACAGCAGGACCACGGGGGTCAGCCCTTCCACAACACTCCAGTTGACTCCAGACACCATCCCCTGAACGTGCCTAAATGTCAGGCAATTCCATCTTTGGCCACCTCAGCTTTGGGGAAGGCAACACACAGAGTCCTGAGACGGAAAAGACCAGAACTCCTGAGTGTTCCTTCCTCCATAAGATGATCCTGCAATAATGGGACTCCTACAAAGAAGGGTTTTAATGGAAGCCTTTTTTAAAACCAACAACAACAACAAAAGCAATGAAAGGACAGAACCCTAACACCGCCATTTAGGCCATTCCTACAGTACTTAGCAATTGGCATGTCTTTGTGAGTCTTTTTTTGCAGGAGGCCCAAAGCTTACGAAGAGGTTGAGATGCCCGAGTAGCCCACGCAGACCGCAAAAGGCAGTTCTCAGGCTCAGATCAGAGCACCCGGACTGCGAGTGCCCATCTATGCTGAGTCAGCCAACATGGAACACAGTCCACGACCATCAACGCACTTCCTTCCTCCTGAGACCATGGCAGACACTGGGTCCCAGATCCCTCCCCTCCCTCCCAGGAACCCAGAGGGAGCCGAAGGTTCATACCAAGATCAGACCAATGTTTAACTACCACGATCAGACCAAGGGTCACTACCAAGATCAGACCAGGGTCACTACCAAGATCAGACCAAGGTTCACTAACAAGATGAGACCAAGGTCACTACTCAAGATCAAGACCAAGGGTCACTACCAAGATCAGACCAAGGGTCACTAACACGATCAGACCAAGGGTCACTACCAAGATCAGACCAAGGGTCACTACCAAGATCAGACCAAGGGTGACTAACAAGATCAGACCAAGGTTCTCTACCAAGATCAGACCAAGGTTCTCTACCAAGATCAGACCAAGGGTCACTACCAAGATCAGACCAAGGGTGACTAACAAGATCAGACCAAGGGTCACTACCAAGATCAGACCAAGGGTCACTACCAAGATCAGACCAAGGGTGACTAACAAGATCAGACCAAGGGTCACTACCAAGATCAGACCAAGGTTCTCTACCAAGATCAGACCAAGGGTCACTAACAAGATCAGACCAAGGGTGACTAACAAGATCAGACCAAGGGTCACTAACAAGATCAGACCAAGGTTCTCTACCAAGATCAGACCAAGGTTCACTAACAAGATCAGACCAAGGGTGACTAACAAGATCAGACCAAGGGTCACTAACAAGATCAGACCAAGGGTCACTAACAAGATCAGACGCAAGACGCCGATGTCACTTGACATCTGCATCGAACCTGCATCCCACCCTCAGCACCGAGGTCCAACGAAGAACGGGCGGAGGCCCACGCCTGACAGCCCAGCTCACAGACACCAGACACAGGGCTGTGCAGGGCTGCCACGTCTCGTCACGCTCTGCTGACTTGTAAACACCCACCGGTAAATAAAAGAAAGAGTCACACACCTCTGAGACTTTCAGGTATAAAAGCGTGGGCACCCTAGAGGTCACCATGTATCCAAGAGTGCGAGGCTGCCTTTGAAGGAGAGCGGACTCCTCCAGGGCTCCCCAGTGCGGTGGTGGGCTCTTTTCTGCCATTACTTGTGACACCCAATCGTTTGGCTTAGCACCTCTCAAAAAGGCAACCATGTAAACAATCCAGTGTTATTTCACAGAATTTTTCTAGGCTACTATAAATATATAAAAAAACATAGAAGCAGGAGTTCCCTTTGCGGCTCAGTGGTTCATGAACCTGACTTAGGATCCATGAGGTTGCGGGTTCGACCCCCGGCCTCACTCAGTGGGTTAAGGATCCGGCGCTGCCGTGAGCTGTGGTGTAGGTCGCAGACGCAGCTCAGATCCCAAGTGGCTGTGGCTCTGGCGTAGGCCAGCGGCCACAGCTCCGATTCGACCCCTAGCCTGGGAACCTCCATAGGCCGCAGGTGCGGCCCTAAGACAGCAAACACACCGCAAAAAACCATAAAAGCAGAAAGTCATACAACAAACAACATTACAGATTACACCCTCTCCCCAACAAAAAATAGATTCTATTGTAATACGTGAGAGTAAAAAGTGCAAGTCCATTTGGATAAAAAACGAGTCCAGAACTGGAAGATGAGGTCCTCAAACACTCAGGACACAGCAGCACCAGCTTCACCTTCTTTGAAGACGAACTTTCCGGAGCCCACCAGCGTGTCCTCAATTTTCTCCTTTGCGTGTCTCTGCCCCAGTGCTGCTAAGGCATCGAGGAGGTCGTTGACTGAGGCCTCCCGCCCTTTGCAGCGGACCCAGGTCTCCAGCATCTCATACAAGGCATCCCCGGTGTTCTGGGCACGATCTCTGCTCTGCAGGATCTCATTTGGGTGAGGCCCATCTTCCTCATGAGTTTGTCCCAGGCATCATAAGGCACGATGGTGGAAAAGTCATCAAAGAACTGCCTCAAGCCTAGGTTGGGGGAAAGTCACAGAGAGAAGGTTGGGACCAGCTTCAGAAAGGGCCGAGGACCCTCGGGCAGGCCTGGACCCCAGGGCGGGACCTGAAGAGCTCCCCCTGCTGAGGCAGCTGCTGCTCTGCATCCCTGACCTGCTTCCCACCTACAGAGAAATCAGGCCACACGCCGCCTGGGCCCCCTATGTCCCCAGCACACTGTAGGGAGTCAAGGTCACCAGAGAATCCTGTCCTAAGTGAGGGAGAAGGGCCCCCCGGGGAGGGGAAATGGACGTCATGGAGGGAGAAGGCAGCAGTGGTAGGAGACAGGGGGGCACACCCCCCCTCAGGAGACTCAGGGTGGCACCCGCCCCTCTCGTGAGC